>NC_134576.1:93014732-93327510 GCF_050947875.1 Dermacentor variabilis
ATTCACGTGGATAAAAACTACCCCGGCACGTATACATGATTAGACCTTTTTTGCCCGGGCACAAGCCCTAGTTAACTCACGGAAGATGCTTCAATTCCAGTCTCAGGTTACGAATTTCAAGACAGCCCCGCTTCCCCGAAATCGCTACCCTACAATGTAGATATAGGATGATGAACACTGAAGAAGTAGGTCTTCGGAATGAGTAAGTGAGCTAGAGGCACAAATGAAAGAATGAGCGAATCGTTAGCCCAGCACAGCAGCGGTGATTCCGGAGATGACAATGAGTACAACACTGATTAATGAACTCGGTGAAATAACGAACTTACGAGACCAGTTGTAATCAGTTAAGAGGCTAACTTATGCCAACAAGCTGTGGCCTGGTCTCACCCATTACAGTTACCATGCGAAATCATCGCTATTCCATGGATTCTAGTTGTAGACTTAAGTTGTCATTTTTTGTGCATTAAACGAAGATCCGAGCCACCTAAATCATTGAAGAATAACGCATATAGCCAGTTCTTCTTGGTTCGAACGTGTCTCAAAGGGACACAAATGAGTGACACTAAATCAGTTTAGAGCGGTAAACTATTCCTTCACAACTTTACATTCGTCCATTTGGAAGGAAAAGGTTGATCACTGCGGAATGACCGCCAAACTTAATTTCTTCTTCATTTTGTTTTTATTTTGCGAAGTAACCTCATGCGTCGGTGTAACTGTTAGGTAACAAATGTCAAATTATTACCTTGTGTTTGCCCTTCGGGCACAAGAAGCGTTTTCAATACTTACCAGGTTTAATCTGTGACTCTTTTAGAATGCAGTATAGTACTGATCTGCCAATAAACAGACAACTACACGTACTTGAGTAGACATTGTCAATGTCAATGTGATGACGTCGCGCGGAGGAGTTCCGGAAATTTCGGGTTGGTCGCCAACATCCTCTCGTTTTCCTGTATTTATTGGTTAACGAACCCTACTGGTCGCTGTAAGAGAGGTCAATCTGCTCTTCCTGCAGCGTGATTTACTAATACAGCTTAACTTAAAGAAAGAATATGGCACAAATCTTCGAAGTTGCAGAAACCCTACCACAGTTAAACTACTCGCACGTAAGGCAATGATACTCGGCAAGCATGAATGTTGGAAAACACTTGGAAGACATTTTATTTCATACTGAAGCATGTCTCGAAACGCCGGACCTGGCGTCATCGTAACGGCATGACACAGAGCGAAAGTTGCGGACGCTTCGTAGCAATAACGCTAGGTACCATGACGTTGCTCACAAAAATACTTAAACAAGAGCGTTGCGCACGTTCTTTCCGGCTGCTCTCACGCGTTGGCAGCCACAGCGATCGCTGGAATGTAGCAAGCCATTCCTGAGATGTATCATGACGTCATGACGCATCCGCTTACTGTGTATAGAAAGCGAAGCTGATTCGTACACAAACAAGTACGCAGTAGTTACAATATGCAATATGCAGTATGCAATAGGGCGATTTTGACGCTTGCAAGTATTTCTTCCATGATTTACATTGGTCGGATCTGCGTCTAACGCAGAAAAAAATGACACCTCAAGAATTTCATGCCTGCGCGTCCTTATTACATCTTCTTTGCTGTCCCCTTAAATTTGCAGACCACGTATAATTAAAAGTTGTGCGGCTGAGCACCAGCTCCGTATCGCAAGCCGGGCGCGGTATTGCAATCTGCCTTCCCGCCGAGATGAACCCCCGTTGACGGTCCGATGCCAAACCACTACACTGTATTCTCCACTTCCAAAAGGGTAGTGTTTCTAGCGCGGCGCTGTCGCGTGTAAACTAAACCTATTCATATCATTGGAGCTATTCGATATGCGCTAGCACCGTGTTTATACGCGGAGGTCGCGATGTAACGTCAGGCGTGCAAAGCCGAAGCGAAACGAACGGCAAGTTAGGCAGCACCGCTAAACTGCGTCGACGTAATTGAACACCGGCGCTGAACAACGTTTGCTGTATGTGGATTTTTCCCTATTTATTGCCCTTTGGCATAGCAGGTGCTAAATAATTTAAAATGCGCACTAATCAATAAGCTATCACATAGCATCGAAGTGCTTTCTCACTCTACATTTCCTCCTTCATTAAGATAGTGCCATATCCTGTATATGATTTTGGGCAGACTTGCCTTACTTTGTGTTACTCTTGCCTGCAGTGTTGTGAACTTAATATGCAACACTCGCATTGTTGTGACAGGCTTCAGGCTCTGCCGAGAACTTAAAGGGACACTAAAGGCTAGTATTAAGTCGAGCTAGAATGAAAGATTATGCACCTCTAATAACGAATTATTCATGCGTGATGAAAAGAGAGCTTCTGTAAGCGATAAAATGACGAAAATAAAGAAACCTGAGTGGCGCCATCTATTTCCGACTATGGCACCTCTTACGTGTGACGTCAGCACCTCTGATTCACGAAGAGCGGCCGCTGCGAACGGCTTCGCCTTTCTCTGTTTACAACGGCGGATATACTATATAGCCTCTGCATTACGAGAGATGTGAGCCATCGCTGATGGGGATAGTTTTTGTTGACGCAGAACAAAAATGCACGGAAGCCCAGCCATAAACAGCTTCACCGTAAAATTGGTGTATTTTGGCACGCAGAAAACGATGACAGAATCTTACACTGATGCTTTGTCTATATAGCTCAACTTAGTACTTTCCTTTAGCGTCCCTTTAATAAGTAAAGCTCGAGCGCGGAGCAAGTGCGGGCAAGTTTTGCAAGGTTAGTCTAGGTCCGCCTGCAGCTATCAAAACTCATTCCCCTCTTATTCAACTTATATTGTCTCCGCATAACTTTCTGAATGAGTGCCTATTGCAAGCTTCTAAAATCGGGTTTTTTTTTCTTATGCATTGATGTTCATTTCTGTAACCGGAGACCCCGCAACCATGCAGTGATATGAACTGTTTCACCTGTGGCATTCACTAACGTTGTCATCCCAACAATGCCACCCTTATCATCCCGAATACTTCAAGGCGACATGATGATGATACGGGCACTCTCTACCTGACTCCTCTCGTGGAAAGCAAGGGGGCGACCGAGGCCAGGCAACTCAGCGTGGTGTCCGCGTTCTCCAACAAGGACACGGGAGCTGAGGCCCACGCCGGCCTGGTCACCGTCAACGAGACACTTCAGAGCCACCTCTTCTTCCTGCATGTGCAGGCCATGGTGAGAAGAAGGCGTATTCCCTTGTGCGCGTTGGCTCTGATCACGTCTGATTAAGATGCAAATCCACGGGCTAATCCATTATTCAAACGAAACGGCCAAAACACAAGTGTGAGTTGTGCATCCTCGGGAGCAGTGATTGCAAGGTGGCTCCCCATAGCTCGTTTACAAATAAAAGCCAGCACAGTCACCGAAACACATACACTCATACTTTGACAACGTTTGTCACAGATAAAACATTACGCCTGCTTACAGTCGAACGTTATCGTGGAAATGGTGCTAGACGTTGCAGTGTAGACCTAATATTTAGGTTGATACGGTTGCGAAAGATAGAGTTCCTGAATTTAGGCAGCTTTGAAATATTGAACCTAATGCACAATATATCGCGATGTGTGCGGTGCCAATACATGAAAGTACGATACCAGAAGAAGTTCTTTCTAGGAAGCTTATAATGTGATTTGTATTCGACTAACGAAAAGTGTACTTACACAGAAGGGAAAACAACCTCCGGCAAGGTTTGCTTTACGCAGTAGTACAACTCATGGGAAAGGCGTTGCCGTTCGGTATCCAAGAAGTAAAATCTTTCCACGAGAGATTTACTGCCGTGTCCCGTCTCTTGTTCCTATCAGACAGAGAGATAAAAAGTTATTCTAAAAAGGCAGACAAATCATAAAACGAAAGGCTACCACTGGGTTTACTTTATTTCGTTACAGGGTGCTTATAGATTGTGTCTATAGTTTTTTTTTTTTTCATAGCAGGTGTAATGGCACTTTTTCGTCGGTGGCTCTTTAGTAGGCAGGGGTACCACTTGGACAGATGCTGTAGAAGAAAGTAATGACTGAGCTCTCAGTGAGGCATCCGTGTCGCTTCTGTTCTTGGCAGCAGAAGGACATGAGCAACAATGAGATATTGTAATGTTCTATAACAGCATTCATACGAGCAAATGCTTTAGAAAATGCGGCCCTCGATAAGCACGTGAACAACACCTCTTTTGGGTGTCTCATTCGTCGCATTCCATGAAGGTGACGACAAAGACGAGTATAGCAAATCGCTATCAAGGACATTGTGTTTTAGGCCGCAACAACATTTTGTCTTGACGGATTGACTGAGTTGGAATCACTCAGCTAGAAAACACACTGGTATTTTAATCTGCCACTGTTCTTTGCGTATGATTGTCAACTGCTCGTACATACTCGGTCAGATCACGTAGTGAATGTGCAACTTTATTTACATTGCATAGCTTCCCACTATAGTTGTACAGTACTGGCTAGATATAGCGAATCTGAAGCACTATGCAGCCTTCACGCGAAAGAACGAAAGTGCTGTATAATATTCTAGTGTTGCAGTATTTTCCCTATGCTGTCATTGGTGTCCTTGTTTGTTGGCTTCTTATGATATCACTAATATAAAATCGGGTCATCCGTTTCCTTTCTTCTCGTTCAGTATTGGTAGAGTGTCGTATGAGCTGATTGATGAAAATTAAAAGAAACGAAAATGGCAGTCATTTAAGCGCTTACCCCTCCTTCTTTCACTGGCAGAAAAATCGTGTCGAAGCCCCCCTGTTACTTTGGCTCCAAGGGGGTCCCGGAAGCTCCTCTCTGTTCGGTCATTTCCTCGAGAACGGGCCAGTCGCCATCGATGCCCACGGAAAGCTGTACCCAAGGGAGAGCACTGTGTGCGAGTACGCGAACGTGATTTACCTCGACCAGCCTGTGGGAGCCGGGTTCAGTCGGACCAACGACATCAAGGGTTACCCGACGAGTCTGGAAGAGATTGCCCGGGACATCCACGGATTCCTGGTGCAGTTCTTCCGGCTGTTCCCGGAATACAAAGGGCGCGACTTCTACGTTGCTGGCGAGTCGTACGGAGGTAAGAACAGCCTACGTTGAGCCGTACGCTCCAGGGATGTGCGACAAGTGCCAGTAATTCGTTTTAAATAGTTGCTTCATTTATTAATCTGATTTATTCATTTGCGTTGATCAGCCAAGTGAGCCGTAAATTTTTTTTTATTCTTTTAGCGAATGAGAAACACTTTAGGATCATTTTTCTAAATAATCTCTCTCACGCTCAATAGAAGTTTCCAGTGTTTGCAAAGTGTCTGAATTCCCGAGGAAAAAAATACTTTATTTGGCTGCGCAACCAGTCACGTATGAAGCTAGATGTACCTCTTCAACTGATCGAACTTTTCGTTAGTGTTTCTTTGAGCGGCGCAAACATGTGATAGTCACTTGGTGCGAGATCTAGTGAGTAAAGAGAATGTGGCCGACACGCAAGAGAGCAGGTCTTGAGTGGTCGCAACTGTTGCGCTGGCAGTATGAAGCGAGTATTGTCATGCTCTGGTGCCGCAACTTGACCTGTGGGACCCAGGTGACAAGCATCTTACACCGATGTCACGCCAACTGTTGATTGATTTGATTTGCTACTCCCTTGATACGCTGTCACAAACACGCATTACCATACTTAACTTTCATGCGTCGATAAATTTCAGGTCTTGTTTCTGCACTTGTCTAAAATCTGACAACGCAAGCTGTTCTTATTTGGTGCGTGTTCTAAAGTTGGCGGGGCGGCCAACTTTATTTTGCGACTATCTCAACGTTTTTCAAGCTGCACTTTTCGGCTACTTACCAAATAGTTATGCACTACTAGCAACAACTTTGCTTTCTTACAGGCCAGTAGCCCAAAACTTTTATATTTTATAGCAAATTTAAGGTTTTCAATTGACTGGCTTTCGTATTACATTGCCTAACCTACATAAAAGAGTGTTAATTAAGCTCATATAATCCAAGCCTCACACTATGCGTCAAACAGAACTACTGCGAGAAATATCACCATCACTTGCTTCAATATGAACCAATTGTCTTCAGCACCAGCTCTCGCAGACATCAGAAATCAGCTGTCCCAGACGAGACCTTCTATACCATCGCATATTTTCTATTGTTTATGCAGAAAGTCAAAATAAAGCTTAGCTATTCCTACCGTAATCAATCGTAACTGTGACATTTAAATGCTATAGTTATCGATAATAATCTGCTCCATTAGCTGGCGTCCATTGAAAACTAATGATTTTCTTCAGCAATCTGTATTCTTTGGACATCGAGAATGCTCAACTACAAGCGCCTGTGATCACAGTTTGTGAAGAGGTACGACGATGGCGCATCTATAGTGGCTTTTTAGCCAAGTATTGAATATAAATGCTGCAATTTATATTACGCTTCACTGCTGTTAATATGTTACCTGGCTCACGCACGCAAGGTACACGTGCATAGCTTTCACCGTGCCCAAGCAACTTCTTTTGACTTGAAGAGGTCATAACTTACACAATAATTTATCAGTCTGAGTCATTGAGAAGTCTCGGCGAATACAGCCTCAACGGAGCAAACCTGCTGCTCACAGCACTGACGGAACACAATTCAGCAGTGAATTCTGAGGCTGGTTCGCCAAGTCTGAGCGCTAAGTCGGGCCGACCAATAGCTTGCATTGTCGTCGGCTTTCCAAATTGTGTGGTTCCGAAGAAACGAAGCGATTGGCTTTATTTCGCATTATTTTTCTCCATTTCAGCTAGAGCCGCCGCAGCTGTGGCCATTCGAATGCATTCAAACCCAGACCTTCCGGTAAACTTGCGAGGCATCATCAGCGGCGTCGGTTTCCTGGGCCCTGCAGTGGACTTGTTTGACCTGTCCGACTACTACCACCAATTGAGCCTGCTCGACTACCAGGGCTGGCAGGCCTACACCACTCGAATGGATACCATCAGGCAGATGGTCACCGACAACCGCACGCTGGAGGCTCTGCAGCTGCTCTTCAAGACCGCCTTCGTATCCACGGGCGAGGGAAGCGCACCGACCATGTTCCAGCGGCTTACCGGCTACAAGTACGACGGAAACGCGCTACAGAGCGTCGAACCGGCCGAGTTTGCCGCCTACAGGGACTACGTAGCCACCGAAGTCTTCAAAGAAGCCGTGCACGTCGGTCGCAACGCCTTGTTCCTGCGCGAACCCCTCATCAACCTGCAGCTCAGCGGGGACTACTTGAGGAACATCTCGGACATCGTGAGCACACTGATGGACAACTACCGGTTTCTGGCATACGCGGGTCAGCTGGACCCCATCTTCTCGGCGGCGCGAATCGAAGAGTACTTCCGGAGCGTCGAGTGGGGCCGAGCCGAACAGTTTAGGCACGGCCGTCGAGTTCCCTTCTACGCGGGGCCAGAGGAGGCAGGACTTTCTGGATACGTGACGTCGGCGGGCAATTTCTCATTCGTAGTTGTCGCCAGGGCGGGACACTACCCGGGTTTCGACCAGACACGTACTGTCGACGAGATGATGCGACGCTTCCTGATGAACAATCTGACGCGGCACGCTTAAACACCGAGCCGTTTGCGGAACAAAGTGCCTGGCGTCAACAGCCTACAGAGACCAGCCGAGAAGAGACCGAGGTTGTTTGGCTGGATGATGGGCATACTTAATCAACAATCGATGGGACAACAAAGTGACAGTGTCAAGGATTTGATGCTGGCTTGTGACAATACTGCCAAAACATTCGTCGTTCCTTTTTGCGTCCCTCGTTACTGCGTTTCCATCAGGCGCCGACCACTCTGGCAGAAATGAGCAAGAACTATACGCAAAAACCACCAATGTGCGCAGCCTACCAAGCTGCGAAACTGTCGCCCATCTCGATAGATTCAGTGCTTACGCGGCGGCGTGCAAAACTTTACCGAGAATGTGGCTTTCTCGGACACCAGTGTAAATTCTGTGAAAGACATTCTGTTTCAGAGTGCTCGCGCACCTCGCGAGGACCAAGCACAGCGAACTGTTCTGAGCGCTCTTTTTAAGTCAACTACTCTATAGACTCGGCTGTGAAGGTGCCTTCGTGCCCAAAATAACTTCTTCAGCTCTTTGCATAGCAGTGATTTTAGTCGCTCGCATCTGCTTTTGTGTGCGTATTTTACGTTGTTCCGATGCACTGATTTTACACTGCTCTGTAGTATATCAAGCCTGTACCTTTTTTTCTCCATCTATCTCGTGGTATGATTTTTTTTTGTTTCGACATGTTTAACGCAGTCAATACTCGAAAGGAGCATGCTGTGCTTTATTTTTCGACCTTCGTGCTGCGTCTCGCATCAACGCGAACTAGGCCGCGAAAAAACAGCTCGCGGCGGGCTCTGTCGCCGTCGCAGATGGCTTTCAAGAAACAGCGTCCAGGGCTGGCGCGCGCGGCCGCCCGGGCCGTTCGGAGTAGAACGCCCCCCTCCCCACGGAACCTAGCGCGCGATGGAAGGCGCGCTTCACCCCCGCTTTCCTCGCTTGCGTGCGCGAGATTGAGCCGCGATCGCCGCTCACCCTCGCAAGCTTTCACTCGCACATACAGCACACGGCGTGAGGCGGCGATTTTATCGCCCTTGGACTTTATCGGAAACTCAAGGTGACGCCGACGGTAGAAATGCGCCTGGAGTGTTCATATAATGGCTATCGCAATAAAATACATAGCGCACGATAACGAGCTCTAACTAGACGTGTGATGAGAAAGCGCGTGGTTGAAAACCGTATAATAATTCTGACAGCCCTAAATGCACAGAAATATCTGCCAGAAGAATTTGGCAGCGATAGCTCTGAAATATTATTTAAAGGGTCCCTGAAATGGTTTGTACAAATCTTGTAGACGCGTAAGGTAGAGCTACAGCAAAATATTAGCGCCATAAGTGAGGCGTCTCATATTAACAGAGCTATGGACGATTACAAGTTAGCTTCCCCCCTAGCCATGCTTTTTCTCCTCAACTCGTTGGCCGAGTGGTCCGGGCTAAGTTCTGCCTTCACTGGCTCTGCGTCATGATGTGACGTCGTGTCGTTTACTTCCTGTTGTCTTGGAGCCAGCGCGTGAAGCCTCTCCAACCTCTAGGCTAGCCACCTGGCCGTCGATCCCCGCGAGAGCTATCCAAGCAGCGTGCGTTGCGAGCGTTCCGTCGCAGCACCGAGCGTGTCCGGTATTCCGGTAACCGCAGGGGACGTGAGCGTTTTGACGGATGGGCGGAGGCGTAAACTAAAGGCCCTCCATACTGCTACTGCTGTGATGAGGGGCATTAGGGTAAACGTGAGCGGCCTGAGTGGCCTACACGGTGCAGCTACCTGGTGGCGCAGAGCTTCACCAGCTAAACACGGAGTTACTATTGCTGCAATCAAGTGTAAAACATTTTATACATTTAAAAAGACAGCGTGTTCGCTATTACGTTCCTGCCAAAAATTTATACCAGCAGCAAAGCAGAGTAGACTTGGTTACTGCTACATTAACTCTGTGTTTGTCTGGTAGAGCTATCTGCCACCAAGTGGCTGCAACGTGCAGCCGTTCCAGATTGCGTCTCCGCTCATCCAGCAAAACGCCCAGTCCGCTTGCACTTGCGTTTACCCCAATAACGTACATGCCAAAACTATATTGTGGTAGTAATCATCCGGCGTGAATTGACTGCCGCAAACGCGTGGCTGCTGGCGCCGATCGGATACCGACAGCCCGATGCGCTGCAGCTACCCCGCTCGCAGGTTGCCTTCCAGAGGGACACACTGTCGCGGTTTGACATAACGCCGATCGCTAGATTTGCAGCCCACAACACAAGGGCGATCCATCGAGCTCGCGAAAAGAAAGCTCGTGACCAACACTGACCGCGCAGCTAGCGTCAACACGGAGGACGCCGTAACACAAGCAGACGACACTTACTACGTACCGGAAGAGCTTGAGTGTAGTGACAGACTGCCATTGTGTATTCTCTTTCTGTTACTTATTTATAGAAAGAAATTCACCAACATTCCAACTATTACAAACATTTGTTCACCATAAAATTGTAACAGTCATCGATGACGCGACCTAGGTAGCCAATCGGATCCAAACGACGTTAATTGGGCTAACAACTTCGATTGTGAGGGGGCAGCTGAAAATTCGGGAGAGCGGCTCCGCTTCGATCGGTAGTGATGCATATTTTTCAATACCTCATAATAAATTACACGATTTACGAGGAGCGCTTAAACGCGTCACTTGTTCAGAAGGACCTACCTAAACTATTCAATACGTTTGTATTGACAACGGATCAGTGGGTACTTAGAGTTTTAGAATAGGGGCCCCAATATTTTGGGGCCCCAAAGAGCTTTGCGGGTGTTAGCGTTGGGGCACGCAGGAGTGAAGAGTTTTAGATAGGGCTTTGCGTTTGCGGATAGCGTCTTGCGCTGACAGCGCCACTACGGCGTCAAAGAAGAATTATTAGAAATAATTAAATAAAATATGCCATTTTATGATAGGAATAGTAATTTTGACTTGCGAGTATTAGCGTTTAATTACAATGTAGATGTTATTCTTCAAGCAGCAAACAATTAGTTGGGCTTAGTCTTGAGCGCCAAAACCAACTTTACGTGCCTTCACCAGCCAAGCTTAGCTGTGTTAGGCCTACGAGCCATAAAACCCACAATCTAATTCGGAATCAGTGGCATCTAATGTATCAATCTTCATAACACACGCTAGTTGAGAGAAAGCGATAGCCGCAGTCACTTCTCCTAGATTACTTCACGCGTTACCGCGAATGAAACCCAGTTTGGTACTAGGTTAGAGCCGTCGCTTCG
Source organism: Dermacentor variabilis (assembly GCF_050947875.1). Taxonomy (NCBI): domain Eukaryota; kingdom Metazoa; phylum Arthropoda; class Arachnida; order Ixodida; family Ixodidae; genus Dermacentor; species Dermacentor variabilis. The sequence continues at coordinate 93,025,516 of NC_134576.1, forward strand.
ATGGGTGCCACCACGTTTGTCGACGCAAAGCTTTTGGGACCGCTATTTGGGCTCCCGCTAAATCGGTGAAATAGCGTTCCCAACGCAAAACCCAAAACGCAGTTTGTGTCTCGCGGACGCGCAGTGGCTTTGACGCTATTTCTTTGGGGCCCCAAAACGTTTGGGACCCTTATTCTAAACCTTTCTAATATCGTCAAAATCGTTTCAGAGTCGCTTTAATACGCTTTTCGTGTCGTCTGTGACAGATTTCATCATTTTCACTTGCCAGAATTAGTCGTCAAACAAGATACCATCATTGGTCATCACCAAAGCAATTCGATCTTATCACGTAAACATAAGGGCGTTACACTCTTAAAGCTGTTGCACCCTTTGGGGTTTTTATTTGTCTCCAACAATAATCGCCATCTGCCTTGCTTCTGTTTCCTTTCTTGAAACCGCTACACTCGCTACTTTCCCGTCGAGAATGCTACGTCACGATAACGCGCGCTAACGCGAAGTACCGGGCGCGCAGCGTTAAAGGAAGGAAATACGGGCAAGACAGGTGACGATTATTGTTGTGGGACAAGATACGCCCGAAAAAATGCAATTTTTTTAAGATTGTACACTCTTACACAAATAGTACACCCTTTGGTGTGTATATCTGCCACACAACAATAATCGTCATCTGGATTGCTTGCGTTTGCTTTCTTGAAAACGCCGCGCCCATTACTTTCCTGTCGGGAATGATATATTCCATGCTAATAACGCGCATGCTGATCGTTACTGGGAAGTACCGGGCTCGCAACGTTAAAGAAATGAAATGCGGACAAGACAGGTGACGTTTATTGTAGTTTGGCAATAGGGTGTAATCTTGTCTTAGAGTGTAGCCGTGACACAAACACCCTTTACACACATAAAGGCGTAAAAATGTTTATATTGTGCGCTCTTAAAACGTTTACACCCTTCTGGGGCTTCTCCCACCACAATAATCGTCATCTGCCTTGCTTTCGTGCTCTTTCTTGAAAACTCAGCGCTCACTACTTTCCCGTCGAGAATGGCGTGTCACGCTGATACCGCGCAAGCCGTTCGTGACTTGAAGTACCGGGCTCGCAGCGTTATAGAAAGGAAATGTGGGCAAGACAGATGACCATTATTGCTGTGGGACAAGATACGACCCAAGGGGTGTAAACTTTTTTTAGAGTGTAGTTACCCAAGTTGGCGTCAACGACGTTCAATGAAGAGCGGCACACATCTATTGGCACATACACGGTGACTCAAACTGCCATTTAAGAGGTTCATATGAAACCAGCATAACCCGAGTGGCCTGGCGCGCGCGCCGAATTACACTTTTTAGCTGAGTAGCGCGCCGGGACTGCCGGAGAACCTGTCAGCGCGCGCATTCTCGAAGGCCGTGGTCGCACTCTTCCACCTCCTGTCTGGTTGGAGCTTCCGTGAGCTTGAAGTGCGTGATACCGGTGGTTGCGCTTCAACGATATCAAGCGTGGCTTCGCCAACCCGCAAGCTTGCTACACGTTATTTTTGCGTCGTTCAGTGCCACTACAGCCTCAAAAACACGAAACACTGAGATTCCCAAAACTTGGCAGATTAGGCAAGCGCCGAATGAAATCGCGCGTTTTTCTGTTCGCGTGCCTTTAGATTCGTGTCGTGTGGTGCATCCAATGGGCCTTAGGTACACAGCGATAAAGATCACTAAGCTCTGTACGTACGAGCGTGAGCACTCAATGCTGGTCCCTTTCACGACGAAACGCGCTGCTGGACCATGGTGAAGAGAAACATGGTCGTGGTTAAGTGCACAATGCGGGCTTCTTTGAAACGCTCAAGGTGCGGTGGCATGTTTCGGCAGCAATTAAACATAGCATATATCATAGGTGTTTTCCGGGAATTCTACTCGCGCATTTCTACAGCTGGTAGGGCAGCAGCGTGGAAGAACAGCTGTAGCAGTTTAACCAATTGGCAACTGCGCACTGTGTATGGATAAGAGCTTAATTAAATATATTTGTAGCATTCCTAATTAGAACGGCAGTAGAAAGTACATATTCTCAGTGAGACGGGTGTCATCCACTATTTTGTTCTAACTTCTTCGTCTTCACTTCTTCCCTATAGCCCACTTCTTCGTCTTCTTTCATGCATCCAGTGCAGACCACTCTTCCGGACATCTTTCGATTACGCTTTCTGGGGTAATACTTCACTATGTTTTCAATAGAGGCGCACTCCGTTTGACCCGAGGCTATGGTGTGCCAGACGTTCTTCAATATTCCATGATGGGATGCAGTCTTAATCCCTTGAAACGGCCCGTAAAATTTAGAATTTGAAGGTACAGCTCCTTCCTTACAAGGACATAGTCTCCAGGTTGTATGTCCGGTATCTCGCTACTGTGTGTATCAAAGTTTCTCTTCAAGCGGCACTTGTAGACCTCCTGTTCTTTGACAGTTTTCCTCGCTTCAGCGAGTTCGATGTTCTCTAGGAGGCCTAGCTCACGATCTGCAGTAAGTGTGGGCGCCGTACCTGAAGTGGCAAAATGAGGACTGCAGCCTAAACCAGTGGTGTATGATCTGTTGTGATGTTTCACAGCGGCCTCGAGAAAGCACTTCCAGCCAGCGGCCAAATCTGCATACATCTTCAGAAACTGTTTGACGTCTCATATGGCACGTTCCGCTAGGCCGTTTGCTGCCGGGTGGTATGGAGAAGAATGCTTGATCATCATACCGTGCTCCTGCGCTCACTTCGATAACTTGGCACTCCGGAAAGCCGGCCCGTTGTCGCAGGCTAGCGTCTTTGTGTGTTTAAAACATTCAGCCTTGAGGAGATTTAGTACGCTGTTTGCCTCTTCTTTGCCAGCTTTAGCCGCAATTGTCCTTGTGCACTCATCTATGGAAAGCAAGAAAACTTGCGTTCGCGAAGTCAATGAAATACTTCGAATGGGACGCTTGAAAATTCAGGGTTTGTCATAACGTCTGTCGATTGCTGGAATTTAACTTTGTTCACCTGGCAGAGGTGGCATGTGCGGATGTAATGGCTGATGTCGTTTTTAATGCCCGGCCATGTGAATCTCATGAGCAATTTCAAGTGCGCCAGCAGCCATCATGTCTGCCCGATCCAGGAGTGCCGTGGTAAAGATGAAGAATCCTTGGAAACATAGTTGGTGGTACGCGATACTCTCTATTGATAAACAGGGGTGGTATTCTGTAGAAGTCCACATAGTGGACTGTCCATTTCGGCCGCTGCTGATTGGCTGGGGCTGCTTGACTCCTCCTCGCCCGTACAGCTGCATCCAATCAGCAGCGGCCGAAATGGACAGTCCACTAGGTGGACTCTTAGAGAATACCACAGCAGGAGTTCTTCTGTACCTTCCCACAGCTTAATATAATCTTTATTTATTTATTTGTTTATTCTTACTACAGGCCAACATACTGGCCCATGCAGGAGGGGCAATACAGTTGACAAGGTAATGACAATGCAAAAAAGATAGTATAGATATATATATATATATATATATATATATATATATATATATATATATATATATATATATATATATATATATATATATATATACAGTGCATAAAAAGGATGCAGCCCATAGCCACGTTACAAAAATCAAAATGCTTGCCTTAACACAGTAACTACAACAAAAATAATCGCACATTTGAAGTTGAATTTATATGTGGATAAAAAAACGCTGTGCCAAACAACAATCGGGCTTGATTAATTGATTGCCTCTGGATTCTTGATTGATTTGTGTACAAGTAATCTTGATAATGCGTCAGCGTCAGTGAGGAGCGGGCCAGGACGGTGCGAAATTACGAAATCAAATTGTTGCAGGTAGTTCACCTATACCTAGCAATGCGGCCTCTTGGCTGGTTCATGCTCAGAAGTTGAGTCAGTGCTTGATGGTCACTGAACAGAACAAATTTGGCTCCTTCCAAGTAAGTAAGAAAGTACTGCACAGCTTTTAAGACGGCCAGAGCTTCCTTTTCTGTGGTAGAGTAATTGATTTGAGCGGGTTTCAGAGTATAGCTATAATACCCCAAAACGTGGTGTTCGGCCTGGTCAGCTTGTTTTGAGGGTTTCTCGTATAGAAGTGCACCGCTAGAATAGTGTGATGCGTTCGTGTTCAGCACGAAAGACAGAGAAAAATCCGGTATTCGCAAGATGGGGTCCGACGATATTAGTTCTACAAGCTCACAATAAACAGCTTCGCATTCCTCGTCCCATTGAAAAGACACGTCTTTCTGAGTTAAACGTGTTCTCACCTTGTTCTCAGTGCATAGTCTTTGATAAATGCACTGAAGTATCTTGCTAGGATAAGAAAAACGCGCAGGGAGTGCACGTCATACGGCTTTACCAGCTTGAAGATTCTCTCTACCGATTCTTGGTTAGTGTTTTTAGTGTGTCCATCAAACACCCTGCCAAGAAATACTACTGCATCCTGAAAGAACGCACTTTTCTTGAAGTTGACCTTGAGTTGGGCAAGACTGAGAGCGTGAAGAACTTTTGAAAGATGACTATGGTGCTCTTCCTTTGCCTTTGAGTAGATAATGATGTGGTCGATGTACAAATTGCAAAATGTGCCCAAATAAGGTTTCAGAATGTCGGTTATAATCTTCTGAAACACGCAGGGGAGTATTTCCAACCAAATGGTAGGCGGTTGTACTCAAACAAGTCAAATGGGGTTATGAACGCGGTGTACTTTTTCGTTTCTTCACTTAGTGGAACCTGCCGACATCCCTTGCAGAGATCTATTCGTGAAAAACAACGGCAACCACCAGTTCGTCAATTATGCCGTCGATTCTCGGAATTGGATAAGGTATCAATTCAGTTTGGCGATTGAGAACCCAGTAGTCTGAGAAGAGGCGGAATGTCCCGTCTTCTTTTGGTCCAATAGTTTTAGGAGAAGCAAGTGGGGATACATAAAGCCAGATAATACCAGCGTCCAACATTTCTTGCAACTCCTCTTTCAGCCACAGCTTCATCATCATCATCATCATCAGCCTGGTTACGCCCACTGCAGGGCAAAGGCCTCTCCCATACTTCTCCAACAACCCCGGTCATGTACTAATTGTGGCCATGCCGTCCCTGCAAACTTCTTAATCTCATCCGCCCACCTAACTTTCTGCCGCCCCCTGCTACGCTTCCCTTCCCTTGGGATCCAGTCCGTAACCCTTAATGACCATCGGTTATCTTCCCTCCTCATTACATGTCCTGCCCATGCCCATTTCTTTTTCTTGATTTCAACTAAGATGTCATTAACTCGCGTTTGTTCCCTCACCCAATCTGCTCTTTTCTTATCCCTTAACGTTACACCTATCATTCTTCTTTCCATAGCTCGTTGTGTCGTCCTCAATTTGAGTAGAACCCTTTTAGTAAGCCTCCAGGTTTCTGCCCCGTAGGTGAGTACTGGTAAGACACAGCTATTATATACTTTTCTCTTGAGGGATAATGGCAACCTGCTGTTCATGATTTGGGAATGCCTGCCAAACGCACCCCAGCCCATTCTTATTCTTCTGATTATTTCCGTCTCATGATCCGGATCCGCCGTCACTACCTGCCCTAAGTAGATGTATTCCCTTACGACTTCCAGTGCCTCGCTGCCTATTGTAAATTGCTGTTCTCTCCCGAGACTGTTAAGCATTACTTTAGTTTTCTGCAGATTAATTTTTAGACCCACTCTTCTGCTTTGCCTCTCCAGGTCAGTGAGCATGCATTGCAATTGGTCCCCTGAGTTACTAAGCAAGGCAATATCATCAGCGAATCGCAAGTTACTAAGGTATTCTCCATTAACTTTTATCCCCAATTCTTCCCAATCCAGGTCTCTGAATACCTCCTGTAAACACGCTGTGAATAGCATTGGAGATATCGTATCTCCCTGCCTGACGCCTTTCTTAATTGGGATTTCGTTGCTTGCTTTATGGAGGACTACGGTGGCTGTGGAGCCGCTATAGATATCTTCCAGTATTTTTACATATGGCTCATCTACACCCTGATTCCGTAATGCCTCCATGACTGCTGAGGTTTCGACTGAATCAAACGCTTTCTCGTAATCAATGAAAGCTATATATAAGGGTTGGTTATATTCTGCACATTTCTCTATCACTTGATTGATAGTGTGAATATGGTCTATTGTTGAGTAGCCTTTGCGGAATCCTGCCTGGTCCTTTGGTTGACAGAAGTCTAAGGTGTTCCTGATTCTATTTGCAATTACCTTAGTAAATACTTTGTAGGCAACGGACAGTAAGCTGATCGGTCTATAATTTTTCAAGTCTTTGGCGTCCCCTTTCTTATGGATTAGGATTATGTTAGCGTTCTTCCAAGATTCCGGTACGCTCGAGGTCATGAGGCATTGCGTATACAGGGTGGCCAGTTTCTCTAGAACAATCTGTCCACCATCCTTCAACAAATCTGCTGTTACCTGATCCTCCCCAGCTGCCTTCCCCCTTTGCATATCTCCTAAGGCTTTCTTTACTTCTTCCGGCGTTACGTTCGGGATTTCGAATTCCTCTAGACTATTTTCTCTTCCATTATCGTCGTGGATGCCACTGGTACTGTATAAATCTCTATAGAACTCCTCAGCCACTTGAACTATCTCATCCATATTAGTAATGATATTGCCGGCTTTGTCTCTTAACGCATACATCTGATTCTTGCCAATTCCTAGTTTCTTCTTCACTGTTTTTAGGCTTCCTCCGTTCCTGAGAGCATGTTCAATTCTATCCATATTATACTTCCTTATGTCAGCTGTCTTACGCTTGTTGATTAACTTCGAAAGTTCTGCAAGTTCTATTCTAGCTGTAGGGTTAGATGCTTTCATACATTGGCGTTTCTTGATCAGATCTTTCGTCTCCTGCGATAGTTTGCTGGTATCCTGCCTAACGGAGTTACCACCGACTTCCATTGCACACTCCTTAATGATGCCCACAAGATTATCGTTTATTGCTTCAACACTAAGGTCCTCTTCCTGAGTTAAAGCTGAATACCTGTTCTGTAGCTTGATCTGGAATTCCTCTATTTTCCCTCTTACCGCTAACTCATTGATCGGCTTCTTATGTACCAGTTTCTTCCGTTCCCTCCTCAGGTCTAGGCTAATTCGAGTTCTTACCATCCTGTGGTCACTGCAGCGCACCTTGCCGAGCACGTCCACATCTTGTATGATGCCAGGGTTAGCGCAGAGTATGAAGTCTATTTCATTTCTAGTCTCGCCGTTCGGGCTCCTCCACGTCCACTTTCGGCTATCCCGCTTGCGGAAGAAGGTATTCATTATCCTCATATTATTCTGTTCCGCAAACTCTACTAATAACTCTCCCCTGCTATTCCTAGTGCCTATGCCATATTCACCCACTGCCGTGTCTCCAGCCTGCTTCTTGCCTACCTTGGCATTAAAGTCGCCCATTAGTATAGTGTATTTAGTTTTCACTCTGCCCATCGCCGATTCCACGTCTTCATAGAAGCTTTCGACTTCCTGGTCATCATGACTGGATGTAGGGGCGTAGACCTGTACAATCTTCATTTTGTACCTCTTATTAAGCCACAGCTTATCTCTGGACATATTATAGGGGGCTCTATGAACCACTGCTTTATTTGCGAGCTCGAAAGGAACATGTGATTTCATTGCTGGAAGATAGCTCCCCATGCATGTAAGCTCTGGGCACTTTGTCTTGACGTCTTCACCAGGATCTTCTGTTCTTATGGTCTCTTCGGCCATTACATTGTCGTCCAAATAGATGTTTATCTTAAGTTTTTTCATGTCTGGGCGGGACAAAAGAAAATTATACGCGACATTGGGAATTGCCAATACGTCACTGGTAATAGAATGTCCTTGGAATTCAATAGCCAGGGTTACCCATTTGCTATGCATGGTTACTGACCCATCGCAGGCTTGGACATGCAATGTTTTACCAGCGTGCAGACGAACGGCGTCCACTCGAGTCTTGTTGATAATTGATACCGAAGCCCCATTGTCAACGAGGGCCTTCACTTCGATGCCATCCACCTTAATGGAGGCATACAGTAAGCTTGACGACACCAAATACACTGTCTCACTGAAGCTCTTTTTCTGGGGCTTGTGATCCACGGTAGTAAGATTATGTGGAAGTAGTTTGTCGCGAACTGCGGTAATTGGTTCTTCACCATCCTCACTGTCATGATTGACGCTTCCCAGGGGTTTGTTTATGAAGCTATCTTCACATTCAGATAACGGCAACGACTCAAGATCTTCACTCAATTTACGAGAATCAAGTTGCTCTGTTCTACCACCTGGCTGTCTTCTCAATGTAATTCTTGGCACTGAGGTCTGTTGGAAATTCAGGTCATCAAATGTTCTTGGACCATTGAGCTGGAGATGACTACGGATCTCGATACACAAGCCTTGCGTTATCAAAGTTACAACAGCAGGAGACGACAGCTTCGATTCTGCAGAATAGGTGACGCTTCTCAAGACAGTACCCAAGCAGAAAGCCACATGTATATGTGAACCGTAGTGCAGGCTCGTACCCCGTTAAAGGGACAGTAATAAAGGCAAGTATTAAGTCAAGCTAAGCTGATAGATTAGTGCTCGAGAATTTCTAAGGCGTCAATATAATCGTGAATGGAGCCTTAGTAACACAGAAATTGAGGTAAATGCAGGACACGATTAGCGACTGCCCAGGGACATTCAAGTGCTGGCCCGATGACGAAGGCATTCCTCATTTAAATTCTGTCACTATATTCAACCACTCGTTATAAACACATCTTCGTATAGCATTATAAGACGAAAGCAAATGCTACTTGTCCCGTTCTATTCTATTTACAAGAGAAATCACTGCCATTACCTTGACAACGACGTAGGTGGTCGAAAGGTTTCGTTTTCGCTTGATTCTGCGCCGCCAGGGCTTCGAGTTTCAGTAGTTTCGTTATTGTGTAGTTCTGCGCTGGTTTTCCTGGTTTGCGAAACTCGCACAAACTGCAAGTAGCAGATAATTCTACGTCCATGTGATGTCGCGGGATGCCGGAACTGTCCACGCCACTTGACCAAATGCAACTGCAGCGGTGGATCTGTCTTGGCTCGGTTTCCGCGGCCGCGCGTTTGCATTTTGTGCGCTAAATTGTGCACAAAACCGTACCGCTGTCTGTCGGGAGCCGTTTTTCTCGCCAGTGACAGCAAGGGGTTGTGATGGCGTATGCAACGTCACCACTTCCTGATTTGGTGGAGGGAGATTTGAATTGCGATAAAGGTATACGGACCCTTCAGATGCAATTTTCTATTGAACAGTCTTTTCTTGGCACGAAACAAGAGCTGCGAAGTTTCTGGAATGGTATTTAAACAGTTCATGTCGGCTTAGTATTTGGATTTAGTGTCCCTTTAAGCAATGGCTCACACCCCCATAAGAAAGCAAAAAATTCAATGGCTCATACCCACGTAAGAGAGAGGCTACAATCGCTCAGTAAAGTGAAGCGAACAGTGCATACATTCATTCAAATCACTCATACAACATAGTGAACAGCACACATTTCAATAAAGAACAATCTCGAAACAAGCATCCGAACCATCAATAAAGCATTGCATATCGCCTTCAGCAAATGTAGCGGTGGCTTTGGAACAGATTCGCTAAATTAACCTTCATTCACCTCAACAGCACAGTTAGTGGGTTCCACTCCCACCATGGGTCGAGTGCTTTAATTACTTCTATCTTAACTGTGGCTAATAAACTTCACATTAATTAACATCAATGGTCGTGGGTTCGAGCGCCGCAATAAACTGTCCTAAACGTGATCATGTTCGCTATCGCGCATGACAAGCGAACGACCGATGAGGTCTGATAAGGCTTTATACTGGTCAGATCAAGTTCCATGACACATGGAGATGAACAAGTGACACAATGTTTACGCGTATACTTAGAGAACTACCAGAAGAGTTTCTGCGTAAATTTTCTGTACATTTGAGCACCCCATGACACAATTGTTTTACGACATCCCCTGAAGCCTCGGCCACCACACACGTGACTGGTGTTGCTCGACTCCGAAGACATGAATCAAACAGAGACGCACGAGCAACAACGCAGATATTTACGCTAAATGGCTGCCTCCTTCCCGCAAAGCCGCCACCAGCGGCGCGTACGTGATCGCGCTCTATGCGTATCCTCCATGGCAGCAGCCTTACATTAGCCCAGCGCGCGATTGCATCGAGGGCTGGAAAAAAAAAGTTAATGGGAAACGGATGGGCGTCTTTGACTGGAAAGCGCACCCGCCAGGCGTCACGGCATCTCGCTTTCTAAATATGCTTCGCTGGAATTTGTGGAGCCATTCTGCAAATTCTAACGCGAATTACCAGATCGAATCTTGAATATGCTTTGTGCTTTTTTTCTGACACTGCCATCAAAAGTCAACAATGCATATCGAGTCGACTCACTTTTGTTTCAGTGCCAGTTTGCGATGTCTGCTATATGCCCCCACCCTTCTCTTTTTGTCTGCATTTCACTTTCTTACCGTTGTATTTTGTTCTTTTTGGAACTCTGTACTTGGGATAGCAATTATATAGACACTCCAGGCACATTTCTGCCGTCAGCGTCGCCGTGAGGTTCCGTATGAAGTCCAAGGCCGATAACATCGTCGCCGCGAGTAGTATGCTGCATGTGCCAGTGAAAGCGTGCGAGAGTGAGCCAGCAATCGCCGCTCAATCTTGCGCACGCTAGGGAGGAAGTGCGCCGTCTTCTGCCGCGCGCATGGCTCCGGGCGGCAGTGCTCGCGCGCCCGCGCCGCTGCATATCTGAAAGCCATCTGCGATGGGGCCCACCGTGCGCTGTTTTCGAGGCTTAGTTCGCGTTGATGCGAGCCAGCACGAATGTGAATTCGTCTGCTGCCGCCGCGCTTCCTCACTCCAGCGTTTTGACAGCGAGTTTCCGCGGTCATCGAGTGAGATGTATTCACGTTTGCTTATGCGCGTGACGTCGTGCTTGCGGTCATCGAGTGAGATGTATTAACGTTTGCTTATGCGTGTGGCGTCGTGCTTGCGGTCATCGAGTGAGATGTATTCACGTTTGCTTATGCCTGTGACGTCGTGCTTGCTAATCTAGTTAGTATGCCCATATTTACAAGTTTACACGGCCGATAAAACTACTATCCTTACTTTGTATAGCTGTCCACTAATTTGCTATCGAAAACGATGCTTCGCCTTTCGGGCGAAACTGCGACATTTTTTTTAGCTAAACATTTTTCCCAACTGTATGTTTTCATGTTGAATTTATTGTAATTTGTTTCCCACTTTTTGCGTTCTTTTGCAGTGCTTACATTTACTACAAGCCACCATGTATGTGTGCCAGTGCAGCTCGCTGCCAAATTGTACCTTAGGTAGCCAGCTTAGTCAAGCTGCAGTTTATGCAGCTTTTTCCCGTTACCCCCTCTCTTGTTGAGATGAATAAATTGATTGACATGAACACAAACTTTAGGGAGAATATCTTTTTTTATTCACTGGTCCAGATTTAACATAATGGAAGCACTGTGGGGCAGGAAAACCGTATTCTAACATCAAACTTAAGGCAATTCCTTGTGGCAGTGACATAGTATGCAGGTGTCCACAATCCGATGGCTGCACGGTCTCATGAAATAATGACATGAGGCATCCTCCCAAAATGGTTGCATTCTTGATGAGATGTGGGAACACTGAAAAAAATGAAGGTTTTTTTTTGTGCCTGCTGGTTGTTTTGTAGTGCCTTTTGACACGGTCAGCAAGAGCTAAGAATGCACAGAGTCGTCACTTTTGTTTGGGAAAATGATGCATATCACAGTGGAGATATTTTAACATAATATTAATCATAAAAACAATGAAAACATAACTTTTGAATAATGAATTAAATATTGAGCTACTCATTCGTTGTCCCAATCGAAGACTAGTAAATATTTGCAAATCTGAATATCTTTCAAACGCCTTGAATACATTAAATCATAAACTGAGCATGAACAAACATAAAGCTGAAACAAATATTCAGTCATAGCGGGCGTAAAGAAGAAGAAATTACGTATTAGAGCATTCTGCGTCACTTGGGGAACCAGACTTCCCTGGCTGAGTAGTGATTAACATTTTGTTCCCCTATGGCATTCAGCAGTGGACACTGATTCATGCTACTTATGGAAGTACATTATCTTTAGGTTAACCCTCGTATGCAGAGATGTATCTTGACTTCAGGCTCATGCTTGACTTAATCGAAATATCTGTTGTCAACACAGCAAAAGAAACACAATGAGCGTCATAGACAGTCACGCCAGGCACCACTTAGATCAAGCATGGGGTTCAAGCTAAGGTGCATTTCTGAGAACAGGGGCAAATTTCACACCTTTTTACATCACTTTAACTATGTAACCATGTGATGTGACAATAGATGCTACGCAAAACCTGCACGTGTGCTTCTCCACACACCTTCTCTGATGCAACCAAGATGGTAGACAGACTAGAATGGTAATTGTAGTATCAACATGCCAGTCAGGGACATCATTCCCAACACCATTCGTTTTCTGCACTGTTCAAGGTTTCAAAATGTGTTTCAGCCTTACAATGCTACTAGCAGAAACACGGCCATCTTTGTTAGGGAATGTTAGCTATGTGGTAAAGTCTGCTTATGCACTTTTGCATATTGTTTATTGCAACTACAGAAGTGGTTACTTACTTTTTTTTCATTTTCCATCACTGTAAACCAAGTGCCTTCCTGATTTAGTCTCAATAATATACGTAGGTGCTAACAGTCTCTGAAGACTTCATTTTCTAACTATATCTGGCAATGCATGTCCACATTTTCAGGTTCTCATATTTTTCAAATTTAGGGGGGGGGGGGTTAATACATATATAGAGATGACGAACTCATCTCTATAATTCCTCCTTGTCAGGCCATATTATTATCTTTAATTAACCACATTGACGGAAACAACAAACAGAGATGTGCTTCGTGACCCTTTTTTTACTTTGTTTTCAGCACTTTTTTACAAAGGAAAAAAGTACAAGAAGTAGTAGACATGAGCATGATCCACAGGACGTGGTGGGATGCTTTTCCTTGTCTTATAAACCCTATTGACATGCATTATCATATACATTGGGAGCATTTCTATGTCCCTCCTAGACCTGTGGGGCCTTTTATCCAAGTCTGTCTTCATCCTGCTTTACTGGTTCCAAATATAGGCTCTTGCAACAAAATACAATACCAATTAGATTAAGCAGCCACCTTTTGTTGAATGTAATATAACTCGGTAAGCATCCTCTCAATGTCATGGCTAGTTTGCAATGCAGAGTAATGTGAGCACTGAGTTAATTCACTTCCTAACACATTACTGCTGTTTAGCTGTATGCGACATTCAGGAAATGTGATGCAATGCGCTTTTGTCCCATTAACGTAAACACAGCTCATATTAAAAAAAACAAGCTTTTGCTCACCCGACATTGGTAGCTGCTCAATTATATTTTTACATGTGCCAATTTTTGCTCGAGTGTTAAGCAAGAATGAGGTATATACCATATCATATTCATATATTTATACAATATATCTTGACCTTTTGCTCACAAAAGGTGGGCAGCATTCATTAGTTTTGTAATACCTGCATTTATTATCCATTATGAAAGGACAAAATTGAGGGAGTAAATTGGTATGATCCAATTCCTATAAATTTTGTTCAGGGTGCAAAAATCAGGAATTATAATTTTACCCAAAAGCAAAGGGTAAAGGGAATTCAGAGGTGTCCTGAGTATACGAACAATTTGATTGTTTGTTACTAATGTATGACTTGTGCTTTTAATAAAGCATGCTTCATTATGGGTGGTGTAACGACAGAAACTTGCAAACGTTGTGAATACTGGAGTGTGAACACAGTTATAAAAGCCGAGAAAGATTATTCAAAACAACTTGAGACATATTTTATGTTTGGTTCTATTTCCTTACGGCACTGTTTTGATTCATATTCAATACTATCTAATAAATTACTGTTCGCACAGCCCTATTAGTCATGCACAACACTCAGGAGACAGAAAAATCATAGCATTAAGCTCTGTTATTGTTCTATAACATTTAGTAATTAGACAAAAAAGCTGCAATGTGTACAACAAGGAATAGTGATACAATTGTCATTTTTGTGCTCTTTTACAAGTTGATGGAGCAAAAGTTGTATTCCCAATTCTAAAGAGGTGCCAGATGGTCCTGTTCCAAGTGACACTGTCGCAAGTAACCCAGTCAGCATAAAAGCTAGCATGTTGAATAAGCACATCAGTTTCCACAACTATTTTGACTACACAGATGTGTCTACACTGGCTCCATCTTAAGGCAAACAAATCAACATCATGTTGCTCTTCAAAACATCCAACACCAAACAGAGCTTTGATAGCACATTTGTCAATTAGGAGCACAGCTTACCCACGCAATATTGCGATACTATTGTTCCATGGTCTGCCAGAATGCGATTTTGTCTCATCCCCAGAACTGAAAGACCTTTGATGTCACCTAAATCACAAAGTACAAATGATGGGTACTTTGAGACTCAAGGTAAACCTAGCCAGCTGTTTATAATGTAATCTGTGCATGAACCTTAGAAACCCACCTGATGGCTTCACATAAGCTGCTTCAACAGTGTTATCTTAACGGTGATGAGATCTCAATGGCAGGTGAGCATGCTTGTGCTTCTTGCCATTTCATGGAACAGTGAGGATGAGATTTAGGTCAAATCCACCTATATGAAGGTACTTTTCGAGGCATGCATGTTTGGCAGAAACGTTATACTTTATTGTCCGATGTGCTCATAATACCTACGGCTTCTCAACATCAAGCACTGTGCGATCTGTTTCCTTGTCACACTTCACACCTTTAGTGATTTTCTTCTAGCAGCAAGCAAGCAGTTCTTTACAAGCTGCTTCTCATGAGAAAGGCTACATTCTTTCGTCAAGCATGTCCAGTCACTGTGACATTTTATGTCAATCTTTTAAGGCACTTGTGCCTGTGCATCTGTGAGCCACCTACCTTACTGTTGGGCCGAAGCTGTGATGAGCATTTTTATATTTCCGGTCGTCGAGCAGAACCTTTATTTTTTTACCTTGCATATTTTGCGTTGTGCAAGCTTTTGTGCATGTTTGCAGCGCACGCAGGATTCACCTTTCGAACCAGCAATTATAAGGCATTTCTCTGCAAAATACATCTCTCTGTACGACGTGTACTTGGCCGAGGTTGGCTTCACACCACAGCCTTTGCATAAGGACACCGCATCGATATCTCTGATAAATTCTTCTGCTTCGCACCGCGTTGTGAGAACTTCCTTAAAACTTTCCCTGCCCCTCAAGTAAACAGTAGCCGTGACAGCAGCTTGATCAGGCGAGGCTGCTCCAAATACAACCATCCTCTCTATAAACAGATGCGAAAAAATATTTTCTTGCATTTGGCAACAGCCGTACGCTAGGCTGCCTTCTGACAGACAAGGCACCCTCGTCCATGTTTCTGGAATCTGAATGCCGTCGAACGCGTGCCCTTTCCGACAGTCCGGAGACGTGCGCGTGCGCCCGTTTCCGTTCGGTTTTTCACAAATGGTGTCCGCCTCCCCTTCTCTGGAACCGAGGTGCTCCTCTTGCTCACTTTCCGCGGATCTCGCTGATTCATCCGAAAAGGAGACGTTGTCGCGGCTGTCCGACTCTTCGTCGACGGTAAAGCACGATTCGGCTGC
Organism: Dermacentor variabilis; assembly: GCF_050947875.1. Classification (NCBI taxonomy): domain Eukaryota; kingdom Metazoa; phylum Arthropoda; class Arachnida; order Ixodida; family Ixodidae; genus Dermacentor; species Dermacentor variabilis. The sequence continues at coordinate 93,041,170 of NC_134576.1, forward strand.
CTTCGTTTCTCCGTTCCGCGCGCCCGGACCATGCGCTACCTCTTGCTCACAAAAGCTTATCACCTTCCTCTGGAATCGCTTTTTGGGAACGGGGTGAGCAGAGTAATCTTCGAAAACGGTGGGGACGGCATCCGGCTTCAGGCGGGGTATGTCCCTGGCGATCTCGTTTACCACGCCGTCGACGACTATCTTGAAGGTGCGCTCGATACAACTGTCTTCGAAGTGTCTTTCACATACCACAGCTGCCGGTGTCAGCCTCTTGTCCGCTCTCCTAATTCTCGTCTCCCACTCCGAAAGCCGCGCGGGGTCGCGTGGGGCGCAGAACATTGAGACACGCTTTGTGTTAGGTCGGTATCCGCTCGTACACAACGGCACGAAACATGATCTTTGCTTGTAAAGGCGTCTTGGTCTTGGCTTTGACATTGTCGAACGCCTCTTGTATGGTGAAGTACGCTCCCCTAACGTCGCCGGTCGAACTGGGCGTCACGAAGATGCACGCACAAATAAATAAAAACCATGCACAAGCGCGCCGGACCACAAAAATGTCTACACTGCGCTACGACTACGACTACACCCTCTGTTGGCTACGATGAGATCTCGGAATCCAGCCACTAGCCGGTCCTAAACCACACCAAAAACTGCAGCTGAAGTAAAGAAGCTAAAGTAAACACTGGTAAATGATAAACATAAATACATTACATAATGACATTTAGTTTTCTCAGTGTCAAACTTTAAAGTTACAATGTTCATAAAGTATTTGGTTTCGTTTGCGCTTTTCGAATGGGACTGTACATTTAACGTAATTTAGGACGCAAATATTAAATAAGAAGTTATAGCTTAAGTACGCTTTTCTCCCCTGTTTGTCCTGCTTACAAACAAATTATGTCAATTTTTGACATTGAAAACTAATTATATCTCCACTACTACTTCATACATGGCGCTTGCATCTTTTGCGATGTCTCTTGGCTTTCTCTATTCTGTTGGACTGGTTGTACCGTTGTACTGTCAGTTTACTAGCTTTTCCGCGGCGCCAACGTTGTGGTTGCGTCCGTTGCGTTTCGCACGCGTTCCGTTCTTTACGCAGCGTGCGCCTTGAGAAATCTGTCTTCTCGGTCACGTTTACCGTGAAGGGTCGAAGTCGAGTGGAATTTGTGTGCTCTGCTAATCATGTCGGCGGCAGCCAACACCGGGGAGAAGGAGAAGAAGCGGAAAGAGAGCATCGTCGACCTCTCCAAGTACCTGGACAAAGCCATTCGCGTCAAGTTCCAGGGCGGTCGCGAAGCCACCGGCATCCTCAAGGGCTACGACCCGCTGTTGAACTTGGTCATCGACAATGCCACGGAGTTTCTGCGAGACCCTGACGACCCGTACAAGCTCACCGACGACACGCGGACGCTTGGACTCGTTGTGTGTCGCGGAACTGCGGTGGTTGTGATCTGTCCGGTGGACGGGATGGAATCCATTCCCAACCCGTTTGTGCAACACGAAGGCTGAGGCGTGCAGTACGAGTTCGTCATGCTTAACAAATTGTTTTTTCATCGGATGTGAGTGATGTGAATGCCTTATTATGTTTGTTTCTGCGTGCGCACGTGTGTGAATAAATGATCGCACACTTACTTTCTTGGTCAAAATCGCGGCCTTGTCACGTCGGTGCTGTTTACTGCGAGATCACGGCGATCTCGAGCTTATATTCAAACGGGTTATAAAGTGTCGTAATGCTTGAACGTTTAATATCCATTTAATATGCCAACAGAGCGCCAAGTTAACTGTCAAGTACCATCAGCATAAATTGAAACGCGAACCCGATCGGAAAGTCTGCTACGCGAAATTACGTGGCAGTGTGACGCCTCATTTTCTTAAGCATGGAGTAGTCCAAGTGAACTTCTTGCAGCAACGTCTGTACTTGTTCTAGAATCGTTCACGTTTGAATTTATGCCGATTGAACATGCAGGTTATTTTTAGCACACTGTCATTCATAGAAGAAGAGTGCGGCTACATTGAAATGGACTAACTTTTTATGCTGGCACTGTTTAAGTCACGCGAGTCGCCTCGCGTCACCAGCCATATGTTACATTGCGATCGCACATCATGCATCCGAATGTCACCTCACAACAAGCACCTTGTAGTTTTTATTTTGCATAAAATATAAATAAACACACCACTCCATAGCAAGCAGCTTCTCAAGAGAGTCCATGAGACGGTGACACAAAAACAACACATTTGGACAAAACTTGTAGTGGGCCCTGCGGGGGAAAAAAAAAAAACACGGCAGGACGGCAACTCCAGACGGTTTCCTTTCTTCACATTCTCAACAAGAAGGGCCCAACACAAGACAAAGCACTGCCGTGTGCCCAAAAACAAAACCACAAAATCCTTGGGAAGCAGTATTCTTTTACAAGTAGCATTGCCGTTCTACAAACATGCAACTTGCACATCATTCAAGCCTTGGGGAGAAATGAGTTGTACAAACTTAAAAAGATGTGGGGGTTAGACACGGGAAGGCACAGTCAGTAGTTAGGCACTTTAATAATTCCACTACACGCACAGCAGCCATTCACGCTGTCATTCTGGTTGGCATCGGTCAAATTCATTTTGGTACTAGGCCAGCAGAGCTGAACTGATCAGAGCAGCCATAGCTGTAACCGGTCAAGGAAGGAACCATGGGAACACAGTAGCACAGATCGTCGAAAACAAGATGACACCAGTGGAAAATAGGTTCTCTCATTTCTGGCTCGCATGACCAAACGTAAGTGCATTGCCAAGTACAGGGAGTGCCAAGCACTTAACGAGAGATTGCTTCAACTGAACAGAAAGAATTGCATTGCCCTATGTGTTAAACATATAATACATGTTGCACACATTGCTTTCAAACAGTTCATTAGAGGCAAATGAGTAGGGTAACCTATGATAAAATGGTTACGACATTAACCAATAGGGCATCACTTTTTCTTACAGCACTAAAATTAACAAAATGTGCTTGTGAACAGAGCTAAAAACAAATACAAAACAAGTTCACACTGCACACAAAATGCATGTTTTCCATAACCTCTCAACTAGCACAGCTAAGCTATTGCTAGTGCAAATGCATACAAAGAAATAAACGGGCAAAAACTACTGTACAATATTATGTAGCACGAAAGCTGCCACCATGTAATGCCGGTAAGTCACTAGAGAAATTATTACTAGGGGGCGGTGTACAATCTACCGCCCATTTCAGATATGCAGGCAGCACAGGATAGTTCCCACAAGAAAAAAAAAAAAACAGGAAGTACCTAAGCAAAAGTGCAAACACAGACACTCATTTTCAAACACATGACCTTGCATATAAAACTGGACGAAGACATTAAAACATGCTACCTATGTAAATATATAAAACAGAATATTTCAACTATATTAGCACAATTAGCACGCACACTCTTAAATACCACTTTGGCATTGGCCTTGGGCCCCCCACTTCTTCCCTCGATTGGAATGCACTCAATTCCACATTGTGGAACGACTAAACAAAACGATGCTTTTCTATCAACGTGTTCTCTGCTGCTGACATGCACACTTTTTTTTTCTTCAGGTCATGTGTTCTCTGTTGGAATAAAATGGAGGCGGAGAGGAGGGTGCACTCCGACATCCATGCTCGAAAATACTGCACAGCTAGAACTGCATTACTGGCATGACATGTTTGTCTCACCACGAACTCCTCGAATGCCTGAAATAAAAACATCACCATACAATAAGCCATAGCCATTTCCCTAGATTTCTTGCAAGTGTCAACACATGACACCATTTAAGTACCAACCCACCATGCATTTCACAAGTCTTTTGACACAAAGCAGACACATATGATACAGCCTATTAACAGCAACAGCAGTGGGCGGTGTAACATGCGAAAAAAAAAAACATGTGCCTGAATTGCTTAGCCGGCTGGCCAGCTGGTTGACACAACGTTGAAGAATCCCAAACTCCTTTTTGAGAGAAATGTTGGCCGTGTGGACGTCTCGCTGCTTGTGGCAATATTCGGATGCAACAGCAAAAACGCTGTGCTCAGCTGCTGCACGAGTGAAAAATAGCTGCTTAAAACGTTGCGTGAAATTCGGCTTCACGGATTAAAACGAAAACCGCTTGCTTCAAAGTGGCCAGCACGCAATGATTTCTGCACAGTATAAACTGTCGAGGACTCGCTCGATGACAAGATTAAGAGTACCGGGGCAAGGTGCTTCCTGTTTCAGAGTGAAACTGGTCACACATCTTCAAGGGACTTACCATGACCACTGGCTGGACAAGGGTTAGAAGAAAAAAATCTTTTTTTCTTGCACTCTTTCAACGAGGCCGACAGCAGGGCACAAAAGAGGTGCCAACAGGTCTGTCCTGCCCAGTATGCTCTCACACCCTAATGCTAATGTGAACGGCAATTCTAGCATAGTTCATTTTTCACCAAACTGACACGTGCCTTCAGGACGACAGGGGAGGAGCACCAAGCTTCACCAGACAACGCTGGTACAAAGAGGAAGTTGTCAACTTCATCTTCCTTGTCACAAGCGCTCTTGAGTAGTCACAGTTAACGACCACACTTGGGACAGAAGATGTCACCACTGTCCAGATGGGAAATGTAGTCGGCAGCCATGACTGCATCTCTTTTGAGCACCCCATAGTGGCCTGCTGCTTCTGTTGCGGTATAAAATTCATGTCAGTTGCCCATTGTCTTGATAGTGGCTGCTCATTACAGCCAGACACTTCTGGAAGGAGCAGTGCCTCTAAGTCCTGCTTTATCACCAGCTGCCATGGTAAAGAAAACCACAGATGTGGCCTTCATAACAGCCGGTCAACAGCCCTGGCCAGTCGTCTGCTAGATGTGTCTGGAAGAAACAGAACTGCATTCACAGAAGCTGGTCAACTGCCATGGCGCCAGCTGTTGTCAAAAATGTGTGGCGCCAGCTGCTGTGATCAGTCAAGGCAGTAATCACGGCGCAGCCACATGCCTGGCCAATCACTGCGTCGACCCTGCAGCTTGACTCGCCTGTCGGCCGTGCTGCAGCTTCTTGCATTCAGTAGTCCCTACGCTGGTGACTGCCGCCATAGCCGAAGAATGGCAGCGAAGAGTGGTGGGGACTGCCTCTCTGCTGTTGCTGCTGCTGCGCCGAACCGCTCTGCTGCGAGGGGCCTCGGCGTGGCGTGCCCGTGTGCCTTCGCAGGTGCGATCGCTCCCGGTCCATCTCCATGTCCTCGAGCCTCTGCGTCAGCGCCAGCTTCTGGTGGATTGCCATGCGAAGGAGCGAGTTGAGGGTCTTGCGCTCGTCCTCGGCAGCTGCGAGCTGCCGCTGGAGGTCGTCAAGCTGAGCCACATATTCTTCGCACCGTGCCGCAAACATTGCACGCAACGAGGCGAACGTCGCGGCGTCCTCTTTGAGCGATTTGAGCTCGTGCCGGAGCTTCGTCATGGTCTCACTGACAACCGCTTTCTCCGTTTCGTACTTGGACTTGAGGTTGGTGAGGGCCACCTCGGCGGTCCGCTTGTTGGCCTTGAGCACGGCACGGAGGGTCGCAATTTGTTCCCGCTTCGTCGACAGGAGCGACTTGAGCTTGATGACCTGCTCCTGGAGTTCTTCCTCCTCGGCGGTGCCGGCCATACCGTCACCAATCGGGGGCGCGCGACTGCGTCCCATCTCCATGGTTGTTTCCACAGCAACGCGTAGATGCCGGACTTGATCGCGAAGTGTTTCGCTGAGGGTTGCACACTGCGATGGGTCAACAGCATTCTCACGGAGCAGAGCCTGGCGGAAGAGTTCGGTTTTGAGCTTCTCAATTGGAGAGCTATCGGATGGCGCCTTCTCTGAAGAGGGTGTGTCCTCAGTGGCCACTGCACGAAAAATGAAATGGCACAACAGGTGACAAGCTTGTCATTTTCATACTTTTGACAGCTAAACTTAACAGACAGTGTGAATACAGAAACAGCTTTGTTCAGCGTCTCTTCCCTTTCTTAGGCAAATAAATATGCAAGAGGCAGTGCACAATTCGATAATGCACCTAGTCAAAATTATGAAGAAAGCACATAGCACAAGCAAAGAAAGTCTAAATTACACAAAAAAGCAGACTTCTACTACAGCCACTTAATGCACCTTGCGGTGACTTGCCGAAAGTGCTCTTTAATAGAGCCAAAGGCAGTTACATTAATCTTCACAGAATCGTTTATGGCGCAGGTGGGAAAGAGCCATGTAGACACTCAGTGGTTGACTATGGGCCGCTAATTTTGTAAATTTAGGCATTCGAATAAATCTGTCTACCAATGACCGACACTACATTTTTGCATGGTGCATAGGATTGTTAATAACAAATATCTGAAGAAAAATGCATCTTTCCTAATAGCAGCAACGTGAGGACGGGCAGCATTGTAAGGCAACGCTTAAAAAAGCAGCAATGACTGACTATCCGCTTCAGACAGTTTTTATTGCCCATGTGCCAATTGCAAGTTGACCACAGTCCCGTCCACAGGGCAGTCACCTTCTGCAGGCATTCTTTATGAGAACCCAGAACCTGTAGCTCCAGTGACAAAAAGAGAAACTGGGGTCACTGACCAAGTTACCACTTAATTTTTTGCAATCCATGCAGGTTCCTTGTTCACAACGTAGCGGACAAAGCGTCGTAGTCAGTTTATATGCATGCTCTATCATGGTAACACCTCTGTACGTACTTCTGCGGTACACATAGTACTAAAGAGTTGATGCACTATATGACACTGTGAACACAGAAGCAACCTCCCCCCCCACCACTCCCTTATGAGTTATCAAATTGATAATTTTGAGTTGGTCAGTGACCTCAACTTTTGTCACATGCTACTGACCAGGCAAGCTTTCATTGGAACTCTTGACTAAGCACCTATTGTGCTACCAGTGTCTGTGCAGCCGACCATCACATATGGGCAACTAAATGCTTCAAATATAAATTTAGGCCCCAAACAAAAGAAGCAAGCAGGCCTCGTGAAGAACGCCTCTGGAATGTGTAGATGTTAGCATGTCCAGCTGCCAAAAGCAAAGAAACAATGCGTATTTCGATGTTGACAGATCTTCACTGACTGCCACACTCTTGGCGTATTTGATTGTGCCTGTTTGCCATTTGGAAATCGATGTTTGCAAACACCCAGTTCCTTGTACCCTGGTCACAATGGAATTCAGGATGGCACTGGATTTGTCAACAGGATTTTCCGTTTAGCTTGAACTCTGTAGACAAATACTGTAAAATGAAGTAAACAGATGACTGCCCTGGATCTTGGCTGCCACTGGCTGCCCTTAGTATCGCCTTTTGAAAGCAAGACGTTCAGCAGCCACACATTCTCTAAGGGTTTCTTCAGAAAGAAGCTCACAGCAGCTCATAAAAGAAAAATTCCGAATCTTCCAAACTAGACTTGCTGAATGGCACATAACAGCACTTAGGCATTATGCACGGTGTTTCATATAACTTGAACCAAGGATTCTGTTTGCACTGTTTCTCACTCATGCATGGCACTTTGGACATGAAAGCATTGAGCTATCCTAAAACTAAAAACAGATTTGTAATGAGGATATCAAGCTACATAAGTGGTACAATTTTCATTTGCCTAGCAATAATAATTATAAAGAAAGGTTTCCGAGGAGCGTCTCCCCTTAACCACAGCTGAATAACAACAACAACGTATGGTTTGCTGTCACGTGGGGCTCCCTATACTATATTTAATATTCTGCATAACTAGTTAGGTAACTAATATCAATCATGCAAAAATTTTTAATATTCACCTTAGGACGAAGTGCATTTCTTTACGTTGTAGAGGGTATTCAGAAATGACCGAGCCAATTTCTTGTGGCAGCATACATGCTGTGTGGCAAGTTTTTTCAGCATTTAGAGAAAGCCTGCGAAACATGAAATAAAATCACACGACTGTGCTCATGCGCTATCATATTGCCGCGCTCTCAACCGTGCTTCGAGCGAAAGAACCGAGTGCGCAGACCATTCGCTTATAAGAGATGGCGAGCCATCTTTTCTGCGTGCTGCAGTGGCAGGTGCTGAGGCACTGTAAACTTGATGCCTAGAGCCGCTGCCGCTCACTTCGCCACAGTCCGCGCGCACGGTTCTTTCATTTGAAGCACGGTTGAGAGCGCTGCAATAAGTCTGCGCATGAGTGTAGTCATGTGGTTTTAGTTCATATTTGGCAGGCTTTCTTTCAACACCGAAAAATATCACCATGCAGCATGCACATTGCCACAAGAAATTGTATCGGTCGTTTCTGAATCCCCTCTACAATTTAACGAAACGCACTTGGTCCTAAAGTGAATATTAAAAATCTTCCATAATTTATCTTAACTAATTAAGCACAATATAAGAAATATACTGAGGAGCGCCACATGACAGCAAACCATGTCATTGGTTTCATTCAGTTGCCGTTAACCACTTTTTTAATATCCTTGGTTCAAGTTACGTGAAACACCCCATATATGCTCCCCATTTCATTTAATGGCAGATTTGACTGGTCATTTTGAAGTGCCTAGGGCGCTCTCAGGAGGTGGTTTACATTCAGCTGGTTGAAATTGAATGCTTTGAACCATATTCACCTGGTTCTCCCAAATACTGTGCTCCAGCTCGGAGCACTGCGAGGTATTCTCACCTGCTGAGATCGCGACTGAGACCTGACTGAATTCTGATCACGTGGCCCCTCCGATTGCTATGGGAGCATCTGAATGTTAAGTTTTGGGCATGACTTCTGTGGCTCCAATTTTGAGAGGACCCTCCACTGGTGAAAACCACGTCATAGTGTGGCAAACATAATGTGAGTAACCTACGTCATCGAAGGTCACAGGAGCTGGTCCTTTCGAGGCGCTTCGAGTCACAAAAATGCGCAGGAAGAAGCAGCAGATTCGTTTGATCATGCGCCTTCTGCACGTCTGCTCAACTAGCAAATGCACGTCTGCTGACTTGGCCCCTTACCTCCAAAACTGAACGAGGGCTATGTCATTATTATCCAGCAATTAGCCACACGGAATAGCGAATGACACGGAATTGAAGTGAATTAAGGGAGCCATGTTTTATTCACTGACTTGGCTGCTTTAAATGTCCCAGGCAACTTCACTCTTTGCACTGCTTATTTAGACACAAAGCAATCATGGGGCAGTGTAAGGAAAAGCCAAGGCGGCGGCGTGGACCAACTTTACACTCTATGCTGCTTACCTGAAAGTTCTATGGTAGTTAGTACTCATGTAATGCCCGCCCTCGTATAAGGCCCGCACCCCCACTTTGGAATGTGAAAATTTTGAAAGAAATGTTTCGTGAAGCATCACGCACATATCTGCTTGCTGGTTAATTCCCATAAGGTGCTACAAGATGGCACGAGCCCGGTTCCGAAATATAGGTTGGCAACTGTAAATGTGTTCACAGACAGCTGCCAGTGGTTGCATTCACTTGCATAGCAGTCAGAGCACAGTTCGAGGCTTCAGTAAAAAAACATAAAGCTTGCCTCGTGTATAGCCTGCACCCAGTAAAAATTTTTTTTAAATTGTGGGCCTTGTGGGCCAAATTCAGTACACCCTTTACCAGGCAACTAGAGGCCTTATACAGTTGAATCTCAATGATACGAATCTCGGGACGGCAAAAAATTTCATATTACCAGACATTCGTACAACGCAAAGACGTTTAAGGAAATAGGAAAGTTATGGAGCAGCAATGAAATGACTGACTTCCTCAAAATTTCTCATTCTAATAAATTTTTTTACACAATCCTGACACCTTCCTTTATCTCATGGTGAAATATTTGGAAGAGATACACAGCATAATTTTGAGAAAATTGCACTTCTTTAGTGTGTTGTCTTCAAAAATGGGAAGAAAATCAGGCTTCCGGAGGTGTTACCACACCACCGATCATACAAGGGCGGCTTTCCGTTGACACAGCGCCGTCATCTTGGTATCGCTGTCAACACAAAAGATTGGAGATTCAAATAGCCTCGGCACTGTGTTTCTCCATGCAGAAATGAAAGCAGCAAAAGCAAGTGTGAAAATGGAAAAGTACTGCCGCAATTCCTTACTGCAGTCATGTGGTATGCAAGGAGCGCTCCAACTGGTTGACGTAAGTTTCAATCAGTTGCGCGCAGTGCACTTGTTCTGAGGCCAATATTTCTAGGTCTGCATGGTTGTCCCAAGTTTCATTGCTGCGTCCTAGATGCTGCCCGATGGTGATAAGGACATGATTTATGCAAGATAAGGGAATCTATTTACTTTTCCTTGCAGCGGCAAAGCTTGTATCTTGCAATCTGATGAGCAGCAAAGCAGCAAAGTTTCGAATCGTCATCGGGCACCGAAGACGACAGAACGCATGGCATGGGCTCGCAATACAAAGATAAAGTTAGCCATCGAATCAAAATGCCGGTGATTTTGCCGACACGGCAAGACTGTGTCGCTTGTGGTTGCTGGCTCCTGAAAAACTTGTGAAGTGTTTGAATATTGCCACCAAGTTGCATGATACTGCACAATGCAAAAGCTTCTCTTTCTATTTTTTTTTTTTTTTCGAGGGGCAGGGGTAGGGGTCAATTTGGAGGGACTTAAGGTCACCCTGGCAATGGGAATGCGACCGGCTCGTTATTGCAGCCACTCTGCCGCCCTGACAACAGCCAGTATGTGGCACTACTTAAATTTAAATTGTTGGGTTTTAAGTGCCAAAACCACCATATGATTATGAGGTGTGCTGTAGTGGGGGACTCTCGAACATTTGGAACTCTTGGGGTTCCTTAACATGCACCTAAATCTAAGTACGCAGGTGTTTTTGCATCTCGCCCCCATCAAAATGCGGCCACCATGGCCGATCAGGTCAGCCCAACGCACTACCGGCGTGCTGGGGTTGGCCGGGGATCGCGGAGCAGCTCGATTATTCATGCCATCCGTCATGACGCAACCAGTTCGCAACATTCAAAATTGAGCAAGTTGTAAGCTAATGGACTCGGGCTGCATCAGTTGAAAAATTCAGGCATGATCGTATCACCGGGATTCCGCTGTACGAGCAAATGTGGTACATTGTTTAGCAGTCAACACACCTGGAGTTTCTCCTTCCTCAGCAGGCCGAGACCCCTTTGCATGATCTAGTACAACACGACTCGGAGTCTCGCCGTTCACAGTGCAGACGTGGTGATACAGTTGCGCTAGGTCTTCAGAAACTGCCAGAAGCTCCTCCTGGGGGGCAAAGAGAGCAGAAGACACATAGAGTACAATACCTTCTCGCCAAATATAACTCCAAGAGCAGCACTACAACTTTACAACACTGCGGCAAAATTTCAGCTGAGCTGCATGGTGCTTCGTTCTACTCCTAGGGTGCACTCCATGACCGGTAATGAAGTACGGTTGATCTTCATTAATTCAACCTTGATCGGACCAACAGAACTGATCAAACTATCCAGTGAGTTGAACTAAAGTATGCTGAAAAAAACACATTCTAGCACACCACTGCTTTGTTTTGCACTATCATACCTGACAACCTGTGAACATTAACACGTCCACTGCCATAAAAATTTTTTTTACATCTCGGTTCCTGTGCGTGACGATTCACCAGGTGGTTCACTTCTCACATTTCTCTGGCGTGTCGTGAACCAATTGCGAGTGAGTCACCAGGGAGCTTTGCTCTTTGGAACGTCCTCAAGCAGCCTTGACTTGACGTGCCACGACACGTCAAATCAGAAACAAGAATCTTTCCTCGCCTTTCATTTCTAGCAAAAACTGTCCTTGCGCACTGCATAAACACCCTCCACAGTCACACAGGAGGCATAACTGCCGTGACCCAGCCGTCACCCAAGCCGCAGTGAATGTGCTCAAAATTTGTACTGTGGACACAAAACTGAAAAGAGGGGCAGCGGGACTGTACCAGCAATGAACAGCTCATGACAAGCAATTCCAAGCACATTACCTCTCTCCATACAGCACCCATTGGGCATCGTTAGCCCGCTAACGATGGCATGAAATGGCACTTTTGAGACCTTCCGCACCACTCATGGATGTACTGTACTATCGGAGGTGAAGGAGGAGAACTATAGCATTGTTTTCTAAGCAGTTCACTTTCCCCCTACAGGCGGTGATTTTTGAACATGCTCTGAAGTTTCAGAATCGTCAAAATAGAAAGCAGAAATGCCCACCTCCGGGAGCAGTGCATGCACTTCGAAAGATCGCAGATCTCGCGATTCCACTGCGTTTGCAGCTGATTTTATTGATGGATCGAGCAGCAGCGAGTCTGAGGATGCTGCTTTTTCGTCAGACTTTGACTGAGAGTGACGACGACACAAGCCAGCCGGAACATTGGCGGCCACAGCCCGGCACGCCAAATTGCAGTACTTGCACTTACATTTTTGTAGTGAGATGCCTGCTCAATAAAAAATGTTGATTTTCTCAGAGTTGGTGCCTATTAGATTGCAATACATTTTGTATATCAAATTTTTTTCGCTTTTTGTTTAGTAGGTACAAGTGTGTCTCAGCAAACTTTGTTCAATTTTATCCCACAATATTGATTTTGGCAATTTATATCTTTTTTATGAGATAGATCTCGTTAATAAAACATTTATGAATGAGAAGTGCCTTCATTCTGCTTTTTGTTTATGCATTACATAAAATATTGAGTGCAATAGTTCCTTCAGAAAAACAAATCTGGCGTAACCTACAAAAACCAACTCTTTTCCCCATGGTAGGGAAAGAGTTAAGTGGAATGATTTCAGCTTCGCTGCAACATGCTCAAGCCGTGACATCACAAACTAAAAGAAACTTAAAAGCTAATGCTTCTAATATTATTCAGTTCATGCTTGTGTGTCGGTCTGTAACTTCTTCAATATAGACAGTGCACTTCGCTTAAATCGAGCCTTTCTCGTAATGACAAAAACTTACCTGTGCAGCACCAAGCCTGTTGCGTGTCTCATCAGTGAACTCGCTGACGACACCCAAGTCCTCCTTGATTTCTGCCATGATTTGCTCATAGTCGTGAACCTGCGCAAGACACAGACCACAAAGCATGCCTCATTCAGTCAGGTAGTCCAATAAAAGAGTTCCCCATCACATTAGGGCAAGCAGGGCCCTAAGCTTTCTCAGAAAGAAAGCTTAGCAGCTGAAGAAAAATTTGCAGTGGTGCAGGATCGAACCTGGGACCAATGCCATTGCGGAACATTCCCTCTCATTTGAGTTAACCAGGGGCAGCATCAGCGAACGATCACTTTCAGGGACATGATCCCTTTCACGACATTTGGCATGACTCAGGCTATGGACGTGTTGGTGCAATATACAACCAACAGCGTTCATCGCACTGTGCCAAGCGCACTATCAGCTGTGCACTACTTTGAAGCGTCCGGCACCAAGTGTGAAAGTGATTATATCTCCAAAAGTGAGCGCCAAGAATACTGCCCCAGGAGGCTACAAGATTACAGAGCAAAGCTGAGCTAATTGACGACTTGAGGCCCAAGACCTCCGAATATGGCTAATCAGTTCTGCGTAAATCTGCAAAGTGTGGGAAATTTCGGGAAAGGAAAAATCGTCCATCTGACAGTAGCCGGGTGCATTGGTCCTGGGTTTGATCCCTGGATCAGGATGAATCGTTATTCAATAGCAAAGCCTTCTTTCTGAGAAACCCATGTCCGAGAGAGAGGGAAGAAAGAAAATCTGGGTGGTTAACTAGACTTTGTCCAGTTTTCTGCCTTTCAAATGGGGAGCAGAGAGAGAGAGGCCAAAAGTTTAGGATTGAACACATGCATTAAAACAAACCGGAGTGCATCTATGGTCAGGCAATCAAGTCTGTCACCTACAAATAGTGTAGAAGAGCTTGCGCGACTTTTTGGGCTGATGAGCGGTGAGGCCAGGCTCACGAGGCCATTTGCTTAGCTACAAGGCAAACCAATATGAGCCTTCTTTGTAGGTTGGTACTACAGACGAATTTTCTATTTCATGAAACTTCGTCCACCTTGCAGATTTCCACAGAATTGATTTGCAAGAGCTGTTAGCACGCCAGAACAGTTTGTACGAGTACCGGCCAGCCAACCCCTGCTCAGTATTGCCCCTTTAAAGGGACCCTGAACCACTTTTTATCAAAGTGGAGAAAGGCATTTCAAGTGATAATCGGCTCTTTCAGAGATACTTTGCTGCAAATAGTACTTCAATGTATTCAGCAGAGGCGAAGTTACTGGCAATCAAACACAGCCTCCGTGGTGCTTCTACTCCTTCTTCAATGCCTTACAATGCGAAGGCTACGGCAGAGTCAGTCGTGCCCTCATCGCTCCGCCTTCTAGATGTCACCTGGGCATGCAGTTCAATTCAAATTTCATTTTGGATGTTGATGTAGACGCCATGATTTCCGATTTTGGTGCCTACGGCATGCTAAACGTAAGCCAAACATCATTGTCCTCAACAAGCCACAGTGCGCTTAGCCAGCTGACTCGTACCGGCACCTCACAGCGGCCGCAGTATCTACGCCACATAGCAGACCACAGCAACCTATAGCAGCCGTGTATGGGCATCCGCTTTATTACGAAATAAAGCGTCCAGAATAGAATGAAGAGTAGGCTTCTCATGAAAAGAGAGCATCTGAGTGAAAGGCGACTTCGCGCTCCCGTTGTGAGCTCCACGCACCACGTACGACAGCAAATCTTTGCTGAGACGTTCACAGCAGCGTATGCTACCCGTGGACTATGTTATTCCACCAAGCCCAAGGGTTGGTTCAGAGCCCCTTTAAAGGGAAACTGGCGAGGCTTCTGGCAAAAGAGAGAATATCTTTGGAAGAACATGCTAGTAGACGACTGGTACAGTTTCCTCTAGCAAGTGATGAAGCTTGTATTAGCATATCAGAAGAAAATGTGCACAGCGCAGTTACCTAATACGGCAAAGCATATGCATGAGGCACATTAAGAGTGGAAAGGAGCCACTGTCACGGGGCATCGTACGTGCTTCTTAATTATACACGCGCCATCCCCAATCAAAGTACGAGTGCTGACACATCTTATATTGTATAGCAACCCTTCAGAGGTGTTTCTGACACTGCTGTGGTAATTTGGAGCCTTCCTGACTGTTTCGTTTTCTTGGCTGTTACATCTTTTTCCACAGTTAAATGAAAAATGTATCAACGAGGTTCTGCTGTACTAAGCTTCGATAAACTTCGAAATGATTTGAGAATAGCAAAGTAATTGCACCAGATAAAGTGTGGTGTCTGCAATATCTTCGGTAGGTTTCAGGCAGTGGCAAACAGTATTCTGGGATTTCCAAAGAGTGTGCAAACTCCCTGATACAGCTTCATTGTCTCGGATTTATGAGTTGCTCGAATTCGGATACATCTGCAAAACTTTGTCTGGTATTACGGCAGACAACACACGCCTGTTGATTTATTCTTGACGACGCAGGCAAATAATGCACCCAGACCTGGCATTGCGCCTACCATGAATTCGGATACATCTGCGAAACTTTGTCTGGAATTATGGCAGACAACACGCGCCTGTTGATTTATTCTTGACGACGCAGGCAAATAATGCACCCAGACCTGGCATTGCACCCACCACGAAATTACACTTCCGCGCTAAATTTGGTAAAGAAAAAAAAAAGACAGTGGTTTAGTTCGGTCAAGTGCAAGCACACCTAACTCGGTTTAGCACACCTAACTATCCCAATTAGGCAACTTTTGTTAAAGCTAATTTTTAACTTCATTAATCTGTACCAGCCTGGCCACTGCCCTAATCAGTGGCACAAATCAATGGCATCAAAATGACACGAGGTGATGACTAACCTTGTTCTTCAGGTTGGCAATCTCATCTCTGAGCTTGCCACTCATGACCGTATCTGCTTCGCCATCGGCAGTTTCAGCCATGCCATCCAGCTCGGCCTGAAGCTGGGCAATCTGCTGGAGGGCCTTGCGGTAGCGCTGCTCGTGCTTGTCGAGGAGTTTCTGCAACTTGGTCACGTCGTCCATGTCCTAGAAAGGCAACGAAGGTGGAAAACAATGCTTGCAAAAAACATGATGTGCCAGGGATAAATTTCTGGGTACTTTCCTTTCTCCTCAAGCAGACAGAAGTCAAGCCTAGCAACACTCACAACATGCTGAAACCTGTGATTTCACGCCAACGTGCCAGGAATGAGATCTATACTTGAAATTTGTAAACAGCACAGGGTTGTAATGCACACTGAATTTTACACTTCAGAATGCCCTTTACTGCTTGCTATCTGAGCAGTTTTGCATGGTAAAAAAGACATAGAAAGCAATGACAATTTGTTCTGACTTGGAAAAAAGTTAATTTACTCTATTCAAACTGCACTGGACCAGGCATCAGTCATCGCCGCTATCAGCGGATTCAATTATCACTCACTATCATTGGGTCAGAACATATCACCTTCAATGTCATCCATGGCACTTGGGATAACGACATATCCTAAATGCCTCACAGACCATGGCAGCCTAGCGAACTTAGAGTGGGCACACGGCTACTACAGTAGCATGTGGATTGCATTATAAAAATTTTAAAGCCAATGAAAATAGCTTGTAACTACTGCAGTTTCGGCTAAATGCTTGAACATGACCCTTATCAAATTTTTAAAGTGCGGCTCCTATCTGCCTGTTCTTGCATTTTTAGCGTAAGCGTCTTTCGGCGTAACCGAGCAAACGAGCGCAGCGAAGGATGAAAGAGCAAACGCGGAGTGTAGCGGAGGATGGATAACTGTGATAGCAAAGAAAGTGCAAGGAGCAATGAGGAGGAGGAGGAGGGTACGGCGAAAGCATGAGAAGAAGAGTGTAGTGCCACACAAGACGAGCTCTGAGGCAATGACCACTATGAGATGGCGGCAGAGCAGCGCACCGTCGTCTGTTCACCAATGACGTGCGGCAAGCACGCCAACCAATACCATATATGGAAACAAAGTGCTGCATAAGCAGAGATCTGTCTGCAGCAGCTGCTGTGAATCGCGCCCACGTATTCACCCACGCACTGCCTCTCGCGATCTCCCGATTACTGAAGCAGTTGTGGCCACACTTTGCTCTGTTTGCAACGTGCCGCACGAGACAGATTGTCCACACCAGTCATTATATCGCGAAATGGAAACAAGCATAGAGCTACACTGAAAATTTTGCATTGGGGATTATCGTACTCGTCGGTGAATTATTTTTAGCACATTTTCAGGAATAATAATGTGCACATTATAATCGAATAAATATGGTATTCAACTCATTTCCACAAAAGCATTAAAACTAGAGTTTTCAAAGGATAATTTCGCACTGAAAAGATTTTGTGTTCCACTTTCAGTCCCTTTAATGTCAACTGCAACAAAATTTCCGTTTTGTATAAATTCATTATAGCACCATATTTATTGCATTAAAGGCAAGGGTGCAACAGGGGGTTCCAAGAAAAAACATGTATGCACACTAGTATATGGCAATAGGGTAGCTGACGCATTATTCATACTAAGAAGTTTTCGCTCAAAATACTGAATTACTAACAGTGCCAAAAATTCAAAATGGAAACTATGAAATAGGAGGGAAGGGAGCTTAACTCACGGAGTGCTGGTTATATGTGAATTTTGTTTCGGTGCGGCTTCATGGCAGTGCGCGTTTCGCCTTAAAACATGGCTTCACGGCATAGCAGCATGCGCTGCGGTGAAGCCACACCTAAAGGCAAAATTCACATATAAGGCAGGGGGTGAGTTTGATGCTAAAGATTCTGAGAATGAAACCATGCCTTATATTCTAACAAATATGATAAATAATCGGTATATGCTAAGGAAGCAATTGTGACAAAGCTGCAGGGCTAGTAACTGTCTAAGTCTTTATAGCGCAGCTCTTGGGCGCCCCTTCCTGTGGTTAGCGTCCTTCAGCGTAACTGAGCAAACTAGCTCAGTTACAATTAAAGAGTGAACGCAGACTGCAGCGGTGAATAAAAGATGGCGATAGCGAAAAGAGCGCGAGGAGGAAAGCGGAGGAGGAGGGCATGGGGGAAAGCGCGGGAAAGAAAGCGTAGTGCTGCACTATACGGGCTCTGCAGAGATGATGGCCGCGAGATGGCGCCAGAGTAGCACACGTCGGCCATTCACCGATGACGCCACCGATATCATGTAATGGAAACAAAGCGCTGCATGAGCGAAAGTCTGTCTGCGGCAGCTGCTGTGAATCGCGCCCACGCATCACCCACGCATTGCCTCAAGAGATCTCCCAATTAGCCGGGCAGTCGCGCCACATTTCGCTCCGTTTGCAATGTGCCGCACGAGGCAGATTGTCCGTGCCATCGCGAAATGAAAACACATATAGAGCTGTACTCAAATTTTGCATTAGGGGGTATCATAATCGTCGCTGAATTTTTTATTAACAGCCTTTGACTAGCAACCAAGCAGACACGTGCACCTAGTGGTTAACGAATATATATATATATATATGACACGAGTCCCAGCACCGTGTCTTCCGAGATTTTTCAGAGCACCGTGAGCAGTCACTGATGGCACTTAATCTTGAAGGTTGTTTCAAGAAGCTGCGTCATGCGTCTGTTCCGGTAAGGAACAGTGGAGATTTTTTTCTTCAGTTCTGCCATAACGAACACCTACTTCTGCGAGTCTTTCATGCGCATTCACTTGTATTTCAAATGAAAAATTTTGCACAGACGCTGCTTTACATCTGTCCAATCTGAAATCAGGCTTTTTTCTCCTCTGAAAATTTCGTTGCAGTTGGCTTTTAGGACTCAAAGGCTTGACGACCTGCTGCAATACTGAACAATAACTTCATCACGTGATTCCTCCTTCTTCAATGCTTGCCCTCTGGTTCTCAACATCAACTTCTATTCTGCAATATGCGTCCGTCGTAGATGGGATCTGAACTCACATTCTCAGTGCCGTCGGTGCCCACTTCCTCGCCATGCAAAGCAATGAGGGCCCGAATCGGTTCAACCAGCCTCGCCAGAACAAGCCTCTGGTCTCCACCAGGTATTGAGCGCAGCTTCTCCAGCTGTTGTTGGGCGTCCTCCAGGCATCCCGACAGGTGGCCTTTCTCCGTCTCGAGCTGCATCGAGCAAACAACATGCACAGCTCGTATCTTCGCACTCAAAATCAAGCAGTTTTCTGACACAAACCTTTGCCACAAGTTTAAGATGTTCCCAAAACCACAGTCAAAAGAACTTTCGAGCTCCTCGCAAAGATTTATGGGGAGTCCATGGGGAGGTCTACCGAGATGCACCACTAGCGCATGCTATCAATTGGCAAAAGGATCAGTGAAACATGTGCCTGTTCTACCTTGTTTTCTTATCTCCATGGAATGCACCGTATTATTCTTTCATGTAGCAAAATACAAGTTGTAGCTTTACATGCTCACATTGATAAGCCTACTGTTTCTGAGCCTGTGCTGTCGCCATCTGAGTGCATCTTCAAAACACTTTCAACTGCTTCGTAAACATTCATTGAACTACATGCAGGTTATCATGAACTTGCTGCAACAAGTATAAATAGCATTATATAAATACACACAGAAATAAAACTATACAAAAATAAAGAAATTATCGTATTTACTCCATTCTAACGTGCCCTCGATTGTAATGCGCAGCCGTTTTCCTTGACCAAAAAAAAGGAGCAAAAAAAAAATCCCTCGATTGTACAACGCATCCGTTTGCTGTGACCTCAAAAAAAAAGCCCTTTACAGTATCACGCACCTCATTCTTTCATACAAAAATACAACTTTCTCTCATTTGGAAAAAAACAAAACATTTACTCCCTATGCACTAAAGTCACAGTTTCGCCAGAAAGGCGAAGCATCGATTACGATAGCAAATTAGTAGACAGCTATACGAAAAGTAGGGATAGTAGTTTTATCAGCCGTATAAACTTTGAAACATTCACTTACTAAATAAATTAACAAGCATGGTGTCCTGCGCACATAAGCATGAACTCGTCTCACTCAATGACCGCGCAAACTCTTTTAAACTCTTGAGTGAGGAAGCACGGTAGCAGGAGCGAGGGAATTGACCTTTGTGCGGCCTCTCGCTTTGACGCGAACTAAGCGCCCAGAACACAGCGTCGTGCGCCTAGACTAGTCTAGTCTAGACTAGTCTCTCTGCCGCAAATCGTTTTCAAGATAGGGGCCGCGCAGTCGCGCCGTACGTAGCAGCCGCCGATGTAGAACGCCTCTCCTGTTTGCACCAGTTCCGCACGCAAGTTTCAGGAACTCCGAACGACCGTGATGGCAGCCTGATCTCCGTCCGCCTTCGCATACGTAATCGCGTCCCTTTTAATTGTGGCATCATGATGAACTCTGCATGTTTTTGCAATCGGCACTTCCATGCTGATAGAGCAAATGCAGAAAACGAGAAGATGGACGGTACACTAACCTAAGCCAAAGGAAGCATTGAAGCATTGCCTAAGCACACATACTACAGCACATGGAGAAAGCTACGGCAGCTAGGCTCGAGGTGCGTATGAGGCAGCCATCTTGAAATGCTGATGGTGATATGGTAACGCAGATTTAGGGTCGTACTTGATTCTAATGCGCAAGAAATTTTGGGACCCGTCTTATCAAGAAAAAAGTCGGTGTTAGATTCGAGTAAATACGGTAGTTGATTTATACGTCCCCACCATCACCACAACAGAATGTCCAGCTTCACCGTGGTTTAACAACACATTAAAACAACTAAAAAACAAGAAGACTATTTTGTTCGGCAAATCAATCTAACACACTTTCCGCATGGAGTAGGTATTGCATCATTGAAAAAGAATTTGATTCTCTTGCCATCAAAACTAAACATTTCTTCCCATGAGCCACATTACCAGCAATACTACAAAACAATACTAAGCAATTCTGGCAAGTTATCAATCCTAAACTCTGTCCACCTATATCACTCTGCGATGACCTCAATTTTCCCGTACGAAACAAGGACGTCGCTGTAATACTGAACTCTATCTTCTCTTCAGTGTTTACCGAGATGCCCCAGTCTCCCACATTATCCCCACACTGACCACCATGAAGCTAATGCCAGAATAAACATAATCAAATGTCTGAAACTAACATTTTCAGCTGGAATCGATGGCATCTATGCAATGACCCTAAAAATACAAATACATTTACAGTGCAAGTTTTCAAACAATACCGCATGACCGGCATTATACCAAATGACTGGAAGGTAGGCAAAATAATTCCTATGCACAAAAGCTGCACCAAATCAGAGAGAAAAAACTACTGCCATATATCAATTATAAGTGTCCCTTCAAAAATAATGGAGCACATAATTTATTCACACATCATGCAATTTCTATTATCTGTAAATCTTTTTCTCCCCTGCTAACATGAATTCCTGAAAGATCGCTCGTGCCCTACCCAATTAGCCTTGTTCATTAACGATATCAGCTCGGGCCTAGACATTACCGTAACGTACGCGTTGACACACTCTTTTGAGATTTTGAGAAAGCTTTTGACAAAGTCGCTCACCAAGGCCTTCTACTTGAACTCTCCCGTTTAAACCTTAACACCCTTGTCCTAAACTGGGTGTGCGACTTCCTAACTAATTGTCAACAGTTTGTGTGCGCTAACAACTGTGCACCTCGTAACACATTGGTTGCCTCAGGGATGCCCCAGGTCACGGTTCTGGGTCCCTTACTTTTCCTAATTTATATAAATAATCTTCCCAATAATATACCTTCTAACATTTGTCTATTTGCCAACAACTCTGTTATTCACCAGAGCATCAATAACAACTTTGACTATATCAAACTCCAAAACATCTGCATAATGTCAAAAAAATGGTGTGACATGTGGTTGACGTCCCTCAACACAAAGAAAACTGCACTCAATCCCTTTCACCGTTGGTCCTCGTATTCCACAACATATTACAGAATTTACGGCTCCCAGATATCTTCCTTACAACTCATATCTTGGGGTCTGCCTATGTCGTGAACTTCCATAGTATTAACATCATAAACGATGCTAACCGCACCCTCGCTTATTTACATCGTAACTCGCATCACACGCCATCTCCTGTAAAAATACCTGCTTACCAAACACTGGTATGACTGAAACTCAGGTTCGCCGGTGCCATTTGGGACTCCCATCACATTTAGCTTTTAAACAAATTGGAATCAGTCCAAAATCATGCTGCAAGGTTAATTTATTCAGAATTCTCTTATCTAACTAGCGTCACAGCACTAAAAATCCAGGCCAACCTATTCAGTCTTGAAAACTGCAGCAAAATTTCGAGACTTTCCACTTTTCATCAATTTTATCACTCATCGATTGGCCCCACCATCGTCACTCCCGCTCATTGACTATCACTTCGCATCAGTCACCAAAAAGCTGTTCATCCCTCACATGCCCCCACTTCTGTGCACATGACTTCATTTTTTGACCAAACAGCAAAACGATCGGAACAAGTTGCCCATAGATGCTGTAAAACAACACCGACCCTCATACATTTAGGAGGCTCTGGCAGACATTAAATAGTGTTATGCCCTGCTCACTCTTTCCAATTCCAAGTGCAATTATGGAGTAGACCCAACGAAGAGAGGTGCATGCTGGGACATCCTACCAAGTGACATGTGCAATTGGCGATGCGACACAAAGAAGAGCCATAGCCTCCTGCATTTTTACAATGCCTGTCCAGTTGTTCTGCAAAGCATAGAAGCCAGCAGCCAACTGGTGTGCCGCCATATTCCCAGACATTTTGTACCTGTTATCACTAGAGCATGGACAACTTCCACCATGTGCTGCTGCCACTCTTTTGCTTCCCCTTGACATGTGACGAATGGGAGTTGACATGACCCTAACCGTGCCTGAAACTGGGACCAACTACTGGAAAAGTGGCACCCTCTATATGACTGCCAGTTTCAGTCTCCATCGTTGGGCAGGCATGGAAAAAATGCAGGAGGCTGTAGATATGCCCACATGTAAATAGCGCGAGGCAGTGGGCTCCATAGTGTGAAAGTAGTGCAAATGGCACGGCCTTCCTGCAGCAGCACCGTGCAAGTAGGTGCATGTCGGCTCCTACTGCAGGGCGCCTGCAAGAATTCGTTGCAGTGACAACTGCTGCAACAACAGCACAAGTGCTCATGCACACACCCACACTAGGAGACTGCCAACGAGAGAGAATAATTTGCTTATGTATGACAAGTGAATACACACACACGCACATGCCCACTGTCAAAGAACGAACACAGAGCAATCGCAGTCTTCTTATGTCAGTCCTATAAAGCGACAATAAAGAGAACGCAGGACCAGTTTTAAGGCTCATTCGCACCGACGACTTGAGGAGGTCGCACGACCACTTGCGACTGGCGACCAAAAAGCGACTGAAGGCGAACGATGCTCACATTGGCAAGTGTGACTAGCCAGTCGCCATCTGCTCACAAGTGCATCACCGCATAAAATAAGTATCAGTGTACACAGACGTCCTGTTCCTGCACATCTGAGTGGCTTCAGCAGTTTTGCGACTGAAAAATCGAGCAGCCAGCACCTGACCCAAAATGGTCAGCATTCAAGAAAAGCAAACATTTGCGACTGGTCATGGTTGTGACCGCTGTCAGTTGCCAGTGCGAATGAGCTTTTAGAGTGATGTAGTATTCTTTCGAAACTGTTTTCTCATTAATCCGGGGATAATAGGTTGCTTTTTAGAAGAGATTAAGGTCAAAGTTCCACATGTTGAATTTCATGCGAAAACCACAGCGCCGGTACATCAGTGTGACATCACAGATTTCAAAGTATTTCTTCATATTTCGACCACTGAAAGGTTTTTGAACTTGTTAAGCTCAGTGCTTGGTTTTTAGAGCACTATGTAGGCTACCTTTATTCATAAAAAGTTAACTAGGCCCGAAGAG
This sequence comes from Dermacentor variabilis, assembly GCF_050947875.1. Taxonomy (NCBI): domain Eukaryota; kingdom Metazoa; phylum Arthropoda; class Arachnida; order Ixodida; family Ixodidae; genus Dermacentor; species Dermacentor variabilis. The sequence goes on from NC_134576.1 coordinate 93,064,945, forward strand.
GCACTGTCAAAATTTGTGAAATGATAGCTGCCTGGGATATTCAAGGCGGTATCACCACTTTTATTTTCTGGCTTTCAAAGCTTTTTTCTTGCCATAAGAGTGGCTTTTGTGGTGTTGTAGAAAGAGTAGTTCCTTAATGTAACCCAAACAATATTTTTCTCTTTATTGTCCCCTCTAAAGTCTCTTCAGTGTTACCATGTCCCAAGAGGTACCTAACCAGCAGGCGAAGGCATATGCGCTGGAGTTTCACTAACCTGTTCAAGCTGCTTCTCGAGCTTCCTGATCTCGGTAAGGTGCAGTTCGCTGAAGAGGTCGCCCACCGTAGATGGCCGACAGGTTGTGGACCCTTCTCCTTCTGCTCGCATAAAATTTAAAGAAAGAAAGGCGTAACATTAAAAAAGAAAGTTAACTGCTCACACTACGTCAATCTAAGTGTGACCCGAACTGTACTAGCACACCAGCATCTACAAGTGCCAAGTTAAACATTATCTTTAAAAAAGTGTGCGCCCCACCACAACATTGGGGAGGTTCAGGAATAGCATACCTAAGTGGCTTTAAAGCACCCAAAAGCCCGAACTCCTTTGTTACGCCTTCTTCGTTCACTTGGGCTCGATTGGCCTTCCTTGTGTGTGCCTGGCAAGCAGCATCCCTTAACTTTGGGGATCCGGAATAGGAGGAGACCCCAGAGGTAGCATCGCCAAACTTTGGGTCCCCTGTTTCTAAAACTTCACCATAGCGCAAATAGCGCTAACGCTAAAAGACATAAAGGACCCTTAAATGGGCCTAGATATTTAGAGACAATAGGCACAATGTACAGTGCACTCTGCCCTGATCATGTAGGCCAAATTAACTCCTTACCTCAAGGTGTCCCACATATGATACACATAGTACAACTGCCTTAAGGATCAAAATGAAAAAAAAAAAACAAGAACCTTACATATTTATCCAGAATCTATGTTGTGTCTAAACGATATATACAGCGGCTGTAACTGAAAATATGACTTTTTTTTTTTGAAGATATGCACGCTGGCAGCATGACACACATGTGCAAAAAATTCACTAAGCAAACAGATTATATTCAAAATTCTTTCACCTCAAACCAGCGCCGAAAAATAGAAGGGCATTTGCTTGCTTTATAAATCAGCCAACTGTGACATTTTGAATTCGAAAGCCACTATTAACGGTTCTGAAGCAAGCATTAACTGCTGTTCTGTTATGAAACTGCAAGCAATTGTTGGTTCGTGGACAAAAGCAAGATTTGTTTTGTTGCAAGATAAAAAATTTCGTGTCAATATATGTCTTTACAGGCCAGGTTGTTCATTAGCTCTATTATTTTTAGGCACATGTGAAAATGAAAATGTCAATAGCTTTCATGATAAACATAGCACCTGCCATGTTTCAAGCGCTAAAGAAAACAGCAGCAACAGCCTCTCTCGAAGGGACAGGAAGACGGCATTCTTTCTGCTTGCGTCAAGCAACAATGTACGCAAAAATAAACATGCTAAGGGATCTGACTTGGATGTTGAAGCTATCACAATGTAGATGACGTACTCTGTTCCATAGGTTGGTTGATGAAGTCCGCCTCAATTTGCTTGAGCACAGGCGCGCCAGAATCGCCATCCTCATCTTCGACCCGGTTGCTCTCGTCTGGATTGGCATCTGCATCACGTGCACAGGGACAAAAAAAAAAAAAAACATGCTCGCTTCATCGACGCATGGTCAAGCATTTCATCCCGACGCCAACTGCTTGAATAGCCACACCAATTCACACCACATACTGAAAAGTTGCTTGTCACGTTAAACATTCTCACAACACCTCCACAACTGTGGACCATAGCAAACGCTTGCATGTTCCAAAGACCAGTTAATCTCAAGGCAACTATAATCTTGGTCAGTATGTCCCATCATTTCGGAAATGCCGGCCTGTTCATACAGCTGATTTCTTACAAATCCACATGCTGGGGGGAGCCCAATGCCTATGGTTTTGCACTGCCGAGGTTGAGCTTGCAACTTCAATCCTGGCCATGACGTCCACGCTTCGATGAGGGCGATATGCAACAAAATTACTGATGTACATAGATTTAAGTGCCTGTTAAAAAACCTCAGGTGGTGAAAACTAATGCGGAGTCATCTGATGCATAAGCATGCTTTATTATCATACTGTGGTTTTGGCAGATAAAACCCAAGCATATTTTTTCTCTTACGAATGCACATAATGACAAAGCCGCATAGAGTTCTAGCTTAACTGCCACACTTTTGTTCGTACAACTTCTTTGTACAACTTGTTTACATGCCTTGGGTTGCATATAAAAGAAGCTTTTGTGTTGTAGAGCCAGATTTATAATGTCATGCCTGAGCTTTTAACAGCCATTACACTTTGAACAACCATTACACAGAACAAAACATGTCGCGCAAGTACACAACAATGATTACGTGCACGCAGTGAGAATATATTAGCATTAGTCGCCTGACATTTCAAAGAATGCACCGCCTATTGGCTCAAAGTAGAACAGTCTGCACAAAGCAAATTTCCAACCAAATCGCATAATGCTGGACTGCCGCAGTTTTACAATACCAAGCAAGAATGATAACAGAAATAGAAAAGCCATTTTGAGTCCTCACATTGACATTTTGTAAGTTTATTACAATGCAGAAGAACAACAAATCATCGAAAACATGATAAAAAAATGTATCTGAACCCTTTCCATTCACCACTTGGAAAACAATGCTTAATTCTCAGAATACTTTGTATGCTAACATAACTGAAGGCTACATATCCCAAATATCATAAATATCTCATCATATATTGATCATATGTCATCATTCACCCATCATGTGTCTACATATGATGGGTTAGCGTATGTTGCGCATGCAAAATAAAAAGTAAATCTATTTAGGTAAAAGTAAACGCGCTTTCATCTCTCCACTGTTGTTTCACTTTATTTTACAGAAGTATGCAGATGAATAATAATAGATATATATATAACAATGCCAAAGAAAAACTAAGGAGGTGTTCTCCCTGTGTTCACCATCTTTGTGCTGTTTGCATATCCATAATGTATTAACAAGCCAAAATTCTAGTGCTTTCATGGAATATTATCAGAATGTTATGCAAGAAAACCACTGCAACCTTCAACAAGAGGGAAAGTCGAGGTCGAAAGCACTGATAACAGATGGCTAAGCAGGCAGATATGCAACATGCAACGACTGTGCAGCACTTGAGAGCACACAATGAAGCCTGATAATTCTTCATGCACTCGCTGCTCAAAGATAAGCCAGCAGAGATAAATCACACAACTCGACCGCAGAGCAGTCAAATGCTCTCGACACTGGATCTGAGGTAAGCGCTCTTCAAAACTGCTGTCTATGTAGATGAGCTCGGAGATTATGTTTACGACATCTTGGCTTCGTATTTCCACCGCTAGAGTCACAGTTGTAACAGTGATTACATGAGATATGCTCCCAGTGAATTGCTAGGGCACGTGCAAATAACAGTATGCTCATTCGAATGCTTTTTTCAGACAACCAGAATCGATTCCATGTGACAACGTTCCCCCACGGTATGTCAGGCACTTCCGGCAGACGTCAGGGTTAGAATGTGAATTGGAAAAAAGCATGCAATTCAGCGTCCGTGCAAGTTCTAGTGTGAACTGTGTATTGTTGAGTCACAAGAGTGCAAAACTGCGTCAAACGTGACAGCACAATAGTGATTCTAAATGGACACCACTCGAAACGAGTAAAAGATTATTGCAGCTTGCACAGATAGTGCATCGTAGGACCTGCTTTACCTTAGCAACAGGCAGTTCAGTGCTCCAAAGAAAAAGCAGTTGCAAACTAGCATCTGTCAAAGTTCTAAGCTGACATGCATTCTCTTTACAGATGAAGTGACTCACAGCAAAAATGAAGACATCTGTGCCACCTACGTCTATTGGTTACCCCTAAGGATACCCTAAGGTTACCCCTATTGTTACCCCTACTAAGTTAACCCTAAGGTTACCCCTATTGGTTACCCCTAAGGAGCGCAGCAATACAAGACAGACTTGCGTTGCTCAATTAGTCCAGAAAAAGCTTTTTAACAACTGCTACCAAATCTTACGATTACACAATTGCCAGCCATGAAATTTTAAAAGTACTACATACAGTGAAATCAAAGAAAAAAATAACATTTGGTGAAACGCACACGTAATGTTCTGTCAGTGAAAATAGTGGCTGTTTATTAAAACACTGTTAACTTTGTTCGCTAAGGCTGCTGTGAACAATGCTCTGCTCTAGAGCCGAAACTAGAATGATCCGCACCTCGAACAGACAAAATGTTTATGAGGCCTATGAATGAGACATTTAAAACACTGGCCCAAAAGTTGGGTTGCCTTTATACACTGGTTCAACGAGTGGTTAGTGCTGCAGTGGGTGGATCCCAATAATCGAGCTCGTCTGAAAAATGGGGCTCTGAGAAATAGACTGCTCCATGTTTAGCATTCTTTAGAAATCCCTTTTGCCCTAAACCGGACGCGAACGAGTTAAAAAAGTACGGGAATTTTACGAAGAAACCTTAGAAATTGGCATGTATGCTATTATGCATTTTGGTACCATGCAACATCATATAATGGCACCAAGTGCAAGGCATCATGACAAGGACAGCAAAGAGCATCCATTTCAGCTGCTGATTTACCAGGATGTCCCTGTCAGTTCAAAAGGTACCACCGATGTGCCGACCAATATTGAAGCACAAGAAGTGTGAATGATGGCAGCAACCACATTTACAACTGAAGCTGTCATGCTATCTGGGACTAAACTCTTAAGGCAAAAAGCAGTGTTTTAAGTGCATAAGATAAATGCTCCAAGGTGTAAACAACATACAGTGTTGCCTACAACAGGTTTTGTACAATTAACCTCATCAGAAGGCTTCATGACAATGGCTATCACTTTTCTCAACGAAGGGAAATAAACTAACATATCCATGTTATATTGCAACTTCTTGCGGCTAAGGAGCACACACGCTTCACATCTTGAGAAGTGGGAAGGGTTTAATACTAAATAATTAGATAATCAGCAAACTACATCACACCTTCTGTGCGTGTTCTCTCTTACAGTGGTTCCAATAAGCTAGAAGTTGTTCACCACAGTACTGTGAAACCCCCTTGATATGTTCCTTGCTGTTGCGTTTTCCTGGCTGGTGCTTCATACTTTCGCGGTCTCAACCTAAAGCCCATTGACTCTTAATTTCCCATTTGATATGTTGCCATTCCAGGACGTTCCTGCATCTTACATTGTATTTTAATGCGGCAGTCACGTAAACGCAATGGTGCAGAGGCAAATTCAGAAATTTGAAATGCTGAAAGCATACAATCGTCGGTCGCACACAGCTGTTCCTGACGTTGCTCTGATGAATCGGGGCCTTGCTCACCATTATGTTTTCCTCGCTGTTACCAATACTTTTTTCCAGCGATCCCTTGAAAAACAAGGTTCTACTGTGTATACTCAGCACGCTATTGGGGGATGGCTAGAAAAGAGCACAAATAACGCAACATAAAGTGTTTGCTTTGCAACTAGACTTTACTTACAACTGCAAAAGCAGAAGTGAGAATACACATAAGCAAAATCTTGAGTAATTATCGACAGTGGGCAACAGCACTGTGTTTTATGCCTTCCGTGTGCTTCTTCTGCAAGCCAAGTACCATTCTTCTACAGTTAAAGTTGTGATTGACATGGACGCAATAAACTGACCATCTTTTGACTGTCTTCTTCAAATCCGTGGTACCGCAAAAGTGTTTCACTAAAACGCCTAAAAAACGATCATCATATAACAAACAGCATGACATGAACCTTACGGTATATAAAAGAAGAAACAAGAACACATCCTAAAGCTGCCGTGGGCTTGGCTAGCAGGCAATCTGCCTGCGTAACATACCCGCAGCAGCTAAGGAACAATCACATGAAACATGTGATGAAAGGAAAATTTGTTTATTTCATCAGGCAAAGAAATAACAACGATCACTACAATGACTAAAAATGCTGCTAAGCTGTGAGCAAAGCTTTGCACATAATAAAAAGGAAATGTAAAGATTGGAAAATGGCACGTCGATGGTAAAATGCCCAGCTGGTCAGGTTAAAAACAAGTACAAATATGGTAAACTAGTACCCTGCTTGGCAAAATTGCATCACATTTCTCTGTACAAGCCAGGCTAAGCCAATAAGGCTGTGTGCTATGTCTTCAAAACACTAGTTTTATATTTGTGCTTTGACAAAGGTGTGAAAAGCTATCGCAGTTCTTGCAGTAAGAGTGCTGAGAGGCGACCACGGATAACAGTGCACACAATGTAATTGACACCTAGCTTAAATGGACTAAAAACAATGCCTATATATTTACAACTTTTGTAGTGAAGTGGAACCATGAAAACGAATTGTGCATTTGAAAAAGTTCTACATTAAAGGACACACAGTACAGGTATAGCACATACTCATATTGCGTGGCGCTGTCCAAGTAACATAATGCCTAGGCCTTGCATAGTTTTCATGTGACGTCACACCTGCATCCCCAACTATGGCTGCCTATGTGTCATGCTGGCTCCTACATTCCCTACTGTACATCTGCCATATCTAGCGTGCAACACCGTGGTGATGGCCAGATCTCGCACAAGTGCTGCCCTTGATACTCGCAAGTGTCATGCACGCTTGCTACAAAGCAAAAGTGTCTCGTGGTATTGCTCACTACAAGACGATAGCCGAGGCTGGCATACATGGTCCTGCCGCCCAACATGACACACGCCAATATCGACTAATAATTGACCACGCAGCAACACTAAGCTACATCTATTCAAACTACTCCATAACTGAAGCGCTTCAAGCATGCAGACAATGCACCAGCCGGGCCCCCACCTATCTATAGCAAAAGAGCAGCTTTCATTGTTGACAGACGAGAAACCCATAGGGTGCCAAGAATCTATATGGAAAGAAAACTGAATTCTTACAAAATTTAAACATATTCTCAAAAGCAGCAAGAACATGTCTTTGCATTGGCTTCACGTGCAGTTCTGTATTACTTTGCTATGATAAAACAGTTTAGGATATTTTTTAATGTGATATTGTGGCTTGTCAGTTTCTGGCTGTTCAATGCTAACCTGGGACATAGGGTATCACTAGTGCTACTAGGTGCCAAATGAAAGTACCGGTGTAGAGGCTTATTTATATAACCCTTGTATGCTGAACAAGTATGCCCACCTCCTCTTATGCGTAACGAAAATTGCCTTCCTATATAAAACCTGAACATGCAATGTCAGCTAACAAACATTTCAAGGTGCACAAATCTGTCAATGGAATGGTGAATTATATTTAACGGCGTCCTTGATTTAGTTTACTTTCTTTGATTTAGCCAGTCCATATGTGCCTGAGGGTACGAGCCCATTTCTGGCCAATACTCCATAATCGGCATGTTCCACTAAGATTTCAACATAAAACTCCGATCAAAGTAAAGCAAATCAAACCAGCTTTTTATAGGCGTCATCTAATATAAAAAAAGAATATTTGCTTGACATTGATTTCAACAAGTGCATTGGATCTGCATGCAATATCGGGCCAGATTGAAGAGGTACCAGAAGAAAATCGGACAGAAGAGAGAACAGAAGAAGGCATCGAGATTTAATGAAAACTATTGTGAAAAACAATAAATATGCACATATGTAAATATGCAATATGTATGTATATACGTGCATTACAACATAACATGATATACTGAGGGAGGATTACAGATCTATCACTTACAAACATATCAGCCCAACATTGGTTCTGCCAGATATTTTTCTAATACAGTTAAACCATGATATAACGAAGTCGGTAAAATCAGCACTTTATTTTGTTATATTGAAAGTAGACTACTTATGCAATTACCATATTTACTCAAATCTAATGCGCACTTTTTTTCTGATGAAACGGGTCTAAAAATTGCATTTGCCAATGGCATTTCAAAATGGCTGCCTCGTACGCACTTCAAGCCTAGCTGCCGTAGCTTTCTCCATGTGCTGTAGTATGTGTGCCTAGGCAATGCTTCAATGCTTCCTTTGGCTTAGGTTAGTGTACCGTCCGTCTTCCCGTTTTCTGCGTTTGCTCTATCAGCATAGAAGTGCCGATTGCAAAAACATGCAGAGTTCATCATGATGCCACAAATAAAAGGAACGCGATTACGTGTGCGAAGGCGGATGGAGATCGGGCTGCATCACGGGCGTTCGGAGTTCCCGAAACTTGCGTGCGGAACTGGTGCAAACAGGAGAGGCATTCTACCCCAGTGGCTGCTACGTACGGAGCAGCTGCGCGGCCCCTACCTTGAAAACGAGCTGCGGCGGAGACAAGAGTCTACGCACCTAGGCACACCGCGCTGTGTTCTAGTCGCTTAGTTCGCGTCGAAGCGAGAGGCCGCACAAAGGTCAATTCCCTCACTCCTGCTACCGTACTTCCTCACTCCAGAGTTGAAAGAGTTTCTGCAGTGATTGAGTGAGACGTGTTCCATGTTTGTGTGCGTGTGACACTATGCTTGTTAATTTAGTTAGTAAGCGAATGTTTAAAAGTTCTTTAGGCCGATAAAACTACTATCCTTTCGTATAGCTGTCTACTAATTTGCTATCGGAATCGATGCTTCACCTTGTGCACGAAACAGCAACTTTTTTTTATTTATTGCAACTTTAGGGCATTGGGTGCAATATTTGTTTTTTCCAAATGAGAGAAAGTTGTATTTCTGTATGAAAGAATGAGGTGTGCAGCACTGTAAAGGACTTTTCTTTCTTTAGGTCCCGGCAAACGGGTGTGCGCTACAATCGAGGGCGGTTTGTTTCCTTTCTTTTTTTGGTCACGAAAGACGGGTGCATGTTACAATCAAGTGCGCGTTGGAATCGAGTAAATACGGTAGGTACAGTCCCTCACAAATTTTTCTGACATGTAAAGGGCCATAAAATTGTCCAACATATCAGGCAGCGAAAAAAAAAACTAATTTCAATGAGAAAAAAATTATTTTGTTGAATTTGGGAGTCTGCACGTAAGATACGGTTTCATGCCATGTCGACTCGGCTCACCCAAACTTTGCAGCTGCCGCAGATTTCATCCAAGATATGGCACGCGAACAGCCATGCGCAGCCATGGCCGGACTAGAGGAGAAGACGCGCACTCGGCTTCCCCCCCTCCCCACTTGCTTGTGCAGGAAGACTGCGCGCATTAAGCCACCATCCTTCTCTGCTCACCCTCGCACGCTTTCCTTTACACCCATGGCATACTGCGTGCGAAGTGAGACAGGATCTTATCGCATTTCAACTTTATGAGGAACATGACGGTGAGAGGGTCTTTTTTGCTGCAACGCAGCTCCGCTTCAGCCATCACTCTGTCGCTGAGCGCGCTATTTGACCATCTGCATTTGCAGCAGTTTCTATTTATTGCCTCAGTATTCATCCGCGGCAGCAGTGAATTTTAATTATATCGAGATCATGTATAAAAACACTTCATTAAATTGAGGTTCAAAATACATGCTGTTCTATTGACAAGTTATAAAAAGTTATGTGTGTTCAAAATTTCAAGAAAGAAAACTTTTTGATGTGTTTCTGATGCCTTAAAATTTCCAGTAACATTACAGCTCTATCAAGATGCCATAACGAGTGTTGTGGCAAAAGATACTTAAAGTACTCATTAATGTTCAGCACGTTCAGTTCTGTGCCACACACAAGCAAGTTGTGCAGCTTCTTCAAGACATTTCCGTTTATGCAAGCAAGCCAGATGCTATGGCATTTATCTCATAATATTTGTCACTAGCTTCCACTGTAAAGCTATAATTTCCAGCAAGCGATACAAGCTTCCACCCAGTTCTATATTTGTGTTTGGTACTGGGGACATGCTTCTGCAGCCAAGTGCTGTACTCATAAACACTGCTATGCTGCATGAGGAGACTAAACGTACAACATAAATAATGGTGCCAGTTGTAGTCAGCATAGTGCTTGGTCATGGATTGGAGCCACATATTCCAGAAAATGCAGCTGTGACGTCCGTGAAAACTATGTACAATGTATCACAACCTCATACTTCAAAAGTACGAAAACATATATAAAAATTAGGGGTGGGTTAACATTCAACGTTTCAAATACAAATATTACACACAAGCTATTTGTATTCAAAAATGAACTATTGGGCACTTTCGAATATCGACACAAATAAAATATTTCGCAACAACTCAGAATGTTAAAGTCGGGTAGCTGTTCTCTGTCGAATAAGGTATTGCAAGTTATTCAAAAGTGAAATAAGCACAAAAGCTATCGAAGAAATGCCGAAACAAAATGATAATGCAAGCTGCATTTACAGTTCACGGTGGTAGCCTACATGAAAACATGATATTTTTGCGTGTAGTCTGTAATTTAGTGTTTCTTGCGATCTAGTGATGTAGTAGTTTTACCTTTTGAACTACAAACAGTGGTGCATCACTTGGAACAGGCCCTTTTACGTTTGTCTACGGCACATAAGTCCTTCAGCAGTTCTTTTTTCTTTCACAACTTTTTATCTTCCTTTAACAACCACACTTGCTTAGTGCTTTTGGAAAGCTAGAAATATAGTAGCCAACCACCCTCTAAAGGTGTTGTGAGGCTATTTGCACAGCTTTTTTATAGACAATCAGTGATCTTGTGTTTAAGCACTTATGCCCATTGTCTGTGATAGTAGGCTGCATTTTTTTCTCATCAGTACAAGCGTGGTACTTAATTATCCCGAAATAAGTACTAATGCTATAAACATGTGCGTCTGCATTTGACTATTTGATATCCGATACTTACTATTCGTACTCAATTCGTATTTGAAAAATTTGATATTCGCCCACCTCTAATAAAAAGCATGCACTGGGCACCATGCACAATAGACAAAAACTACATGATAACACAAGGAAAAGGATACAAATAGTACTTAAAATAAAAACGCAACTGACAAGGTTTTCAACAAAATATAATGCCACAACCAAGGTATCACACAACCTGCCTTACGTGCTTTGCACAAACACAAGTACTATATATCACAGCAAAAAGCTAAAACAAAACATCAAGCTGAAAACAAGAACACAACTCAAGCTAAATGTTAACTCACTAGCAACTTGACAATGCTCTTTAAGCTCCAGGTGTTGAACCAACAGCGACCATCCATGGAAAGGATAGTAGTTGCTGGTACGATGCGCCATCACACATGACATTGCCACTCCCCTAGCAAGAAATTTAATACGTAACGCGTGACCATATTGCCACTGGCAGTTATGAAGTCTGTGTATAAAAAGTTCAGCAGAGCTGCCTTCAGCTTGTTCTGTGCTTATAGTATGTTCTGCACAAAACTACACAGCGTCCCTGAAGCAGCAGCTACACAAGCAAGCTGCCACGGATTCGCTTTAGTTTATCACAGCCAGGTGCTGCATGCTTCATGGCGCAAATACATAGTCCACCATTGCAAAAGACAGCTTGTACACTGCCTTGCGACCTTTGCAATGCCACGAATGCCGCTTTGTACTTTTTGAGGAAGCTATCGAACCATTTCGGGCCGCCTCCCGCTGTGGCAAGTAATCGCCTATGACACTACCCTCGACAGAAGCATTGCACAGCCATTCACTTTCAGGAGAGCTATCCTGATGAGTGGGTGAAATGGAAGACATGGAGCTCCAGCTGCCGTCCAAGACGCGCTTCTGCAAGACCTCGTTTCTATCCCTCTCTGCCATAAAAGCTTCGTCGCTGCATGCAGAGTCGTTAATGGTTTGGTTTAACCAAACTGGTGGCTGAAAACTAGGCGGATCACTCAGGCTACAATTATCGACTTGCAAGCCCTTCCCTGTTTTTTCCGAACCATGCGCATACTCGCAGCTGTGCTCCTCACACAGGACTGTCATCTGCCTCGCAAAGCTGTTCTGTGAGCTACTCAACAGGCATGGAGTGGCTTTGAGAGTCACTTTGTGACAGACTGCATTCTGTCCAGGATCAGAGTGTTCGCCTTCTACATGAGACAAAGAATGCGCTTTCTTCCTGGAAACCGGCTTCGAGTGCAATGCTTGCATCTCACCATTTACGCTTGTAGAAGCTTGTGCTTTTTTGTAAGCGTCATCTGTGCCAATGTCAGTACTGCAGCGACTGCCTCTGGGATTTCTAGCAGTATTCTTGCTAGAGCCATGCACCATGTGCCTAGAATGTAAATTCAAGTCGAGCTGACCCTGTGGTGTGCAGCAACCCCGCACATTGCTAAATCCGCCGACTTCACACACATGGTCGGCAGTGTGACAGAGACGCTGGCAATACAGGTTCGACGAACACAGACATGGCTGACAACAAAATGACATGTCAGCTTCCTCACACACTGCTGAGCTGCAACTGTGGCCCCTGACAATGCGAGGTACGTGGAATGGAACGCCATCGCTTAGAATGTCGGATGCACAGTGGCAGTCATGCAACGAGGCAGGATGACTGCAATGAGGCGACGGGTCGGGACCGAATCCAGAGTCCACGGAAGAGTTGGCGCCGCAAACAGTGCTATTCGAGGCATCAAGCACACCACGTAACTGGCAGCATGCAGAGGTGGCCAGATCAGTCTCAACGTCACGACAGACACACGGTGAGACAGCACGCACCAGCGAACCAGAAGACCGCACACCACACCTCACAACATTGGATGACCCAACACACGGCACAACATTATGCTTCCCAAGCTTTAAAGACCGCGAACCAAGCCGGAGAGAAGAAGACCCCGAATTAGACACAGCTCCACGGGACCCATTTTTAGTTTTCGTGCAGTACACCTTGTTACCGCTCCCCAACGGATTAAAATGCGAGCCAGCATGCAACGAGGCCCGTTGTTCAGGGACGTTCAGCCGGTGCACGAGAGGATGGTGAAGGGAACGCTTACTTCCGAGCCGAAAGCCCGCGAAGGAGAGACCATCGAGGTGGAACACGGGCGACTCGGCCGTCAGCCGCTGGTCCAGCTCCCGCCGAAGAGCGTACTTCTGCTCTCGCTCCGACTGGAGTGCTTCTAATGCTTCCTGCAGCTGCTGCTCGGCGATGCGCCGAAGTGAGCCCACCTCCTCAAGCTGGGCGTTCAGTGATTCCACCTCTTCCTTCAGGCGGCGCACCTCATGCTTGGCGCCTTCAAACTCCACCTGAAACAAGCATGAGAGCAGGAGTGTTCAAGTTGCCATTGTCTGCTCAGTACGTACCTAGGGGTAATAATAATAATATTTGGGGTTTTACGTGCCAAAACCACTTTCTGATTATGAGGCACGCCGTAGTGGAGGACTCCGGAAATTTTGACCACCTGGGGTTCTTTAACGTGCACCTAAATCTAAGTACACGGGTGTTTTCGCATTTCGCCCCCATCGAAATGCGGCCGCCGTGGCCGGGATTCGATCCCGCGACCTCGTGCTCAGCAGCCCAACACCATAGCCACTGAGCAAACACGGCGGGTGTACCTAGGGGTGTGCGAACACTCAAATGTTACCGATATTTACTATTCAGTTTTTCGAATATTCAGTATACTCGATGTAGAGAACTGCGCAGCGCCACGTAGAATCTCGTAATCGTTGCGCTCTTGATGCCATGCAAGTGTGCGATCTTGCCACGACCCTCCCGATTTAAGAATCTTTGACGAGTGGCAAACCAAGCTGAACCTGATGCTGAAACAGCGTCTGCCCTTTGCCATTGGAACCAACCACGGTCAGCACACACAGCGTCAATGATGGCTACACACGCAGCGGTTGTCGAGTCACATGCTGCACTGTCCCCGCTTTCGTCTGTCGTGCACATTGGCCTTACGATAACCAACCTGCCATAATCATTGGGAAGCCCTTCTGTATCTTAGGGGAAAGCAGGAAGGAGCTGAACTTATTGCAATAAAAGATTGCCACAAAACACAGACTCACTATTAAACTGAGAACCTCGCTTGTATTTAGTACAACAGAATATCACTAATTCTTTAGCTTTAGAGGGACGAAGGGATTTAATTCTATTCAACAACTTGTAAATGTCACATCAAAAGTCCCTCCTTTGCGGCACTGGCGCACAAGAATTACTGCTGTGCAATTCAAGGGGCCGCACTGCAGGCGTTTCATTCGCACTCGTGTAATTACATGCGAGTAGGAATGAATTTTGGACATTCAAGCTGAAAGCTACTTTCGAAACTAACAGCATGTATGTAGTGTCGGCAGTCATCGACACAGGGGCCAGAGGAGAAGGGCCGAGAACGGAGGGACGTACCGGCCGCGAGGTGTCAGAGCACCGATGGCAAACAAAAGGACGTGCGCAGACCTTTCAGGGCGGTCGAGAAGTGAGGGCTACTGGTTCCAACAGGAAGTCTGTTCCGAAACCAGACACAACGTCCGCCTGTCTCGTTGCTCACGTTATGACGATCAGTCATTTAAACGGCGTATTGTTGTTACTGTAACAGTCATGCAGTCGGGCCAATTCATGCGCGATTCGCGGTACAATTGCGCTGATGGTGGCCTGGTGCGTATCCATACAGGCAAGTTTGCTTGCACAATGCATCCATTTCTACCTTATCTTCAATCAAAATGTACATCGTGCACTTCAACTCACCCAAGGTGCACCACGGTGTCGTGTCTGGGTGACGTGGATTTTTAGGGTTAGCGATGCGATCAGTAGATCAAAGACCATGCCGCAGCACTAACGACTTGCAACGTTCATGAGCAAAAAATAAGTAAAATTTTCTTCATTCAAAACAGCCTTGGAGAAGCAAATTGTTAAGAAACTGTTCCAAGACGTGCGGAGGTCTCAGAGGAGCTTCAGGTAGGCGTAGTTTATGTTACAAATTATTGATGTATCAAACTATTTTCAATCTCTTTCAAGTTCGATGTATCCAGGATCGGCTGTGTTCAAGTTCGAAATACATATTGTTCTTTGGTCAAAAAGTTATGAACAGCTAGTTACACATTTTGTTATATCGAGAATTTTGTTTTATTGAAGCTAATTATAACGACATTTAACTGCACTGAATTTTACACATCTTTCTTAGCTCATGTTTCAATTTTAAGCTAAGTGACCGTGCACAAAATTCTGCATCACATTCTCTTTCTTTCTTTAAAAAAAAAAAAATCTGCATGCCAGATTTCTGTTGGCTCCAATGGTACTTGACTCTGTGTAATGCTTCACCGGGCCTTTGGGTACATAAACAAGGAAACGTATATCAAAATCGCTTGTGGTGCAAGAATGACATCCTTATTGAGGCTTGAAGTGATTACTAACATTAAATGAATGCACTTTGTGCATCAAAGCAACGCATTTTCCCTTGTTCTCTTAAGACAAGATTGCTCGTAAACAAGAACATACACTGTTCATACAGAAAACCAGCACTGCCGAGGTGACACTGGGACCATCCTGATTTGCCACCCAAAAATTGCCGGTGCCAGCTGCCGGACTAATGTGCAAAAAGAATCAACAAGCGTAAATTCAAAGATTGAGGTTGAAGCACATTGCACTATAGTAGCAGTTTATCACAGGAAGCAGCACACACCTCTACCAAGAACACACTGCGACATGGAAAGCTGAAAAGGTACTGACCTGAGACGAGCGCAACGACGAGACCTGTTTTTGCAAAGAGATGTTCTCTTCCTCGAGTTCGTTGTTGTCCGTGAGCAGCCTCTGTTCCCTGAGCTTCATGTCTTTCAGCTCCGAGCGCAGGTTCTTGCGCTCCCAGTCAGACACATCGCCGTGCTTCGTGATCTCGTAGTTCTCATTCTGAAGCCGCTCCTTTTCGGCCAGGACCCGACTGAGCTCCTGGCGAACCTGTGCAGGGAAAAGCATCAGAAGGTCAGTGAAGGGCACTCGAGAGACAAATTATGTGCCGACCCCATCAGGAAAAGTGGCTTGTTCATCCAGCAAGCATCAGCAGTAATTGCAATTCTTTACCAGACAACAAAGCAAACACCACCGACAACGTTGTGGAAAGAAGGATGCTAACCAAAAAGATGTAGCTACATAATAAGTATTGAGCAGTTGAGGTTTCATACGAAAGCCTTGTTCACAAACACCAATTGCTTTAAACAGTGAACTTAATTAAAGTACATTTTAGTATGACATGTATCTACTACTTAACCAGATTAGATTCTTTATTTTACTTATTTGTACAAGCTGCGGCCCAAATATGGACTATAGCAAGCACGGAATGATGCAAAGGCACAAGACAGCATGATAGGACAGTCAAACATAATAAAACAAGGTTTGAAGCACTAACATTCAATAGATTTTATAAACTCATCAAGTGGCCATTCACAAACACAGTCGGGTAACAAATTCCGGTGGTCTACACTGTACAGAAGAGGACTGTAGTTAAAGCAATCTGTATGAGGATGAAATGCTGAAACGCTCAGGTAATGGTGGTGCCTCGTTATTGAAGGTTTTCTGAAATACGCCTAGGGAAAAGCAATGTGGTGAGTGTAACAAAGTGTGCAGGAATTTCAAGTGTTCTTTGTGGCGTCAGGATTGGAGTAATGTTAGACCTAGACGATTAAGATGGACACGTCAAACGATCAATTTCAGACAATACTGCACTGTCCACGCTAGACCACTTTTTTATATGCCTTTCTTGCAACCATGCTACATGCTTTTGGATATTTCAGTCATCAGCATGACCTGCATCCGTCTATTCTTTCAGCTCAACTTCAGTTCAAAGGATGCACCTGCCAAAAATC
Source organism: Dermacentor variabilis (assembly GCF_050947875.1). Classification (NCBI taxonomy): domain Eukaryota; kingdom Metazoa; phylum Arthropoda; class Arachnida; order Ixodida; family Ixodidae; genus Dermacentor; species Dermacentor variabilis. The sequence goes on from NC_134576.1 coordinate 93,081,626, forward strand.
GCAAGTTATAACCCTGTTGTCAGTAGCAGAGCTAGATATCTAGAGAAGCGGGGCTGAGGGGCACTCACTTGTCTGGAAATGGGGTGGGTGAGGGGGAAAGGGGGAGGAGGCACATGCTCGGTGTGCCCCTTCGCCCCATGGCTACACCACTGCCTGTTGTGGTTCAGTCAACTGCATGCATGTACATATGCAAACTATTTATCATTATTCCATCTACTATAGCTCTCCCACTCTCAAGTGCCATTTTCCTTTTTTCGGTGTCAGGTCCACTATTCTGCTAGGCTATAACAGATCTGTTCTGTGCAGTAGTAACACTTCAGATAAAACCAGTAGTGTATAGTCGACCAACTCAAATAAGACCATCAGCTCACAGCGTATACACGTAGCTGGCTCTTCTGTCCTGTCGTCTGTCAACCCTAAGAACAGTCTTCTTCGTGTTCTGCATAGTAGCAATGCCATAAGGTACAAGGTCCTACACCTTGCAAGGTGGACATTGGGCATGTCAACCTCCTTTCCCAATCTGCTACAAACCAGCGCTACTTTGTTGATGTAGGTCAGTGCCTGTCATACTTGCAATCATATTAATTTCATTACTCTATCCTTTTCCCATTAACTATATTTTCTTATTATCCTTTCACCAGACAGTTATCATTATTATTGCTGTTTTCTAAAGCTTTGCACAAGGCATGGTGCTATATCTGAAGCTAAATTCTACCAACCAATAAATGCATCCTCACAGAGGTCGTTATAAATCATCTGCATGCCACAACTTGCAATTTTAACTTTATTAACAAGCTAGCTATGATTTGGTCATCATGTTAAAAAGAAGCTTTTTCATGGCAAGATATGCCTTCTCTTTCAATCTTGCAGACCTTTTCAAGCTACCCGTCTGAAATAAGTGCACTCCAAAGTTAGAGACAATAAAATATCTGTATTTTGATGTAGGAAAATGGGAGAGAATCTCTTCATAGCATTTACGTAGGCATCCTCTTTTTATTAAATAATTTCTTTGTTTAGCAGGAAAAGAAAATACTTCAACATACAATCACAAAGTGTAAATAATCACAAGAGAGCATGCTCCTAAAGGTTGCCTTGAACGGCCATGAATTAAATTTCGAATACTCAATGCTGAGACACAAATCAGTGGTAGTCAATACGTGTCTTTAGCGTTGAAAATGAAGTATACCCCGCAAGCAGAGGCACAATAACAGGCCGAATCATAGTAATTGCTCCAGTACTCAAATATTATTTAGGGGTTAAAGCACGTCAGTGACAAAGCCAGAAATACAGAGTACAAAATTTGAAACATGCTGCTTACTTGTCCCTCCTGCTAATTGCTACATTACCAGATGCTTCTTTTCTTTTTTTCTTTAGAATGTACAGAATTCTTAAACATCACCTGATGCCGACAGCATAATTATACTCCTTGAGTTGGATTACTCAAAGAGGCGGGCATTACTTGCACTGGGAAATGAAATGCATAATCTAACAATTAAACATTCATTCTTCAAGCTGTTAACCAATTACTTTAGGGTACATATTGCAATTTACAGATTGTACCCGGCGAGTCTGCAAGGCATAAGCACTTGGCATGAATTCTGAGGATGGCACGGGTTTTCATATATGCAGCATCAAACTTGTAGTAAAAATGCACTGTTTTTCCACTTACTATTTCAGCAAAACGGTGCTTTGTACAGTGAAGCACAAAATTAACCAGAATGCTCAAGCACACTTTGGGAATGAATACCTCGAAACTAATTTCCTCCTGAAAATTTGTTTCACGTGAAAACACCTTCCGAACTTACCAGATACCATTTATATATTGCAATATGTGCCGTGGAGTGTTCTGCTGAAAACTTCGCCACTAATTTCTTGCTAATTAGTCAATTATGCACCTAAGTAATGTGCCCCACTTTGAGTAATCCAGCTCAAGGGCTGCAACTATGCTAACTAACGCAGGTGATTTTTTTAAAATCCTGTATAGTATTGAACGAGCATTAATCAATAATTCGACGAAAGCACGTCTGGTCAAGATGAGACACGACAAAGAAAGACATAGAAGAAACGAGCATTGACATAACATCTCTTACTTGTCATTTTCCTAGATTAAATAAAAATAATAATCTCTCTATACCCCTCGTCACCAATATCCGTGTGCTCGGCTTGCTCATAGAGGCAAACGGAGCGAATGGCATGGCCCTTGCCAAAATCAAGATGAATACAGCCAACACCATGAGACTTTTGAAGCGGGTCTCCAACCGCCGTGGGGGTATGAAAGAGGAGAATCTGCTCCGCTTAATCCAGTCATTCCCTCTCATCGAGATGGCACGCTGCCCTGCGTAGCCCCAACCTTGACGACCAACTCTGGGCAACCCAGCAGGCCTGCGAGGCGGCGAAGAGGCAACACCTCGACGTCCCCATGTGGGAGGCCTAGGCCCAGCCACCATCTCTTGCTGGTTTCAATAAAGTTTATTCAGTCAGTCAGTCTAAACATAATAAAAGAAATGCTGCCAGGCTTAAGACCAGCCTAAATAGTTTGTTGTAATCTTTGTTTTTAGGAGCCAAATTTGGTTTCGGTACCAAGGAGGAAGACACGTCATGATGTCACAATACATTGGCTTGCTTTGTCCCTGCAAGGGCTGTGGCTGCCACACGCAAGTTCAGCCTAAAAGAAATGTGTACAGCACTTGTTTTTCTTTTCTTCATGAGCAACATCATTATACTTAACTGCATATAGGATGTCAGATTTAAAGTTCGAAGGCGGGTGAGCCAGTTTCAGTCTCGCTTTTGCTACCTTCAGTCATAAGCACCATCTCCTCCTTGCCACTTACTTTTTTAAAAGATGCTTCAATACTATGTCAGTACCATCTGCTGCTGTTGTTGTAGTACTGTTGTTTCTTGCTTTTCTTGTTTAAACATGCTGTAAACTTCTGCTTATCAGGACTCTGCGCTTTTCAACTACATGCTGTTGCCGCCACAATTGCAGTGAAAAACACGCTACACAAGGTGAAAGGAACTGATTGAGCACAACAGGCAAGCAAGACGACGCAGAGCGAGCGTGCGACTGCATGGAAAAGGTGTGCTAGCAGGTGTATCGAGACTGACGCCTCTCATATATGGACTAATCGACAGCTTTTACCACAGTGATGTCACGTGAATGACCCCACTGGCCTCAGGATACGAGAAGACGGGAAAAGCCTGGAGAAAAACGTGACTGTTTTGTTTTTCAAATTATCATAAGTGGTATGGGGGCCCTGTTTAAGTAAGTCAAGATATCCTAAGTGTTCCCCAACCTTCATGCTTGCCAAGTTTCATCCTTTTACATGCAAGAAACATGGCAGAGTTGCGCAAGCTTTGAAGATATATTTCAGTAATACTTAAACAAAATACATGTCCTCACCTGTTTCAGCTCCTTTTCCAATTCCTGGAGGGAGGATGTCAGTGAAGCTTCCTTGGTTGCAGTTTCCTGGAGAAGGCTCTCTTCCTGCTCGATGCCAGTAGTTGTGGACACTTTCTGGCTCGTCTGCACCTTGGCGAGGGCCTGTCGAAATTTTCATCCCGTCACATCCATGCTGCACATACCCTCTGCACAGTAGCTTGAAAACACAATACTATGATTTATTATGATGCTTTCATTGTTTGTCTGATTTCAGCTGGGCACTTTGAAGTACCCCAGGTGGTACAAATTAATCTGGAGTCCCCCACTATGCCGTGCTTCATAATCAGATTGTGGTTTTGGCACGTAAAACCCACAAACTTGAACTTGATTTCATCTAGTTGCTATTTACAGAGGCATCTAACCAATCAGATCTATCCTCCTGACTCTTCTCGCCCCCTGAGTAGTGAAGCTCTCAACTCTGGCCATGCCTTGCGGTAGAATGTGCAGGTTTATAGGCCAGTTGCCTGATCCCAAGTTCACCTGGTAATACAAAATGTGCGGTTTACAAGAAGCTCCACTTCAAACAACTTGAGCAAGAGAGGCACTGGTTAACACCTTCAGGTTCCACAAATACCCCAAAAAGTATTTGTGTGTGTTTGGGAAGAGAGGGGGGGGGGGAGGGGGTAGATGGCCCCATAGCTCAATTGTCAGAGAATTGCCCACTGTGTGAAGGTTGAGGGTTCGGTTTTTACTAGCAACAAGTGGTCTTTTCTTCTCCTTTGTTTTACTTCTTTCTTCTATCAGTACAATTATGCCTTGCACAAAGCTATAATGCCACAACAAACTTTCTCAAATTCTCACTTTTTCCATGCACATTTAATGAGTGGCAATGCCTGCTTCTGTCATCTATACTCAACACAAAAGCCTTGAGCATTGATTTTTTTTATCTTGTATTTGGCTGTTTTGCTTGCATCTGTATTAGTGATGTTGTACTAAGGAAACGTGTTCTTGTGCTTCGATGCACTGTAATGAACTTGTTTTCATGTACTGCACGTCTTCTTGCTAGTTTTCAAATGCACACATTTTGCTCCTCCTGCTAAAGCCTACACTCTGCCTGCAGTATTTTTGCAAATAAATACAAAAGATACAAATACAGCCTACAATCTTCACTTACTTTAACATTTCGGTTATGTATAAAGAAAATAGTACACTTCTCTTGTGGCTTCCGTGGCTACACTGCCCACTGGGTTCGTATGAGTGCTAAAATATCATGTTTCGCTGCTAATTTTTTCAGTCCTTCATTTAACAAATAGAGCATCTTATTTAAGTCAGTGGTTACTACCATAACAGAAGCAATAGGTTGCTCTTACGAGAGGTGCCTTCTTTTATACGTTGTGATAACAGGTTAACACAGTAATTCACTTACAGCAAACCCTCCAACGATTACTTAAGGTGGCCACTGAACCCTGCGCTCGGACAATACAGCTGCACCATTTGAAGCGTTCCAAGATGGACAATATACCAGTTAACTGGGCTAGTTGGTACACTAGCACATATATATGGAACAGCGCCAAATGAAACACACAGGCACAGAAGGAAGTACAATGATGAGTATTCGTCCCATCTGCGCTTTTATATCTCACTGTTTTACGCTGCTTTATATAAGTATCCCAGAATGGCAGTGCCACTTTGGTACTGTTAAAACCACCCAATCTAGTACGAAATTCCAGAGAGTTAAACAGCAATTGGGTTCTCGCTCCAGGCGGAGACAAAAAAGAAAAACAGTCTCCAACCTTATTATCAACTTTTTAAAAGATAAGTTTAGTGCCTCGATGCTCATAAACACACAATATCCCAATGCAGAAAGATGCATAAGCAATAACGGTTGGTACAAGTTTGTTGAAGCTGCATAATCTTTTTCGGACTAAACTCGAATATGCAGCTCCAAATGTGGCCTCATTTGCAATAACTATGTAGTTACATGTGTCAAATTTGTTTCAGATAACATTGCAAGCATTAACATTAACAAACATTAACTGCACAGGACAGGCTCTAGACTACATTTGACTGTAATAATGTTTGTTAATGCCAGCAACTAACTAGCCCAGCTTTAAGCATTTGCTGTCACTTTGCACCTCACCACAGAGTGGTCCAGCTTTAAGTACTCAACCAAATATACCACATGGTTGTGTGCACATGAGTAGACTAATTCTCATATTCAGAAATGCATTTTAACTTGAAGCCTACGCTTAACGTAATTTAAATGATGCCTGTGATGAACACACAAACGGAAGTGTAATGAGTACCCTGCGCACGTTCAGGTCAGACGTCATTTAGATCAAGTCAAGCATGGGCTTCATGTTACAATGCATTTCTAAATATGGGGATCAGAGCCTCTGGCCTAATATACTTCTTTGTGTCCATTCATGGCAATGAAAGTAGTGTCATGTTGTGCTCCACTAATTCTTGCAATCATACATTCACACACGCATTCACTTCCCCAGTCCAAATGTCCCAACTGACCAGATCTGGGTAGCGGGACACAGTCAGGAGGTTAATCACATCCTTTTGTCCTGACGCGTAGGCAATGCCTTGTATTGTCAAAAAAATGAATGAGTAAATAAATAATAATACAGTTACCACGTCACCTAGGCGCAAGACAAAACAAACCTGAGATGTCTCGCTACACTCCTAGCCATGACAGTTCAGAAGTGTTGTAGTGTAGTTGAGAATAAGCATGGTGCGTGTGTGTTTCTCCATCGTGCCTGCATTTCATGCACAGAAATTTTTCAAATGTGATCTTGCAGTGCACTGCATCAGGGTGACTGCCATGACACAGTAGGTGTAGTCAAGTGAACACTTCGAATTAAATTACTGAAAGGGGCATCATCAAATTGCATCAACTTTGTTTGTCGTGAATACTGCATGCAGAAGCATATACGAATGCATGTGTTTGGTCTACCCTGTTTGCTAACCATTCTTGTTTCAACTATTCAGCCTCCTCTTAAATCCTCCGAGACCATTAAATGAGGAATTAAACAAAATATTCTTATAAGGCGATGACGGGGCAAGAAACCATTAATATCCATAAAACGCGCAAGAACTAGAGGCAATCTCCGAACATGCAGCCACATTTTTCACATTCTTTTTCTATTTTTTATTGGCCAGCACAGATCGTGCACTGCAAGAAACGCGCGCGAGTGCCCGGAACATTACGGTTTCGGTGTCACAACGTCATGAGCTTCTCGCTACGCTTCCACGCGACCTAGATGCGTTAAACGGTCTCTCTGCAGGTCGGGCGCGTTCTTAATTACGGCCTCTTATACAGAAACACCAAATGAACAGAACACCAGGAAGCTCCGCTCGCTGCAAACAGCGAGATGCGTCCCTGAAGTGCCGAACGTCAGTTTCTGTTTCCACTACTTTTTTTCCGTGTCTGCTCTTCGTGGCGGAAATAGGGTGCAAAGGCTGGCGCCGTAATCGACACAACACCACCCCCGCATGCAGAAAGAACACCAAGCATTCTTACGCGAATATCGAATCGACGGCGTGACCTTCACGCGGAATCGCCAACGCACATGCGCTAAATATTACAAGAGGAAAGAAATTAAGGAGCCGGTAGCACCGCCTAACCCTAATACCGCGACTTTTACAAGCATCACCCATGAGTGCACATGGGACGCATCCACGTGTAACTTTGCATGAATGAACGCCCGCTGCGAAGATATGCGGAATGTTAAGCGGAACGAAGGAAAATTTTGCGATCGCGTCGCGAATTCGTGCAAAACCGGTTACCACGCCTACTACTCACGTCAAAGGAAACCCATGCGTCACGACTTCGAGCACTTACCTCTTTAAGTATTTCCATCTCGTGCTTCGTGGTGTCGTACATGGCTTCGAACTCGTCGCATCTTTGCTGCAGTGCTTGCTTCTCGTCCAACAGCACGAGACCGTACTGGGCTGACTGGATCTTTTCGTGGCTGGTCTGAGCGAGCTCGCGATGGAGCCGCTCCAGTTCGAGCTTGAGAGCTTCATTTTCGGCTCGGATTTCGCTGTCCTTGACTCCAGCACTAGTTTCCATGATGTCAAAGGTTCCGAGAGCGCGTGAAACGTTGATCGAAACCCCTTACGGGCGAAATCACACCCATGGGGAACTCACATCAACGCTGCAATAAACTGGCACGGCTCCATCTTGCCACAGAAAAAAAGATGTGCCCCGCCAACTTGCAACTGGCACTGTATCCTTCCGCCAGCTTCTCACACACGCCGGCAATAATCAACAAGTAGCGAACATAAAACTTGTACAATAGCACACTTCAACGCATTTAAGTGTTTATAAAATGCTTAACAATCATAGCTTAAGCAGGTAAGCTACGAAATCAGATACGATTGTGATGTCTTTACGAACTACGTGTTTTGTCGCGTATCATCATGTGGTGTGTTTTGGTCCGATGGAGAAACGCCTGGTGGTGAAGGGCTAAACTTCTCTTTCCTTGAAATTAGCATCTTGCTCACATGTATTACTTCAAATGAGGGAGCGCGCAGTACGCCTGGCATGTGCTAGCAGCTTGATAGCATGTTACAAATTCACTCAAGTGAGAGCTATAATAAAGATTCTGCACTGGTTATTTTGCATGAAAGGGTCGTTACATAAGTACAGGTGCACAGAACGAACGGAACTGGAGCTATCGTTGACGAGTTTTGACCGCGAATTTTAAACACAACAATGTCATAAGCAAGGTGCAAGTTATCGAACGTTATTGATGCGTACTCAGTAAGTAATCGATTCAGGTACAGACATTCATAAGCGGATGCCCGTTATGAGCCGAGCTTTCTTTACGCACTTACTCTTTCTTTTTTCTTTTTAAATGTGGAGCAGTCGCTGCAGTGGCGTAGCTAGGTTGTCTGGCACCCGGGGCCCTTAGCTCTTCTGTCACCCCCCTCCCCGCGGGTGTAGTCGAGGAAGGCGCGGATATCGACAATTTTCGGGTGTCTTCAGACGTATATGACACCCCCCCCCCCCCCCTATTGGCCCCGTGCACCCGGGGCCCACGGCCCCCCGGCACCCCCGGTTGCTACGCCACTGAGTCGCTGACTTTTGGACAACCGTAGTAAGTACAAACAGTTACATATGCCTAATTGCACTGGTCGATTCGGTTGGTTTTAATTTTTGTTCGACTTAAATACATCAATGTATCTCCAAAAACAGTATCGTCACCAGCGTTCGTCGCTATACAAATTACGCATATCTCGTCTACTTAGGGGTCACATCCTCTCTGATTCGCTCAATCGGAGAAATTCAGCAATATGACAGAGAAACAGAACCTAGATTTTACCGACGAAATACAAAATCATTACAATAAAGTCTAAATCGACGAGACAAGCACGTGTTATTCTTACCAGCAGATGTACCAGAGGAAGGTTTCCGCAAGCAAGATACTCCTTCAACTCACGGAACGTTTATATTATTTCAGTACGTGTTCATTGCGATATAAGATAAGTGAAGCCATAAATATATATATATATATATATATATATATATATATATATATATATATTCTTTTTTTTTTCGAGTAGTCGTGGCTCTCTCTTTCTGAACCACTGCCGGGAGGGAGGGCATACCGCACCGGTAGCTTAACAGAGAGTACTTGATGGAAAATCACATCGCGTCTCATTCTTTTTTTTTTTTTTTTCGTGGTGGGGTCCCCAGCTACAGTTCCGATAATCTTGTACTAGTCTAATAATTGTTGTATTTGATGTATAAGATATTCATTAGTCTGATACGACTTTATGTTAATCGAGTACACTTATTCATTAGTTTCCTGTCAGCTAATCAAATAGGTGGTCGTGGTGATAAACTTTATTGAAAGGGGGAAGGGTAAAGGGGGATGTGGCTGGGGGTTTGGGCTCAAGTAAGGCCCCGGGCCTGCTTGTCCTTTTCCGCCCAGTCCACCAGTTGAAGCTGTCGGTCGACGTCCCCGGAACTGAGCCAGGCTGTCCAGTCAGTCTCGCTGCTGAGGGGGGGATGAGAGAACGGGAGCGAGGTGCATTCCCACAATATGTGTGTGAGTGTTCCTGTTACTGAACAAAGCCTACATTGGTCGCTTTCCTTGCCCCCTGTGATTTTGTTAATGTATTTTGGGTGTGGGTATGTGTTTTTCTGAAGCCGCCGAAACGCGACCGCTTGCGTTTTGTCGAGTTGCTTGGCCGGTGGTGGGAGCGCGCGACGCCTCAATGAAGTAGGAACTTACATTGAATGCTTATTTGTCTGTAAAGGTAATTCGTATTGAAGCCTATAAGGTTTTATGGTATTTGCTGATAGAGTAATATAAATATGTATTAGGCCCACTGCTGATCACGAATGTTTCAGGTGAAGCTTTCTTGCCTTAATTGTTAGTTGCCGTAGCAAACAAATTAAAATTATGCATATTTGTATTCGAATTTTATATTGCGATTGAAACTAAATGCCAGTTAGTTTTAATGGGACTCAATATGTCAGTCGGTCCCAATACTGGTTGAATAAAGCCTCAGAAACAACAAAACAGTTAATAATAATGATGGGATAGTTATAATTTTAGTCCTCAAACAATAGATGTTTCTGGTTTGGCGTGATCAGTTATGAATAGCATTTAAGCTTATTATTTAATTAACCATCTATCATAATATGTTACCTATTTGTCTTGAACCACTGGCATTACTCTGTAACCCTAATTTTTCTAACACACAAACGCACGCACATGCCATATATACCTGGTATTCGGGGCAAATTTGACAGTTTGTATAATTTAGATAGAAATATTATTTGTCAATATATACTCCTTTACATATAATTTTCATCTTTTGTTTCTGATAGACGCGTCATATCAAGATAAACTACAATGAACATGAGGAGGCCACCAAAATATTATAAAATAGTTACCTGCCTCATGATGATTCGATCGCCACGGGCAGTCAAATTGTGCAATCAAGACAGCTGTTTGATGCACTGTGAGCACCGTTAAAGCGATAGGACATGAAATGCAGATGTGCAATTGAGGCTATGAAGCGGTGGCTCAAGGTGATGTTAACTCATCAGGTTGTCATGAAGATCAAATTCCCTCAAAGTGTCGTGGTGTTTAGATGCGTCTCCAGTAAAGTTGAAGAGATGGAACGTCCTCTAGAGGACGTTCCACGTCCGCCGCCAAGGTCTGTGAGTGGTGGCGCTGGCTAACACTCCCAGGGTTCTACTAGGACACATAAATACCCAAGAAACTGGATGAGAAAACAGCGCCGCGGTAGCTCAATTGGTAGAGCATCGCACGCGAAATGCGAAGGTTGTGGGTTCGGTTCCCACCTGCGGCAAGTTGCCTTTTCATCCACTTTAATTTTCATTAATTTATCGTTTCTTTATTTTCGTTTATCAAGCACAAGTAATTTCCCCTATGTTGTCCTTGGTGTCAGTGTTTGTTGGCTTCTTATGATATGACCAATAAAAATCGGGCCCCTCAGTTAAACCCCCTTTCTTCTCATTGATTATACATATATATATATATATATATATATATATATATATATATATATATATATATAGCAAGATAAGTTGAAAAGAAATTAATAACTGAAATATTGACGTATATATATATATAATTTTATTTTGCTAAATGCTCCTACCATCCTATCCATAGCCGGTCTTCCAGAGTAAACTGCGCTAAAACAATCAAGCAGCCAGCCATATCGCAGGCGATAAAGACGAAGATTGAGGAGTGAGGGCCCAGCTGGCTGACGTTCAGGTGCTTCCGATCCCACTTTCTCGCGCTTGCGTGAATCCCAAGCATGGCCCTGGTAAATACGGTGCGTTTTATTCCGCTTTCACTACAGCGTTGCTCTTTCGGCGCAGTGTACAGGCTGCTTGATCGAGTTCCCTTTTTTGTTTGCGTTTCACGTTCGCAAAAGGCTATGTTCCTCCGCCTGCGGCACCACCAGGCTGTCTTGCTGCTCCGACGTTGGCCCGTTCATGCCATCGCGGCTTTCTTCATTGGCGCTGCGGTCATCGCGTTGTTCCTCAGCTGTGCTGGGTAACTGACCACGTTTCTATTACATAATCTTGCAAACGTGCTGCCTGACGTAGCGGTGTTTTCGGGAATTCACAAAACTACAGACTCCATGCAGTGACCATCTGGCTCAACTAAAATGTCACCAGTTACGAGCATTTCAAGCAGAGCATAAATCTCGCGGCGATGACCGCGTCTGCGAAGCATTGCACCAAAATGTGTCTTGCGAAAACAGTTCAAACCTTTAAGAAATGACAAAAAAAAAAACCGATGAGCTCTTCTTGAAAGAACCATGGGGACGCCGTGTTAGTGACGTCTCAATCAATGGCGCTTCCGCGTCACTCGCACGGCGCCTACAGCACGTGAACCGACCTCTTGCAAAATACCGACAACCCTGTACACACAGTGGCTTTCCGCCACCATTGTGAAGGGCAAAGTTTCCCCTGGCGCCAAAGCAAAGGGAAAGCGGTGGGGGGGGGGGGGGGGGGGGGCGTCAGAGGTAGATATAAGATTTATGCCAAGTGTTGCTTATGTGAACGAAAACTATTTACCAAGCTATTCAGGAAATTTACATGCCGCGTTTCGGCATTATTACACGTGTTTTCAACACCACATGCGCACGGCATGAAACGCGCTTTGGCTTGTACGGTTCGTTAGCGAGGGCATCGACCTCGTTTATTGCAGCGGCATCAGAAGAGCGTGCGAGCCGTAAGTGATCGTGCGTCTTAGGAAGGGTGCAATCCTTTAGCGGTTCGGAAAGCGAACATTTCGCATGCCCTAGCGCGATTAATGAGAATCGTGCTTTTGTCATGCAGCAAAAGCGCCGTTGTGACTAATCACCCGAAAGCAAAGGAACGGTTCGCTTGCCCAACCGCTATAATATCGCAGGCGCTGTTGCCTGTCTTCCGAAATTGTTGCTCTTTGCCGACTGCCTCTGGAGACTTTTTTTTTTTTTTTTGGAATGTGGCGCCATCAGACACAAAAAGGCGAACAGCCCATTTGGCACCACGGGGCAGGTATCTCGGGACAAAACTCGGGGTCCGGAGAGGCCAAAGCAGGACAAAACACCGCCCCAAGGCGGTGTTTGGGGCGGTGTCGAGGGGCTGTCGAGCAGTCGAGGGGCTCAACTTATTGAGCCCCTCGACTGCTCTCTACTCTGGTACCAACTTGTGTATATTATGGAATTTTTTAAGCGTCGCTTTCTGAGTCATTAGTAAATGTAACAGGGAAGTTACAACACAATAGGATTCCGGGTGTCAGTTTATTGTTCTGTGACTGCAATCGGCCGTAGAAGAAAGAGTGAATGCAAATGCGAATACACTGTAAAATAATTTACCCCCTTAAACGTGAGGAAGGGCGTAAATTTGTCTATAAATCCCACCATTAGGGTGTCAGTTACATAACGGTGTGAGTTAGTGACCTACACACTCCCTTTTCATATTTAAAGGTGTAAATTATGTTACAGTTGACACCCTAAGTGTGTGAGTTATAGACCCACTTACACACTTTTTCACTTTTAAGGGTGTAAATTATTTTACAATGTATGTATTATACAATGTATTATTATACAATGTATTATACAATGTATTATTATACATTGTATTATACAATGTACATTTGGGTTTGCATCCAACGTTCAATCCAACGAAATCCAGCGTTGTCAGCAACACTGGGCCCCCGTTCCGAACGTTGTCAAATTCCGCCGCACTGTCCGACTTGTCGTCTTGTCCGCTATGATTGGCTCACAGAGCCGCTATGCAGTCACTCCGATTGGCTCAAGAATGCCAACGAGGCGAAACTGGAGGGCGTAACCCCCTCCCCTCCCCTTCCCTCCCGCTGGTGACGCTATGCTAGTGAAGCGGAGTGCAGTAGTAGTAGTATAAACTTTTATTTTAAAAAAAAGAAAAAAATCACACTCAGGTCCAGTGGGTGGGTCCCTCAGTCCAGGGCCCCACTGGCGATCGCGGCACGCCGGGCTTGGTCAAGAAGGGCCAGTTGGTCCTCCCGCACCGTGCTGGCTAGCCACACCTCCCACTGCCTACTGTTGGAGTTTTGCCCCATAAGCGGAGTGCAGGGGTCGACGAATGGCACAGGCGTCCTTTCCGAAGTACAGCAGTCCCCACACAATCCACAGGGAGCTTATCCCGAAGTGACGGCGCGTTCGCGTTCATCGTGTATACTCGCAGAGTTGGAGCCAGCTGCTCGGAGCGCAACCGCGTGGCCTTCATCAAGACGCACAAGTGCGCGGGTACGTCGGTGCAGAACATCATCATGCGCTTCGGTTACTCGCGCAACCTGACCTTTGCCATCGGGCCCCGCGACGTCTACCTGGGACACCCGACCAGGTATGTGGCGCGCTAAGTGACGAGACCAGCCAGTTTTCTTGGCGTTTCAAGGGTGAAAATGAAAAAAAGATAATGTGGCTTAAGGACTAGTCATATCGAAAGCACAGGTACATATAACATAGAAAAGGAGGGATGGTCACGCACAAATGACCAATGCTTTAGCATGACTACAGCATGAGCTGTGGCACTGAATTTGAGTGCCTATATTGTCTCTATAAATTTTACGTGTGGACTGTCAAACATAACAGGAACCAATGGTTTTATAAAGCCCTAAGTGAGATTAAACTTGAATGTTGCTTCGAATCAAAGGTTATGAAACTAAAGTTTTCTTAATTATGTGTCATGTTGTGCGCGATGGCGGTTCAATGGAACATAAATTATTCCTCAATAAAATTGAAGGTAAGATTTAACGGATGCTACAAGTGCACGAGATATATTTAGAGGTGGGATTCTTCAGGTCACAGGCAAGCGTCTCAGTGAGCCTAAAAAAATCTGTCGTAGGCAGATGTCATTGGCGTTGATGTTTTCATGCTGCTACTATGGAGTTAAAATCAACTAGATGGTACGTAACAACACATTTTATTAATGTCAGTGCTAGCTTTAAACCTATCAAGAAACGACGATAACATCAAAACCTGTGCGGCTATTGCTTTTGTTCGAGGTGAAGGCAGCCCCTTTTACTTCTTTAGCGTGAAGATGTACCACTTCAGTGAAACTCACCCTGGCTATATCCACAATCCTTGTATGATCAAGCCTACGGTGTACTCGTCTTCAATCGCGAGACCATGGCCTTCATTAGATAGTCTGTGACAATACTTAAGAATGCAGCGGTAAGTACAACGCTGTTCAGCTCGCAATCTGCGTAGATGAACCAGTCAATGCGCTCGCTCCATTTTCACGACGTCAAGGTGGTGACGAATTTGTGCCTCTGTATAGGGAACTTCGTTTTCGAGCGGCGGAGGCACAGATGGAAGACGCAGTACGGTTTTGTAGGCGGAACTTGTACGGGGTTTTGAGGCCCCTCATGGCACCGAGCGCTGGCAATGTCCTTTCCTTTTTTTTTCACCAAGGTTCCGCCACGACATGGTTCCCGACCTAGCTCGCTACGGTCGTCAGTACCACATCCTGGCGCACCACAACCGCTTCTCGACGCGACAGGAGTACGAGCGCCTCCTCGGCAATGACGTCTTCATCATTACCATACTCCGGGAGCCCATGGCCATGTTCGAGTCGCTCGCGGCCACCCTCAAGCTCAGGGGCATACACATCGACGACTTCGAGGTGGGCGTCAAACGGTGTCGCACACTGCGTTTCCGTAGAGAACCTGAGAACTGCTGCGCAGGCTTTGCACTTTCTATCGCGCAAACGAGCACGACACACTGCAGCGAAGAGGACAGAACAAGCGCGATATCGCAGCTAATGTCTGTAGAATGGAATTCACTCCATTGTGTTCCTTTCACAGCGAATTTCTTAAGGGGCTCCCTCCTCCTCCTAAGCATTTCGTGCGACTACAGCGTGCGGTGGCGCACTCTGCATCAGGTGTCAATCAAAGGGAACAACCAGCAGAAGCGCGACCTGCGTCGGAGTCCGAAATTCGTCGCGATAGACGCACAAATGCCGTCGGCGCCGCCGTCGCCGTTGTCGTGCTGTCCCACTCGACGGCGTATGCGCGGCTCGCACGCGGAGTGTTAGAGGGCCTCCAGAAACAAAGCGAACTCAACGAAAAAAAAGTTGAGATGAAGCGAAGTCGATGCACCGCGAACGCTATGCTCAATCACCTCCGTGGCGGAGCCAGGACAGTGTTTCTGCCTTAATTCCTGCTGGCGTGAGCAATGTGCGCTCGCCGCCATAATCACACTAGCGCGTTCCTGCTGATCTGCCGTGTGTATGTGCGCTACTCTGAGCGGAACAGGCAGAAAATGTCAAGCTACAGTTATCTAATTTTAAAGCGAAGGCTTTTTTGGCCGCGAACTTGCGATTTCGCCGTGGCCATGCTCCGAGGAGGCACATGACGTCACACCGCATTCCTCGTCACACCGCGTTCCTACACCGCGTTCCTCTTCTTAGCGCTCGCCTCCGCTGGCTTCGCCAGCTGCGTCGCATGCCTGATAACATGTCGGAGGATTGAAAAGGAGAGCTCGCGTACGCCGCAACCACAGTTGAGGCGGCAGTATGGACAGCGACAATTCTGATGAGCAGGAGGAGGCCTGGAATCGACATCGGAACGAGATGAAACAGACGAACAGCGCGCCGAACTACTGACTAAACGCCGTAACATAGCTACACAACCAGACTAACCTGGACTTGCAATCAAGATTAACCAAGGCTAACCATGCTATGCCTTAGCTTTCGCTACATATATCCTGGCATAGCCGAGCTAAGCCACTGCCAATTTTTTTCACTTGGCGCTGACTGATGCCGATGTATTCCCCTCGGTCTCATCTCGTGTAGCATCGAGGTTGGATGGATGGATGGACGGATGGACGGACGGACCACATTGTCTGGCTCGGTGTTATGTATGTGTGTCCGTGCTGCTTTGTTTAACGTTCCCTTATACGTTTGTTTCCCTGTTTGCAGACGAACATTTAATTCAGAGTGCATAAACTTTGTCAGCACAGCTAGAGGCACAAATGGCCAAATTGTTTAGTAGCACTTCTTTAAAGGATGAAGGGCGTTCACGCCATGTCGTATGCTTGGCGATATTCACGAAGCTGTTCTACGATCAAGTCATATTTCACATGCTAATGTGAAGGTACTCTGAGGTCACTGGCATAAAAAGGTACTGTCACGTCAGCAGTTTAGCCGTTTCAACGTCCTAGCGTGAGATTTCCCACGATTTTAACAAATTTCTTAATATCCCTAAATCTTCGAAAATTTCGCCAGTGTTAAAATGTTATGTTACGAGCCGATCAACAAATGCGTTCCAATGTACGCCTCTTTTCGTTTCAGCAACAGCAGTGGCACAAGGTTACTCATTAACTTTTGTTTAAACTAGCCGCCTAAATTGCAAACAAGTCTGTTTTGAAGATACGTAAGACTGGATTTCTAGAGAAGCACCAAGCTGAATATACAGTGCGATTCCAGCCAAATGATTACTGGGCACAGTATGAGCACAGTATGATTCCAGCCAAATGATTACTGATATATACTTATCTCCCATGTTTACATTTCACTTATGTTCACAGATTTTTGACAGGCTGCTGAAACGCTTCTCGCATTTTGATGCGAAAGCATAATACAGCCCATTGAGCGCAAAAGCCGGCGTCTGTAGCAGCGAAACGGCACCTTAATTCCCATTGGCCGCGACGCCACGTCAGCAGTGCACCTCGACGGAGCAGAGCCGGGAACATCTGTTGCCGCACTATAGCGTGCCAGGAGTTGAGTGAGGGGAGAGGGCATTGCCGCGACGCCACGTCAACAGCGCGCCTCAACGAACTAAAAAAGCGCCATGACGCCGCGGGCCAAGACGGGTTGTCGTTGGCGAGGCAGTCGCGTGCGCTTGCGGGTGCCGCTCTCTCGCTCTCGGAAGCCGGCGCTCGATAAGAATAGCTCTCTCTCACCCCCACTGGCCTTAGCTGCTGCTTAGCTTGGCTGCTCCTCGGTCTCTCGTCGCGCAGGATGTCGGTGGCATTCGACGTCTTCGATTTCTCAGCAATATCGTCGAAATGGTTCCTGTCTAAAGCCAAGATGCCAACGTAGAAACTACAAAAAAAAAAAACTGCCCGGTCGCACCAATATAATCGCAAAACTTGATAACATACCGCGCACCAAAACTCGAAAATATTATTCGCAAAGTGAAACTCGAAAAGAACCGCCCAGAGGTGGTGAACTGAACATTAATGCTTTCGCATCCATAACTTATAAGAGTTATGTCCTCAAAATTTTCGGTTACTCTATTCCAAATAGGTTTTCAAGCTTAGTTTTCACGTCTGTTACAAGCCTGACAGAAACTTTCAGAGAGTGGTCACGCAGATGATGATGAAAACGTTTTATTGACAAACTATTCAAGCAACAACGGAGGTTGTGTAATGCAGTTTCCTGCATTCGGGGTGCTTCTTTTTATCCTGATCGAGTCATTTTTGCTGATATTTACGTAAGCAGGAGGACATAAGCCGCAAAGAAAACTTCAACGATAATTTTCCTAATATACAAAATTAGGCGAATTAACATTTAAATTATTAGCGTCGGGGCCCATCTGATTGCAAAGTTGAAGCCGAGACGTAATGAAGTGTATCCTTAGCATAAATCTTTGGACTAGCAGCCCTGTCGCGATATCTGCGCAATGTCTCGGCGTTCCAGTTAAGATTGTCCCTAACTGTTGAAAGTCATCATATCATAACATCATATTTATTTTGAAAATTAAATAAATGAGAGTGAGAAAACAATTTTGGTATGTTTGCTAAATAAGTAACAGAAGCCCTATATATAGACAACAACAAGCATGGAGAAAATAACAATACAATAAAATCATACCATAAAAAGTTATATGTACCACGGCTGCCTTAACATGTTCTGCGGATATTTTTTATCATCAGAATATTTTTTCTTTGGCAAAGTGGTGTTTTGCATTTTGCTTCATGTTTTTGTAGATGGGCATTCTGAAGAAATAGTTCCATCGTGTTAACGATAATTAATATTGAACTTCTGCATTGAAAAGTGATCCTCAGATTTTTTTGCAGGAAGACCGAGCAACACGTGCTTGACATTCCGAAACATGATAAAGCGTGACTAAGTTAGTGCTTGAGGGCAAACCCGCTTGACAGTGAGAAACGTCAGATTTTTTTATAGTCAATAATTGCTACATTTATGTAGAACCAAATGAATTGAATTATGGGCTAAATATAAAACTTACGTTAAACCAGACTGCTGCTTTAAAAAATTATGGGGTTTTACGTGCCAAGACCACTTTCTGATTATGAGGCACGCCGTAGTGAAAGACTCCGGAAATTTTGACCACCTGGGGTTCTTTAACGTGCACCTAAATCCAAGTACACGGGTGTTTTCGCATTTCGCCCCCATCGAAATGCGGCCGCCGTGGCCGGGATTCGATCCCGCGACCTCGTGCTCAGCAGCCTAACATCATAGCCACTGAGCAACCACGGCGGGTAGACTGCTGCTTGGTAGACGTGCCATTTTTCTATTGAGCCTTGATATTGTGCTTCGGTAATGAAGCTGCGTTGAACCTAGCTTGTTTACTTGGCGTGATTTGAGACTGAATCACGAGATATACAGTCCCGAACGAAGACAGCTGTGTTTCTATGGAAGGCATAAAACATGTAGAGTTTGTTTCTCCCAAAATAATGGCATGGATAATTTTTTTTACTCGAAAAAGAAGGAGAACACAGCAGTTGGAGAGCGTCATGGTAAGCGGACACACACACAGTTAGAGGAAACATTTCCTGGCTATCTTTTTTCTTTAGAATGGGAGCAAACGAATTGAAGTTCAACTATTCCAGCCCGAGCGTACCGAAAGACAGAGGCGATGTCCCTATCTAACGTCTCCGGAACGCAGTTCGCATTGACACCATAAGCTGCGCACGAGACCTACCTAATCAATAGTTCCCAAAGGACACATAAGCATGGCAGAATGGCTATCACCGTACAAAGGGCCCGGCCCTCACGACGGTCTCCGCGAGCTTCAGCCTGATATCGCTGTTCGGCTGGATCTCGGAGGCCACGTTTCGCGTGGGGTTGTGCGAATTGCTATTTTCGAGACCGAGTTGAATACGGATGGAATAGCGCCAGAAGCGAACTGAATCGAATATCGCATGGTTCTTGAAGAGTGAGCAGCTGTGTTCATCATTCATCCAAAACTGCATTCAAATTCTAGTGTATTCACGAGATTAGCAAGTTTCTGTCATTACAAAGTAGGTTATTGAGCGCTTTTTATTAAGATCGTTAAGGGAGCATTATGAGCGAATGAGTAGTTTATCTGCATACCTAGGAGTCAGAGGTGAGCGCGATGGATTGCGGTTTAGCCCGAAAAGTCTGACTCTCTGAGCGGCCTATAGCGTTCTCCCCTACGTAACCTCTCGTGTTCTTTTTTGTCTTTTGTAGCCTCCAGGATTAAATTTGCCGCACTTGTGCTTTAATTTTATGCTTGATTGCGCTCAGCTGCCGACTTCAAATAATCGAAAACCGTTAGAAAAGACATTACCATTTACGAATAGTGACTATTCGTTTCAAAGATCGAATCGAATATGTCATTGTTCTGTTTGGTAATTCAAACGTTTCGAATGTCTGCTGTACCGCGTGGACACCCAAAATCACGTCTCTGAATTTGGCGTAACAGTTCTGTGGAGCTTGGCCAGATGGAGGAAAAGAGAAAGAGACAGAGTAATAACATTTATTAGTACCAAAGGAACTAGCTAGCCCTATAGTCCGAGCCTCCTGGTAGGCTCCTGCCTCCTAACCCAGCATGTTCTTGACGTGCTGCACCAGAAACGGTCACCATAGTTTTTCAAACTTTCGTGGGGAGTGGTCCACTCCGCTAGTTCTGTGGTAGCTTAGAAAGTGTGGTCTTTCTGAAGGTGATGATGGCAGGGCACTCTCACAAGGCGAGTTTATTTGATGGTTCATGCAGCTTGCTTCGTGCTACATTCGAGTGGATGACAACCTTGTTCCCCTTCATGGCGTCTCTGCCTAACGGTGTACGGTTTTCACGCAGGACGCGCGCGGCAAGGGACATTTCATGTCGTACCTGTCGGGGAAGCGCACCGATTACGGTCGCATCGGCACGAACCAGATGTCCTTCGACCTGGGCCTGCCCACCGGGGTAATGAACGAATCCCGTGTCGTCGTCAACTTCATCCGGCGCCTCAACTCTGAGCTTGACCTGGTGCTGATTGCCGAGCTCATGGACGAGTCGCTGGTGCTCCTCAAGCACGCGATGTGCTGGACCACCAAGGACGTGGTGAGCACTCAAGCAGCACACGTAACGGCGATTCGTTGCAAGCCAGTGAGCCATTCTTTACAGCTTTGTTCTTAGAAACGAAGCTCACGTTATACGCCAGACGCACACAAAAAAAGATAAGGTAAAAAAACTGACAACCTTGCCAAGACACGATCTTGGCTGTGTCCCATGATATGCGATAGTATTCTAACCAGCTAGTGCAACGCGGCATAAATTTGTATATCTATATGTAATATTACTTTTGATCGCTTCGGCGAGTCCGTGGTGTCCGAATGGATGACGCGAACACATTTTCACCTTTTTGCAACAGTACTGTCGCGCTCAGTATGAGCTACAACGCGTCACGCGTTGTAGCTCATACTGAGCGTGATAATACATCCGCGAGCGCAAGACATCGTTGCATCTTTTACCCGGCTTAAGTTTATAAATGCACTCCATCTAGATTCTGTGCTAATACAGTGAAAAACACCACTAAAGAAACTTCACTTTTATGAGACTTCGTTTCAAGAAAATGCACGCTAGCCCGTCAAGACCCGCCGGGTTGGCGCAAGGGCTTTGGCGTTGCGTTGCTAATTGCCCGAGGGCGCGGAATCGAATCCCGGTGACGGCGGCCGCATTTTGATGGAGGTAGAATGCAAAAACGACCGTGTACCCTGCATTGGGGGCAAGTTAAAGATCCCCAGGCGGTCAAACATTAATCCGAAGTCCTTGACTACATCGCGTCTCATAATCACATCGTGGCTATGTCACGTAAAACCCCAGAAATAAATTAACCCTTCATATGTAGTGAGTGAGTGAGTTAGAACTTTATTTAGGTCCTGAGGTGAAATCAATCCGGCGGCTCCACCCAGGTCGGGGCCGGTAGACAGAGTCCTTCGGCGACGGCCCGGGCCCTCTGGATAGCCTTGAGCTGAGCGATGAGCTTTGTGCTTCTGAGCGCTGAGTCCCAGGAAGACTGGTCGGGAAATTCCGTGCTCGCGTTGGCAGGGCACAGCCAGAACGTGTGTTCGAAGTTGTTGTATTCGTGGCCGCAGTGTGGGCATTCAGTAGGAAGGTCAGGATTGATCCTGCTTAGTGTTGTTGGTGTGATCTATGTCCTAGTCTGCAACTGTCTGTAAGTGACGGCCTGTGCTTTTTTGAGCTTTAGGTGAGGAGGAGGAAAATTCCTCGCGATAACCTATGATTTGAAGTGATTTCGTGGTATGATACGAGCGGGTCTTTGTTGTCTAGGTCCATCCACGTTACCGTGGGTCCAGGTTGCTGCACAGCGCCATAGGTTGCTGTACTAACTTCGCCATGCTTGTAGCAAGAAAGAAATCGATTGAAAAGAAAAGCATCTCAGCTGCATACGTTGCGCGAGGCGAGGCTTCTGGAATATACGGTTACTCAGTTACATACCGGTTAGTTGGCCTTGCGATTAGATTAAAAGCGCATGTTAACCATTTGCCTTTTTTGTGTCAGTTTATCTGCTACACGGTGATAAGCGGCCACTAGATTTATCTTCAAGACAAGAATACCATAAAAAAGTGAATCAGCATATTTCCAGAGCTGAAGTAAACATGAGTCGGTACGGTTTCATTTGCAATTCCAAAATTTCTTGCTGCGATGCCAGTGGGGAGCTTTTCAGACCATCTCTGTTGGGGTTAAACTTCTGTAGGCCCGTGATGAAACAAGTACAAAACATTTCTTGCCACCCACACGGGCCCCATGCAAAGGCCCCCGCAGAAATTTGTGGTAATCAAAGTGTTGTTACGCTCATCCTAACTGACCAGCGGTTTTTAAGCATGAACATTTTCTGATACCGCCATATGGAGGTTAAATTCCCGCAGTTCCGAATTTACCGGTGGGAAGACAAATTTATCTCAACATCCTAATAGGCGGTCATGAATTCAAAATTTCTGGTGAAGCGGGCTATAGCTGGTACATGCCCATAAATTGAGCTTAAACTTTCCGACCCAAACGAATGCTGTCGACATGAAACGTTGACAATTTTTCGTGGCGGCGAAACCTCGCGGATTGACTCATGGTAACGCCAGCATGCTGTTTCTTTAATATATTTTATTTAGTCCTAGAGTGACACGTGGTTGGTCACTTCTATAAGACGTTTCTCCCGACCATCCTTATTCCTTTATATAGTGGTGTGATTCCTCTGGCCGCAAAGTCGGTCACCTGTGGTGAGGTTACTGTGAAACTTCGCGCAGGTGATCTTCCAGCAGGTTTCTTTAATCTTTTTTTTTTCTTTAGTACTAGAGTGACACGTGGTCCCTTCTTTAAGAAATTTTTCGCGACCGTCCTTATTCCCTTATATAGTGGTCGAATTCCTCAGGCCGCAAGGTCGGCCACCTGTGGTGACGTCACTTTGAAACTTCGTGCAGGTGAGCTTCCAGCAGAACGCCCGGAGTTCGCAGTTCCTACCGAGCCGCATCCCGGACAAGGCCCGTCGCGCCATCCTGACGGCCAACTACGTGGACGTGGCGCTGTACGGCTTCTTCAAGAGCAGGCTGCTCGAGGAGATCGCAGCGTTTGGCACCGAGCGAATGAAGGAGGAGGTGAGCGAGACAAACGCAGTGTTACGATACGCGAGAACCGTTTTGCCAATTCGTGTTCTCTTACTCGTTGACCATCTCCGTAACTGGACAACATCAAGCAAGAGCACACGAGTGATGGCGGACTCGTGCTCGTTGCTTTGTCAGCTCTCGTGCACGCTGCATGCACCCGCGAAACAACGCATGCAAAACGACTGGTTAAACACTCGTTGCCGTAACTGGGAAGACTTGGTCGGCGATTGCTTCCTTTAGACGAGTTACGGTGAATTGCTGCTTCTGTGTTTGGGCCCACAAAAGCACGAACACGATTTTACACCAAGAAAAAATGGAACGATAACTTTCGTGAACAATAAATTGCATTCGTAAAAAAATTATTGAAGCTTTAAGGAAATCATCAATTAATTGACACAGTAATTATTCATGACTGGTCTCTTGAGCTTTCTACAACTGAAAGCACGCTCGATCCAGCATGTCCAGAGCTCTATTCTGGCTTTTTTTTTTTCACTTATAGGTCATTTCCGACATCTTAGTCAGCGTATCAAATCTGATACGAAATAAGTGCTTTGCGGGATTGAAGTGTAGTTTGCTTTGGATGTATATAATTCGTGTATATCAAGAACAACATAAAGTAAATAACTATGCATCTAAATAAAATCTTTCTTTTCCTTATATTGCAGAATTGATTTATCATATATATGGTAATCCATACATTTCTTTTTTTTTTCATATCCTTATATAATTTATATTGTTGCCGTTATTCTTGGAATACATTATTCAGCGGAACTTGTGTGCGTTAGTGCTTGTGTTCGACTTCTACTCGCCTTGCCTTCACTCGGCGTGCTGTAAGTGTAGCTTCATTTGCGCGCGCATTGCGCACTTTCTCTGCATGGATATACCGCGGCGATAGGGGCTGTTGAGTGGCCGCATTGCCTGGTAGGCACGGTGGTTGGCGTTTACCTCACAGTCTCACGGAGCGAACGGAGGCAAGAAGGAAGCGGCAAGTGACCGTTGCCCCAACTCCTCCCCCTCTTCTCCCAACTTTTCTCACCACCGCTAAATATCAACCATTAGCGCAGCGGAGCATGCTTGTGAGAGTGACTCCCGGTGGCATCAGAGATGTATTTTCTTCAACTCTTCTTTTGTTTTTCCCTTCTTTGGAATATAATTTTCATGATAAAGTTAACCTTAATCTGTATGTAATCGTACATTACAAACGAAAAAGAAGGAAAGTAAATTTCTGCTACGTTTTGCTTCGGTTCATTGTCTCACTAAAGTTTTGTGAGCAAAAAAACAAGACTGGACAATTGCATGAACACAAAACACCGAGTGCTAACTGTGCAATGTTAATTTTCTTGTTTTAGAAAAATGAGGCTCGGGGGTTCATCTTCGCGCGTGCGGCGTGGCCACACATCTATTCTAATGCTTCTGCTGTTAATACCGTTTTATGGCGCAAGGGCTATAACGGCCAAAGAGCGCCAGTAACGATGTTTAGTAGTGCGGTAGAATGTTAAAAAAAATGACTGCTGGTATAACAGCTTTCTGAATGTTTCTAATGTTTCTGAAAAATAAGCAGGTAACAGTTGGCGCTCGGCGTCCTGTGTTCGTGTATTTGCTCCAGCCCTGTACTTTCTTTGTTTTTTCGTACGATCTTCCGTGTTTCAAACAACTAGTTTAGTGTCGAGTTTTCGTCCCATGGTCTGCTGGCCGCACATGATTGGTCTCTCGGTTCTTCTTGCTCTTCTCATATTTTCAAATTTCATTTGATGAGAGGACACATGTTCTGCATCTATAGATAGTACCAAACGGTAACCAATGCCGAATAGCGTGTCTAAGCAACATTTTATTGCGAGTGATCATGTTTAGCCGGAAAAGACTTGCTGCCTGAGTAACACAGTGTGCTGTCCACAGTTATGTACACTGTGAATGCGATGAAAGTTCTCGAGACCGCGGGATCGTATCATGGCCGTGGAGGCCGCATTTAGATGGAGGCGAAATGCAAAAACGCCTGTGTACCGTCTATTGGATGCTCGTTAAATAACTCCAGGTGGTCAAAACTAATCCGGAGTTCCACACTACGCAGTGCCTCATAATCATGTGGTTTCGGCACGTAAAACCCAATATTTTAGTTTTTAATGAAAGTTATCGCATTTTGGGCTTAAATTCCATGTTCCATCATCTACAGTAGATGATACAAAGTATCTGAAAACTATTAGAAAACTATTCGGATTTTTTATCGATTCGAGAATCTAAACTGAATAATTACTATTCGATTGGAGAACCAAATGGAATAACACAATATTTCATTCGTTATTCGAAAGTTCCGAATATTCGCCACATCCCTACAATATAGCGAAATGTGTCAATGTCCAGCCCTTGCTTCATTGTGTCCAGCATAGAGGAAGGAAAAGTAGAAGCGAACTTGAAGTGATGCAGAATAAGCCAGAAAAAGTCGGCCCAACACGTGATCACGTAGCGGTACATTTTTAATGTCTTCCATTGCCGTTTTCAGCCATCTCCTAGCGCAAGTTTACGAAAAGGCCACATGTCTGACGGCAGCGCTCGCAAGTTACAATGAAGTATTACAAGGAGTGACGGGAGTTACAAAAGCTTATCAAGAGTAGCTGTGCACAAAATGGTTAGCAAAGCACCGAAACAATGGCACATCGATTAAAACTGGGAACAAAGGCACGGGACCAAGTACGTCAAGCGCATGATCACGGTTATACGTCACGTTCATACTCAGGAATTTTGGACATTGCGCAGTTTGTCGACCTTCATCACGACACACTAACGTAGCTCAACGGGCAGCACTTTCAAAAATGATATGTCAGAAGGTCGACCCAGTTTCAACAAGTTTTTATTCGCAACGTCGAAATGTGCGAGAGTGTGAAAGAGGCCCGTGTGTTGGAGGCGCTGGTTTGAGGTGCATATCGGTAAACCCAGGGCGACCTAGTGAAACGTGTTGAGTGAAGATCCGAGTTTTCGAGTTTGTGTTTGTATTAGCGTTAGGAACGGGGCGGTGTACAGAAGCCTGCTATACACGAGCGCAGTCGCGAGCTGTGTTGCTTGTTCTTCTCTAAGTCCGTGTTTCTTTGCTAAGGATCCGCCGCATTAGGTGCGTTAGATTTCGGCAATCTTTTTGATATTGTATAACGCTAGAGTTTGCATTGTTGTGATTTATGATGAATCCGAGTATTCAGCACGATGTCACCTTTGATATCTGTTTGCCTAATCATCTGAGTTGTGTCAGGGCGTTTGTTTTCTTTTGCTATCGTGTTCGATTCACGAGGAGAATTTCAGACTTTTCTGCTGAAAGTTGGAGTCCGGCTTTGTGCAAGGGGTCAACTATGGTGTCTACGCCTTCTCAGAGGGTTGTTTCGACGTCCTCTGGACTTCCAGTTTCGCACCATATGGCAATGTCGTCGGCGTAGAAAGAGCGATGAAGATTGGGGATTGTGAATAGCTGCCTTGATAGTGCTGTCACGCAGATAATAAAGAGGGTGGAAGATATAACCGATCCTTCAAGTGCTCCACGGGCAATAGTGATGGGGAAGGAAAGAGACTGCGCGGCCTTGAAGCGTGCTGCCCTACCATTGAGGAAACTGCGTATGTAATTGTACATATTGGTGCCGCATCCAATGTCGTGAACCAATTTGAGTGTGCGATCGTTCGTAAACGTTATCCAACGCCTTCTTTATATATATTTCGAGAAGTGCTTGGGGCTGTGCTGTCTTTGGCTGCAAAAACGTGTTCTGCAGTACGAGATAAATCCCTGCGTGTAAATGTTCTTGGGGTACCCAATGAGCTGGAGTGGAAAATGCTTCGAATCCTCCAGGTATTCCTCTAGTATGTTCAATGCAAGCCGTTCCATTGTTTTGCCCACACATGACGTTAAGGATATTGGTCTGGTGTTTCAAAGCGTGGCTTTCTCCCCTGGTTTTTGGATCAGTGTAACGTGTGATGTTATCCATTCGAATGGGAGGGCGCCCGTGTTCCAAAACTTGTTTATGTGTGAGGGCAGCGTTTCTTTGTCTCCGTTGGGCAGACTGCGCAGAAGAGTTTACGCGATGCCTTCAGGGCCCGGCGCCGTCTTCTCATTGCTGTGTAATATAATGCTGTGTTTAGTTCTGTCATGGTGAAGTCGCCGTCCATGTTGTCGTCGGGGGGGGGGGGGAGGGGGCGTGCACAGTCTGTGTACAGTGACTGATGTGCCGCAGGTATGCAAACGGTCCGACGTTCCTGGAATGTTTTGTTTCCACCTTGTGCTTGCGTGCTTCTCTATTGTAGGGATCAAGCGCTTCCTTGTGCCGAGCAGGGCACGCGAATGATGCAACGTGTGTTTTTTGCGTAACGTATTCTGGATGCTGTCGCAAATATGGTTCCATTCTGTTTGTTCGAGCACCCGGGCATGATTGATCGCTTGAATTTTCATATAGTCTACACCTTTACGACGCCGATTGTTATGCGGTTGCTTGGATAAGGCTCGCATAAGCTTCCTGCGCTTTTTCCAGACGCGTGTGAAATGCGGGTCACGTCCGATCTGCCGGCACTGAAGTTATATGCATGTCTGTAACTACTGTTTTAGTTTCTATTGAGGCATTCAGCCTACGTGCCTAAGTCAGGTCCAGCGTGAGTGATATTCTGCCTCAGTTTCTGAAATTTGTCCGAATTTCTGAATGTGACCGTAGCGCAGCAGTTCAACATGCAGAGTTAGCTTGCGAAGACAGGCTGCGTAGCGTAATCCTTCCTCTTCGTTCGTTTCCTACCTCCACGGTGCCCGCAATTGCTTCTCAGGACAGGCAAACACTCTACTACATTGGGCCTTCTCTTAACGAAGGGTGCGCTCAAATTATTGTTAACTCTTGCAGGTGTTCGCGCTGCGCAAGACGCGCATGGCTATGTACGGCGACTGCGTGGACTCGGAAGATTCGGCGGACAAGGTGTTTCCGCCGCAGTTCGTGTACCGCGCCGACGTGGTGGGATACCGGCTCAAGAACGCCTCGCGCATCGTGCCGGCCTCCACTTGCCGCCAGCTGGCAGCCAACGAGCTCCTCTTCACCAACATGGTGCGCCGCCGCCAGCTCATGGACATCTCGGCCTTCTACTTCGCCCGCTGGGGCGCCGGCCAGGGGGCAGCACCGGTGACGTCTGCTGCGACCGCTTCTGTCGCGCTCCTTTTGTTATCACTCCAGCTAGCCTGGAGAGCGGTATGCGGCTAGCAGACGTGACGCCTTGCGCGTCCTTCCTCTCTCTCCTAAGCAAGAAAGAGAAGTGTATATAAAACGTTTGATGATGAGAGCGTTTGGTTTTATTCTGGCTGTGTTCAGCTCAAGTCGTCAATTTACAGTTTATAAAAAGAGAACTATTTGTTGGCTTAGTTGGCGCATAATCCAACGGCTGTCCGCTGTTTTCTTTCTTTCCTTTTCATTTAAAGGGACGTCGGAGAGATGCATTAGGCTTTATTCTAAAGCATGGTTATGCAACAGCAAAACAGTAGCTCTATACCGTGTGAGACATGTTAAATCATGCCTGTTTAATAATTCCTTTTCTCCTACGGCTGCGTTTATGTCGGTCAGGCCGGCCGCTATATAATATCCGTCTAAAAGAACATATTAAGAATAGGTCATCTGACGAGCATTCCCACGTAGCTAAACATTGCAGGGATTGTGAAAAAGAGACAAAGAAGCTGTGCCTTCCGCTTCTAGAAAAGGCGGAGCTGGTTACGAGGCCGACGACAACGCCGACGACGACGCGAAACCCAGGAACGGACGCCAAAGAGCTGCGCTCTAAAAAAAAAGCAAATTTTATTCCGTCATAGCGATCGTCGTACACGGGAGCTGTTCGAGGCATACGTCATAAAGAAGACAGCGCTTGTATTATTAAGAACGGCCCGCTGAGATGCAAGTTTTGCCAGCCAGTTGCGACAGCAGCGGCAACCTTTTCGCGGAACGCCACCGTTACGCTCTAGCCTCGTCGCCATTGTGACTAAACGCGCTCGGCGGACCAACTATTGTTACTGAGCCGCCACCGCCAACCGGGTCGGCCGCGTGCGGGGGAGTGCCCGCGGGAACGTCTACTAATGCCTCTTCCCACGCGCCGTGCGAGACGCAAGATAACGGGCTACCGGCCGCGCTGTGGGGGTCAGCTCCGAGTTCTACGAAGTCCGGCTGACCTCGGTTGGGGACCGTGAACCTCGCGCAAGGAAGTGTGTGTGTCAGTGTGTGTGTGTAAACTGTCCCGCAGAGAGGCGACTTGTTTACCATGACTGGACGGCCGTTTCCGTCACCTGGGTATCGGGAGAGGACCGAGTGTTTATAAACCGCTGTTGTGCGGGTGCTCAATACACTTTCTCAAGCAGTCATGTTAGACTGATACACTTTCTCAAGCAGTCATGTCAGACTGATACGCTTTCTCAAGCAGTCATGTTAGACTGATGTACTTTCTCTCGCAGTCATGCTAGACTGATGAACTGCATGTAAATACTGTAAGTAAACCCATATTCCCTTCATCAACGTCCTCAGCGTGGATAAGTTGCACGACGGCATGGGCCAGCTACCTTCGAATTCATGCCGGACTCCAATCTTGACAAAGGGTTACGAACGATGGGATTGAGTCCCCAATCTTGACAAAGGGTTACGAACGATGGGATTGAGTCCCCAATCCTAACAACTGGCTGACAGCGGCGAGATGGACTTTGCGACGTGGTGCTGTGTCTGCGGTGAGTGCTTGGTTCTTGGTTTGACTCTCTAGGCTTCATTTTGTGGTTCTGTTTAGAACAGTAGGGAAGCTAGATTGTTGAGTGTTAGCTAGGTTGTGTTTTAGCTAGATTTAGCGACCAGATCAAGGCAGTAACGCAGCAATCATGGAGTTAAGGAGACTGCTGAGAGACGAATTGTTGATTGTTGGTGAGGAACTGGGCCTAGATGTACGCAACGAAATGCTAAAAGCGGAATTATTGGAGCTAATTTCCATACAGGCCAGTGAGGAAGAAATTGAAATGGGATTGGAACTTCTTAAAAAAATGAGAGAAACGGGAAAGAGAGAGAGAAGAACGGGACAGAGAGAGAGAGAGAGAGGAACGCGATAAAGATCGCGAGTTAAGAAAAAAGCAACTTGAACTTGAAAGCAAACGTTTGGAGTTGTCTCAAGGAAGTGAAAGGGCTCTGGGACGATCAAGTGAGGCAGAATCGTACCGCATGGACAGGCTATTAAAGCCATTTGAGGTCGGGACCCACATAGGCTTGTTCCTAAGCAATTTCGAAAGGACTTGCGAGAAGATGAACTTCGGCCTGAGTACATGGCCACAGCGGTTGTTGTCTATGTTGCCGTGTGAGGCGGCGGAAGTAATCGCCAGACTCATTGCACAGGATGCATATGATTATGCGAAAGTTAAGGCTAGTCTTCTGAAGAAATACCGCCTTTCAGCCGAAGCTTTTCGGCAAAGGTTTAGAAGCACAGGCAAGAAAGATAGCGAGGGGTATCCGGAGTTTGCATACGGCTTAAAGGCCAACCTAGTCGAGTGGCTGAAAAGCGCGGAAGCGTACCACAGCAGAGACATGATCATTGAATGCACGTGTCTAGAGCAGCTTTACAAAAGCATCCTCCAAGCTGTGAAACTGTGGGTGCAAGACAGAGGGAATGTAAACACTGTGGATAGGGCGGCTGAATTAGCCGAAGAGTACTCAACGCGTAGAAAGTTGAACGCAGAGGACGAAAATTGGGACGGTCGAAATGGACCGCGGGAACCATTTCCGTTCAAAAAGGGTTCCCAGAATAGACGGCCGGAGCCTGTAGAAGTGGAGGAAAAGCCAGCAGAAAAGAGCGAGGAAAAACCTAACGGGGGAACCGTACAAGAAGAGCAGAAAAGAAAATTCGAATCATTTAGACCGATCCGCTGCTATAAGTGCCACAAACTGGGACATATCGCTGTGAACTGTGGAAAGCCTAGCGTAGTTTTTTTTCCTACGTAGATAAAAAAGACGAGAATATGGAACTTTTAAGCCCATATCTTCACGACCTGCAAGTTAATGGCAAACCATGCCGGGTGCTAAGAGACAGTGCCGCCACGATGGACATTGTCCATCCGTCTTACGTGATGGTAGATGACTTTACTGGAGAAGTAGCATGGATCAGACAGGTTGCAGAAGAACACAGCGTGTGTCTGCCCATGGCCAAAGTCAAAATCAGTGGACCATTCGGGGAGCTAGTGACCGAGGCTGCAGTTTCCAAATTTTTCTCACTGCACTACCCTTACATTTTTTCGAATCGTTCGAATCAGTTACTGCGTGAAAAAGGGCTTAAACTGGGAGAGGGCGTAGTACAGGCACTGACGCGAGGCCAAGCTCGTAAAATCGCGTCGCTTTCGGCTGAAAATGCACAAGCTGCTCCAGCGGAAGCAGCACAAGAGACAACTTCATTACCCGAATCCGAACTAAGCCCGAGGGACAAAAATACAGTTTAGGAAAGTCTGCCAGGTGACCAGCTCAATGAGAGCGTATCGCCAGGGTGTCAAAGTTCACCCCTGCAGGAAGAGCCCGCTGATGCACTCGCAAGCGAGACAGGGTCATTGTTATCACCGGCCTCAAAGAACTTTGATCAGCTCTTACGTGTGGATAGAGAGTCACTGGCAGCCGAGCAAAAGAATGATGACAGCTTCGCTAAATTACACCACGCAGCAAAAGAGAGCATTGCTAGGCGTAACGTGACTATACATGAGAGAGGAGGATTGTTGTATCGGCACTACAGAGATCGAAAGGGTAGGATTTTAGATCAGTTAGTCGTACCTACTAAGTACAAAAAGGACCTTTTGAGTCTCTGTCATGGAAATGGGTGGTCCGGCCACCTAGGCATAAACAAATCAAAGGAAAGATTGCTTATGGAATACTACTGGCCTGGCTGTTTCAAAGATGTAGAAAACTTTGTAAGATCATGCGACGCCTGCCAGCGCTCGGGTAAACCAGGAGAGACATGGAAAGCTCCACTAAAGGTTGTGCCCTTAATAACAGAACCTTTCAGACGACTTGTGATAGACACGGTAGGGCCTCTACCAAAAACAAAATCGGGTTACAGGTACTTATTTACCATGCTGTGGCCGGCTACAACGTTTCCAGAAGCAATCCCTCTGAAAGAGCTCAGCTCCACCGAAATAGTAGACGCGCTTTTGAGTGTTTGCACGAGTTGGGTTACCAGCCGAAATTAGGCGGATCAAGGGTCAGTATTCACCAGCGCATGGACTTCCACATTCTTGCAAAAGTGCGGGGTAAAGTTAATACACAGTTCCGTCTATCACCCTCAGTCAAACAGTGTAGAGAGATGACATTCAGTGCTTAAGCGAGTTTTGCGTGCGCTCTGTTACGAGCACAAGGAGGACTGGGAGAACTGTCTGCCGGCAACTTTGTTTGCTTTGCGAACGGTTCCACATGAGGCTACAGGGTTCTCGCCAGCAGAACTTGTGTATGGGAGGACACTCCGTTCTCCACTGAGATTTAAGAGATGTGGGAAGAAAGAGGAGAGAGTCCAACGGTGGTTGAATACGTGCTAGATTTGCTGGAACGGCTAAGCGCAACCCAAAAACTAGTCGAAAAGAACATGGGAGTAGTTCAAAAGAACGCCAAATTCTATTACGACAAAAATGCGAGGCTTCGTACGTTTAACGCCAGAGACCAGGTAATGATCCTGAAACCTTCAAGAAAGAACAGGCTTGAAGTTCACGGGGACGGGCCCGTTAAAGTGTTGCACAAACTTTCAGATACTAACTATGCTCTGAAAATGCCCGGTCGCTGGAATGAGGTGAGCATATATCACTGCAATTTGATGAAGCCGTATATAGAGCGGAGCGGAGTCGTTAACTATACCATCAAAGAGCAGGATGGCACTAGTACCAAGTTTAAGGAGTATAGGGCGACCCCCAACAAAGAGAACAGGCTGGCTTCAGAAAGGTATATTCTACAGCGATTCACATCCATGTCATCAATCAGGCAACAGAGAAATCTGCGGAGTACATTAAACCTTTCCACATGGCTTTCATAGGTGATGAAAATACATTTGATTCAGTAGAGATACGGGTAATCATGAATGCATCGTGTAATCAATAGTACAGGAGGCACGCGTGAATATATTGGGGTATATCTACAAGTATATACAAAAGAAAAGTAGAAAATTACCTATCAAGAAAGGGTGAGGCAAGGAGACAATTATTACAGTGGTACTCATTGCATGCTTATAAGTATTCAAGACTGGGAGGGATTAGCAGTGAAGATCAAAGGAGAATATATCAGCAACCTTTTGTGTGCAGATGACAATTGTTCTATTCATCAGTACTGGGGATAAATTGCAGCCAATGAATGAGGACTTTAACCAAGAAAGTGTAGGAGTTGGGTTGAAGATTAATATACAGAAGACAAAGATAACGTTCAATAACCTGGCAAGAGAATAATAATTCATGATAGCCAGTCAGCCTCTAGAGTCTGTACAGCAGTACGTTTATCGAAGTCGACCATGAGAAGGAAATTCACTCTAACCCATTTTTATTATTCCGTATATACGGTAGGCATCACAATATCTTGACTTGGAGCTTACTACTGTCGTTGAAACGAAAGGTGTACAATCACTGCATTCTGCCGGTGCTAACATATCGGGCAGAAACTTAGAACTTAGATGCCTTAGAACAAGATAAGGGCCGCGCACCGAACGGTCGAAATAACAATGCAACTTGTGAAACCGTCGAGGGACTGGCAAGTGTAAAAAGCAAGCTCAACGCATGCACGAAGTCGACTACTTCCGCATCGCACGATTTAAAATTCACAAAAGAGAGAAAAAATAACTAAGCCAAAGCAGAGCTGTTCGCTGATCACTCATTTTTCTTATTATTGCTAAAAGCTTGTGAATGACAAGAAATGCGAACGTCCACATCCATTTTACTTGGTTCCACCCAAGGAGGCTTAAAAAAAGTTGACGCGGTTCCACCAAATCTTAGGATGTCCGGCAACGTCTAAGAGCGGGCATATTCCTTGATACAGAAACCAGCACTCGCCTTTCGGGGGCCGACCGGGCGCAAGGGGATCTGACGATCATGGCTCAATCTCGCGCCGACAAGGAGGAAAGTGGGGAGGCAGCTCGGGAGGCAGGGAGGAGCGGCTTCTTCTCCACCAGCAGCAGCGTACTTTGCGCGGCGCCGCGCGGTCGCGCGCGCCGTATCTTTAAAGCGATCTGCGGACGGCTTATACATTTGTGCGTGGTTTGTTCGCGCCGCTGTTTGCGCTGAAGCGATAGACAGCACGAAGGCCACTTCGCTCGCTGCTGCTGCCGCGCTTGCTCACGCCAGCGTTTTGACAGCGAGTGTCCGCGGTCATCGAGTGTGATGTGTTCATGCTTGCCTGTGCGCTTTCACACCAAGCTTGTTAATTCGGATAGTAAGCGAATGTTTGCAAATTTATACGGCCCATAAAACTGCTACCCTTGCATCGTATAGCTGTCTACTAATTTACTATCGCAATTGATGCCTCGCCTTTCGTACGAAACTGCGATGTTTTTTTTTTCTTTCTTTTTTTTTGCATGAGGCCACGATCGCACACATAATCCTCTCGTGCTAAAGGCGACGAGCTCTTTGAGAAGTTTCACGTATGTGTCACATGACAGTTTTCTGCGTTCTTTCCTCTCTTTGAGGCAAAGTGTTAAACTGTTCCCCCCCCCCCCCCACCTTCCGTCTTTTGAATCGGCCCAGAGTCCCCTGTAATCCCTCGCAGTAGCTCACGCTACTTGAAAACTGTGCGGCATTGTGCCGCCTGCATGAACGACCCAGGCTGATCACGTTTTAACATTTTTTGTCGCAGTTCAAATGCCTCGTCGTTTTAGCATAGACCACTTGACGTAACATAGGTACGCACGATTTAATAGCATTTAGTCGCAGATAACGTCACAACTCGTTTATCTCTCGATTACGCCCTTTAAGTACCTATGTAGAAACCAACAAACGGGACGTCGCATAAGCTCGCCTCGAACGGACGCTGTAGAAATTACGCCGTTTCCGTCATATGATAGTCATCATAGTCGTCGTCGTTTTGCTGCTGTCATCACGCACACAGCTATTATCTTTGCACAAACGCTTTGATCGAATGCTTTCGGGAATCCTGAACAATGCTGGATAGCAAACTACCTGTAAAATGCGTCGCATGTTGTTCCTCACGGTGCTTGATAAATGTGCAATTTTAATGCGTAAGCATTCTTTGGCGAGCACATAGCTCAGCAAAATCTGTTTTTCCCCTGACGCCTTATATCTGCAAAATAAATGCGTGATTGGTCAACATATGTATTCGTTATAACAGGGTAATTGCAGATTATTGGTAGCGTTAGAAAAAAAAACAGTCGCAGTTTGGCCCGAAAGACGAAGCATCCACTGCGACATCAAATTAGTAGACTGCTATACGAAGTACTGATAGTAGCTAGTTTTATCAGCCATTCAAATTCTAAACATTGGCTCTCTAACGAAATTAAAAGAAAGCGCGGTTTCACACGCGCACAAGCAAACATGAACTCGTCTCACTCAATCACCGCGGAAACTCGCTGTCAAAATGCTGCAGCGAGGAAATGCGGCAGCAGCAGCGAGCGAATTGACCTTCGTGCTGCGTCTCGCTTCAACGTGAACTAAGCGGTAGGAACACAGTGCACACGAAGCTATCGGCCCTCGATGCGCCTAGACTCTGTCCCTACCGCATATCATTTTCGAGATAGGGCCCACACGACGGCGACGATGGCAGAAATGCGCCTGGAGTTTCCATAGAGTTGCTATCGCAATAAAAGGAAAATAAAAAAGGAAGATAATGAAGAAAAGCTGCGGTGTGGCAAAAAAGCGGTTGTGACGGCGTTACGCCTCATTTTATACAATATATTTGCAAAATAAATGCATAATTGGTCATGCCAACGCATGTAATTATTATAATTAAGTAATATAATATAAGTAATATAATAGAGTAACGAATGGTAGCGATGGGCAGATATTAATAAGTTAGCTAAACAAGTAAACAAAAGTAAAGTAGCAGCCCAGCCAAAGAACGCTTACCCTTAGCTTAGCGGCTACGGTGTTGCGCTGCTAACCACGAGGTCGCGGGATCAAATCCCAGCCACGGCGGCCGCAT
Source organism: Dermacentor variabilis (assembly GCF_050947875.1). Lineage (NCBI taxonomy): Eukaryota > Metazoa > Arthropoda > Arachnida > Ixodida > Ixodidae > Dermacentor > Dermacentor variabilis. The sequence continues at coordinate 93,117,972 of NC_134576.1, forward strand.
TTCGATGGGCGCGAAATGCAGGAACGCCCGTGTCCCGCGCATTGGAGACACGTCAGAGATCCCTTGGCGGTCAAAATTAACCCGTACTCCCCGACTACGGTGTGCCTCATAATGAAATTGTGGTTCTGGCACGTAATACTCCAGAATTCAATTCAAAGAATGTTACGCATTAAACGACGATTCTCATAATTTCTTTAGCAATTTTTCCACTAAAGAATTGAAACGGGTAATTGCCAAGTCACAGTACTGAGTACTGCCACGTGTACCATGTCCGTGTCGAGCTACATTTGCGGGCAACTTTCTGTGGCAGTGAAGGGAAAGCTACGCGGGCGGAGCTTCTGCTAGTGTCTCGCTGGACCAAGTAGTCCGGCAGCGTTTGACAGAGCTTTTGGTCTGTCGGAACAGATAAAGAATCGGCTTGGTTTCCTTGTGTGATTATTTTCCTTGTGTAAAAACGCGCAAAAGAAAAGAAAAAGCAGAAATTAAGTCAGACTTAACACTCCCTGGTCGATTCTACTTTTTTCTTTTTTATCTGCTGTAGATAAGATGTATGTCCCGGCAAATTCTGCCACACCTCAAACATCCAGTGCTATATGATGTAGGAATGTGACCGAAACAGTGATATCCCCCCGCATCCCCCCACACCGCACCGGAGCATTAGGAGACCAAGCTCACCAAACTCAGCCTTGGGGGTTGAGTAGTGCAGGTTGAGACTGGAGCGTAAAGTTTATAAAGACAGCTCTCCAACCTATTACTTAAAGGCAGCGTTTAATGATATAGGCCTCGTCAAGAAGCACGCTTCGCCTGTGTTCTATTGCCGGACCTCGTTGGCATTGTCGCACTGCCGTGTATAGACGTGTGAACAAAGTGAAAATCACGAGCGCACTTCATTTTTCGGAAGTTAGCATGCATACTAAAACCTCCGAAGTTTCTCAGCATAAACAGAGAGCTTGCAAAGAAGTCCGAGACGATCACAGGTTCATTGTGCGAACGAACACACCGCGTTTTCTTGCCTACTGCCAACACCTCAGTTATATATGATCTGTCTGTTACTATGATAGGCATGTGTAGAGCATGGAGCCCTCGTGTGCTACGGGCGGTTTGTTTCTGTGCATGATTAGGTCTCGCATTCTATCTGCAGAGTGGCTCGGAACAGGATTAGCACGAAAGTGCGCACAGAAACATACAGCAACATATGGACACAGCCACGTACACAAGGTGCCCCTTTTTTTATCGGTTTCTTAGCGTTGATGCAAGCAGCACTGACAGCTGCAGCCTGGCATAGAAAATGCATCGAAAGCTCGCGGAATATAAAACAAGTTTTACGACTTCGCGGAGGCGCTCTCGCACAAGGCGCGTTTGCAGGCCCGCTCTTCGCTGACGAATAGGACGTGTCGGAGACAGGTATTTAGACCATATTGTGTGGCGAACACGCGTAACTTGCATGTCTTTCTTGTATTTTTTTTTCGTTCTCCTTGCGTTCTACCTCGGCAGCCATTACAAACCGAAAGCTGGCTCACGACCACCGGGAAGGAAAGAAAAAAAAATGTCAAGAAGAAGGCTAAAAAAAATAGACGAGGACCTTCAAGTTTACCTCTCTTGTGTCCGTACCGCACCTCAAACGACACGAGCGCGCGCTGGAAGAAGTTGAATGCGGCATCATACGTTTACCGGCTGCGAAAGCCCTCGACAAAGGACATGGGCTGGGCCGCCCTTTCCGTCTTCTTTCCTTTCTTTCTCTTTTTTTTGTCGTCTAGCTGTACGTGTGCGGCGACGTGTAGATTTCGATCACCACAACGCCGTGACATCCCACTTACCGAACAGTGGAACTTGATATGCGGCACGCTGACGGTTCCTGAACCATGCGAGAAGGAAAGCCACAATGCTGATTTTACCTCGACTGTGGGTGAGGCTCCTTCCCAGAGCAGCTCTGGGCTCATTGGTCGCTCTTTCCTGCATCGCTCTGATTGGTCAATTGAGCCCGATCATATCGTACCACACGCAGAACCTCGCCATCTACGTGAATCGAGGTTCTCAATCAGCCGGCATTGAAAGCCGCCGTCGGATTGCCACCAAGCGTGCCTACCGAGGTGCCGAGCCCGTGGAGTTGCCCCTTGCTTTGTTTCCTCAAGAAGATACGGAAGGCGACATCCTACGACGTGAATTGAATAACGTCGCCGCGAAGACAGAAAAACGATCGAGAGTAGCAAGCGCACAAACCGGTGTTTCGGAAAACTCGACGGTACCGCATATACTCGACTCCCTCACGAAGGCACCTGCAGTGAGAACTCCCCACCTCGACTATGCAGACGTGATGCTTAGACCTCCAGGTATCAGTAAGCTTCCTCCGATAACCAGCTTACGACGCGTTTCAAAGCCTTTGGCCAAAGTTGACATTAGACGAAACTCGAGCATCGTCCAGAGAAACCACACTTCAGTCAAGGCGAAGGTCGTGCCAGACAGAGTTGCGGAAGCAAGAGGCAACAAACCGGGTGCCAACGAAACGGTGCTGCCCAAGATTCCAGACAATTACGTCATTGTCGATCCAGCTAAGAAAAAGCTAATCCTCTTGCTCGCCTATTTCCGGTCGGGTTCGTCCTTCCTCGGAGGGCTTTTGTCATCGGCGAGCAACATGACCTTCTTCAGTTACGAACCGCTCAGCCTTTTGAGCACTGCCGAGCGCCTGGACCCTCAGAATGCTCCGCGCGGTCTGGAAATCCTCGCAAACCACCTGACGTGCCAGTTCCCGCGCATGTCCGACTATCTGGCAGTGGCCCCCAAGCGCTGGAACCACTACGCTCCGAACTCGTTTCTCATGAGGCTGTGCGGTCGCAAGGTCAAGGTGTGTCTCAACCCAGAGTTCATGGCGGACGTGTGCCGACGCTCGCCTGTGCAGGTCGCCAAGGTGACCCGGCTCAGCGTTGTCCAAGTGCTGCACTGGTTGCGGTTGAATGCTCCTCTAAGGGGAAGCCTGAAAGTCGTGTACCTCGTTCGCGATCCGCGTGGAATGATCTCTTCCAGGAACTTCATGTCCTGGTGCAGAAAGTCCGCCGTTTGCAGTAAGGCCAAGAACCTCTGCAGGGAAATGGAGGAAGATCTGGACGCTTTCGAAGAGCTCAGAGAACTTCTCCCGGAAGCGACGGTGCGCGTGCGTTACGAGGACATCGCGAAGCGGCCGATCAACGAGTCGATGGCTCTCTTTCGCGCTCTCGGCTTGGAGTTCTCGGCTGGCGTGACTGAGTTTCTCAGAACTCACACGGTGGTGAACGACACCAAAGTTCTTCGGAACCCTTACTCAACGGTGAGACGATCCAGTGCCACCGCGTTCATGTGGACCAAGAAGCTCAACTGGGATCGCGTGAATGAGATTCAGACCGCGTGCGCTCCAATCTTGACGCGACTCGGCTACAAAGTGTTCCGGAACCAGGAAGAGCTCAAGAACGTGTCTCTTAGTTAACGGCTCTGGTTCAACACATGAGTGTAAGGCGACTGCGACTAGGTCACGAAAATAGCCTCTCATTGGGGCCAGCTGTGGTTGCACTTTAGCGTTTTTATCGCGCGTTAGAACCACGTGCCCATACGGTAATTCTCTGACATAAATATAAGCAGAAGGTGCGTGAACCGCTTGTGCGCCATGCGTGGTCACTCGCGGAGCATGTGCGGCACGCGCTCATGAATGAACTAAACTCTCACGTTGTCAAGCAGTCGGCTCCGCTTACAGGACCAGACCACGTGGTCCGTGTCGCTTACTCTTCTGCACTTAGCGCAACATAAACAGCACGCCCAACCTTAAACGCCCATGGTGTAGTGTTACAATTTTGTACCTACGCTATAAAGGAAGGTAGTTTCTGTGCGGTCAAGATTGTTTCTTTTTTTAATCTTAACGTCTGTTAAGCAGGCTTCTTTTACCTGGAAGCCAGAAAACCTGGTCTTTGTCACTACTGGTGTGTCCTTAATCATGTGCACGAGTTTATTTTGCCTGTAAATTACATTCAACTTAACATTAGTACATTTCTTTTGTGCACCATGCACTTGTGCGTTTCGTGTTGGCCAGAAAGCCGGATCGGTAGCAGTGTGCCAGGCGTGTCACGAACGAAGATTGTGTCTCTGAGCATGTTTCACAAATAGAAAAAAGAATGGTACACGAGCGACCACGAAATGATTAGATGACATCCTTCATAGAAAAAAGACACGGTGTTGTATCAAAACTGAAGGCACAGTCTCATGGAGTGTATGAAACTGTATGCAAAATTTCTTGTCATTTATCGTAGGTAAAGAGAAAGTCCTACAAAAGCGACTAACGAAGCGTCAACTCAATGTTTGAACCCTGCTACCTGCAAGCTTGTGTCTTCAGAAGAATAAGAAAGATAAAGAGTACATGAAAGGAAACAAAAAGTATGAGAAACCGCATAAGGGCAACGAAAACTTACTGACTTGCACACAGTCAAGCAAGTATGCCTGCTGCTCCAGTATAGCGAAAACCAGCGAAGCTCTAGTTGCACGAACCCCCCCCCCCCCCCACAGGGTTTGCTTGAAAGGCCCAATAAAACGGCTTTCCGAGCACCGTTATAACATGGCGCATCCATGTGAGGTCTAGCTAAACAACGCGCTCAGAAATGCGCACAGCACATGTTCAATGCCTGCACAACAATCACAATGCGGGCGAGACGTCTAGCTCGTCTGCTGTGGGACAACAATGACGGTGTTCAAGCCACCAGATGGGTGACATACGTTAAGCTTTATCTGCAGTTACGTCACACTGAATGACAATTACTCGCCTGATGCGGTGCGCTTCTTAACTTCTCACACATTTCTCTGACTCAAGTCCTACGGAACAAATACACGACGACAATGCGCACAGGCTCAATCGAGAAAAACGTCGATTCTTTTCCTTTTTTCTTTAAAACACGAGCGTCCCTTTGTCGTGCCTACCTGCTATACTCTCAACTGAGAGCGGCGGTATTAAAAATAAAATTGTAAATAATTGATCGACGCAATTCCCAGAAAAGGGGTTGTTTTAAAGCGAAATCACTCCGCCAATGCCTTGTGAAAGTAACAGTCTGAACGCAGGTAAGCTATAAACTATCAGCTGTGAATATTTGCGCCCAAGTGTGCTGCTCACATAGTTAGGAACATATCATCGTATACATTAACTGTTAGGTGGTGGGAATTTTGGGAGCGTACGAGTCTGCGCTTCTCGCTTGTCCTGCAGGTCCCATTTTTCAAGCCGAGTTATCAGACTTCTATCACAGTGCAGTGTTACGCCATGCTTCCTAACCTGCTGACGCCTTGCAAAACCTCATTAGTTTAACAGGACTCGCAGGATTTCACTAGGAAGAAGTTCTGGACTATGGAGAAACATTAACTTCCGCCACTCGAGAAAGCAGTGCTACACGTACGGTTTATCTTTGTTAAATATCTCGTGGAGTGAATTGTGTTCTCATGAATCATAACGCGGTAGTCAACCAAATTTAGTACCGAAATATTTTAACATTTAGAACTTGCATGTTCTGTGGCGTATGTGAAAAGCCTGGTTTCCTTAATTTATTCCCACATGGACAACATACGAATATTGGCGACTTAACACAAGACAACCACAGAACTCTGATGTTTACTTACCTAGTAGTAGCTGGAGCAATAACACTGAAAAACCACGCGCTGCAAGCCTGCCACCACATAATGCCTAATTACTTCGTCTCCTTGTTCTGACATTTCCATAACAAGCTTTCATTCTTACAAAGCAAGCCTTGTCGTGAGGTACCAAGAGTCTATATCTGTGACGTGGCTATAGACCGAACACCTGATAGTGCTCATTTATTCACACCTCAGGTATTTTTGCTGTTTGTTCGATTACCGTTCTGTTAAAGACGATCGCACAAGATGCACAAGTGCGTCTTTCCACACGTTTCGCCTGACGCAACGAAGATGACGGAAATCAGGCTGCAACAGTAAATAAGGTGTCAGCGTACAGTATCGTGTCACCAGGGCTGCTGCCCTTCGTTCCTCACACTCTCCGAGCTATTAAAACGGGTCTCTTGGTTTTACACAGTGCTTTTAGCCGGAGTTCGGCCGTCTTGCATAGGGCAGGTAGATACGTGGGAAGGCCGGTTTATGAAAGTTATATTGTCTGCCACATCTGAAGCGTGACACTGCTAGCGTCACGGTAACGAACGCTTGCATTGTACACTCATCGTTTTCGTCTTCCAATTCACAAGAGCGTTTACAGAGCAGACGCTGGCGCATATTTCAAATGAAAAATAAACTTTATTGAAACAACGTTACAGGATGAAACAGTCGTTTAACATCCCCCTTGCACGAGGGTCGGACCAAAAGATGAAATAAAAAGCAGTATCATGATCTTACAACAGAAGGCAACGTTCTGGTACTGTGCGTATTTTTTTTTTCTTCTCCAAGCATTCAAGCGTTTAAAGCAGACGCCGCAGCTGCGAACAGGAACAAATAAGTTAAGAAACGTACAAGACGAGCTCCATTACCGGCTAGTGTGCGTTCTTTTGATCTTGCTTATCTATTCGCATCTGCGGGCATGTTAACCTCAAAGCTCCAACTAGCGAGCAAGACGTTCTCCAAGCATGTCTATTACCAATGCGATGACATCAACCAGAAAACAAAGAGTGTTGTGCGTGTATGTTACAAGTGCGAAACACAGAACATGAGTGAATACACATGCAGTGATCTCCGAGATTTTAGCATAGAATGTGTTGCTGCAATAACATTGCGAAATTTTGCTGACACATATTGTTTTAAGCGATATTAGCGGTACTTGCGGTGGTCCTTGCATTCGATCACCTTCACCTGTGTTAATGAACCAGTGATAGCCTCTCGACTAGTAATTCCCGTTTTCGCACATTTCACCTTGCTCACGCAAACCATCTCATTGAGATTCGCACACACAACAAATGGAGACATCTAGCGGCCTGCCATAGTGCGAAGGTGACAGCTGCACATGCGTTCATCTGTTTACAAATACATCTTAAACTGTACGCCACTATTCGAAAGCAACGAGTTCTGTCACGTCTTGCGTTACTCCACCATACGTATGTTTCCTTCTTTCTTTCATTGATTTCCCGCATAGCATATTCCCTGCCATACCCTCCTCCTCGCTTTTTTTTTTCACTTGAGAATTCGCCGCAATTGCGACCACGACAAACAAGGCAACATTCGCCAGAGTAATGAACGTAGGCAAGGTTTGCACACTGCACACTACGTCTGTTACGCGATCATGTCATACAGAGACGTGGCCATCACTGTGGCAAGCGTGCATTGGCCACACCTGCGATGACATTATCATGGCCTTGACCGTGTTGTAAAACGAGCTCGCAGTAAAAGAGAGAAAGCGTAACGGAGTGTTTAACGAACCGTCTGGGACATGAGTAGGAGAAGCAGAGGGCGAAAACTACGCTTCATTTTCCGCAGCTTCGGCACTACTGATATGCCACTAATATAGGAATGGCAAAAATTGGCTACATTTGGTGTTTGTATACTCACTTACAAGGCAACTAATGTACTAGCTCCAACAAGATGCTTTATATGTAAAGGCCTAAATACGAATACAGAAACGCAACTTTTTATCTGCGATCCTTCCATTATCTTATAACCATCCAATTGTCCCAATTCCCTTCCTGTTATTTCAGTTTCCTTCCTTTTTTTCTTGTTGCGCCTATGGCAACACCCAATGTCAAAGGAGGCTTCCATATTTTTCTACCTTCTTTGCATTATAAACTTTGTCCTCATTTGGCGCGGTAAGTTAAGAAATAAAACTGACACATGAGTACCATACGACGCAAGCAAAGCAAGGGCGAAATCTAGACATCTACGCGTGATATCCATAATATTTATTTCGGTTACTCTCTAAGCCTGTCTCATAACAGAGCGCGGAAATTATTCTTTTGGATGAGTCTCATGAAGACCGAAAGCGTTGCGAAAACGCTATCTCCAGGTTATACTCCTCGCATTGCTTTGGATTACGCATATTTCACTATAACCTCCAATAACTTTTTACAGCTTCATCATGCCAGCAGCGCGTCACTTGCCAGCTATGCACTGCCAGGGCAAACGCACCGCGCAATGTCCTCAGTAGGCGCTACAGGCCATGCAACACGTAGCCCACAAACTGCACAGTAGAGGCGGTACGACAGCGAACGCTTTGCCTCGTCGTCATGTCATACAAGAGGCTGCAGTCACTGTGTAAGCGCCTGCAGAGAGATCACATTCGCGTTCCTGTTCTTCTTCCGTGCTTCTTTTTTTTTCAACGCCTTTCTTGGAATAGCTGCAGGAGACCAGTGGTTCACTCTTGGGAGTGGCCCGAGCCCTAGACTACGTGGTTTTATAGGAAAAATCTCTGGGGGCAAGATATGTGGGCAAACGGGTACACTGATAGTCGTGCGGGCGCTGCAGCCTTTTGCTGCGAAATCGGGCGTCCTCCGTATGTTGTAACCGCACGGAGGGAGGCAATTTTCCGTAGCTGGCCTCCGTCGACATCTATGATTTCCCGACCCTTTGACGCCTAGTAGACCAATGGGCAACCCCCGTTGTAATAGAGCCTTATCATAATCACTGGCAGCCCCGAAGCATTGTTTCTGCGTCAACAGGTCTCTCGCTGGCCGCTTTATCTCTCTTGCACCCGAGCAGCCGAGGACTTGGGCGGGTCCGCACTCTCATCTGGACCTGGCCAGTAAGGCTGGAATCAGCAGCGGTGCGCAGAGAAGCGTCGACGCCAGTGCCGCGCTTGGTGTCACGGAGGCGGCGGCACTGTAGCGGGACACCTGGCTGCTGGGCGTCGGCTTGAGCGTGTAGACAGCCGTGCGCGGGTACCAGGTGGTGATGGAGACCACGGATTTCTTGGGGCGCCGCGTGCTCGTGCCGGCGGGGCCCGAACCTGCCGTGGGCGCGGAGGAGGAGACGATGGGACTCGGTGAGCCCTCGTTGCTCGACAGCGGCAGGGCTCGAGCCCGGGGGCACTTGTACGATAACCTGCGCACGACGTGTAAAAGAACGAGTGCCCCTTTACGTCGCTACCACGATGACTTAGTTCAAAAAGGCTCACACACATAAATGCGCACTGAAATAGACAGATGTGCTAGATTAGATTACACAGACAGAGATTACGGCGTTTTACGTGCCAAAACGACTTTCTGATTATGAGGCACGCCGTAGTGGAGGACTCCGAAAATTTCGACCACCTGGGGTTCTTTAACGTGCACCTAAATCTAAGTACACGGGCGTTTTCGCATTTCGCCCCCATCGAAATGCGGCCGCCGAGGCCGGGATTCGATCCCGCGACCTCGTGCTCCGCAGCCCAACACCATAGCCACTGAGCAACCACGGCGGGTGACAGACAGACAGACAGACAGACAGACAGACAGACAGACAGACAGACAGACAGACAGACAGACAGACAGACAGACAGACAGACAGACAGACAGACAGACAGACGGACGGACAGACGGACGGACGGACAGACAGACAGACAGACAGACAGACAGACAGACAGACAGACAGACAGACAGACAGACAGACAGACAGACAGACAGACAGACAGACAGACGGACGGACGGACGGACGGACAGACAGACAGACAGACAGACAGACAGACAGACAGACAGACAGACAGACAGACAGACAGATAGATAGATAGATAGATAGATAGATAGATAAATAGATAAAAAGCAATACGTTGGCCAGGGGGATCCAGGCACATATTGTACTAATAACATGGCACACTGAATGCGGTTTTATCGATGCTGTTACTTTTTCCGGTGTGAAGGTAAGATTGATTGAATCATGATTTATCGGAATTACGTCTAAATTTATCCCGTAAGCTTTATTTCTGCCGACACTACATTCATAAGAAAAATAAATTGAAACATAAGACGTTGCTACGCTGTTGCGTGACTTGATATGTTAGCGCTTTCAATCTTAAAAGGGTTGCCGCGACAAGGACACAGGCGCGAGTCGTTGGCAAGCTGATTAGCGTCAGGCGCACGAACGTGTCAGTAAAAGAATGAGCTGTGAGAATTAAGCAGCCATGGCCGTGTCAGCAGGTGCGGATAGAAAGGAGTTTTATGCGTGAATAAAGATCACTCAATACGTTAGATAGGTAAATAAGCTCGAAGTACTGATGCCCTTTCATTTTATTTCCCGATGACTTCTCAGTTAATTTAGTGGGCCCTGAGAAGCACGCGTGAAAAAAATGTTTTTAGGCTAGCCGGCACAATTCGTACCTTATCAGACTACTTATTCACCGACAAAAAGATGCAGCCATATCCAGTCTATAACCGGCGCTGCAGACCATAACACTGTGAGAAACAGTGTAATTCTTCTGAAACATTTTAGGGTTATAAGTACGAACTGTAGTCATTGAGATTATACGTGCACATGTAATAAATTCTCAGGATGACGCTATTTTCTAGATATGCGCTCGCAAAGTGTCCGACAAAATGCGCTGGTGCTCCAGTAATTTCTGAACTTCAATGCATAAAAGGGCATTGTGTTCAAAAAGTAAGTGTAACAACAATGCATTTTCACCGCTTGTTTGGCTGCACTTCTCTCAAAACTGGTGCTATAGTTTCAAAATTCGTTTCAGTAAATCTGCCTTGCGAAATCGTTGGCAGTTCGTTCGTTTGACTTAATCACATTTTTTTGCCACTAATGATCTCCCACTAATACGGATGTCAGACCCCCTCGCGATACCAAAATTTTAATCTTCGCTTTACTTTTTCGTAATGTGTGCTCAAAATTAGTTAATTAGAAAGGTAATTAGTGAAAATGCTGTTAATGTTCGATTGTGTAGTTTCGTTTCTTGTTGCAGGTAATAGTCCACCTCTTCGAGCAGTTTACATCGATAAATAGATTTCTGCTATATGCCACAGACTACGTTTAAAATTTTCGTTAACGAAAAAAAAAAACTGCAAAAATGTGACTTCAGAACAAGCCTAGTGCAACTCGTGTGGCGAACATAGAGCAAAGGCCGAAGTCTATGAGTGCTGACTGCTAGGAGAACAATGGACAGCGCTCCTGCACATTCTCTCAAGCGGTGCGAAGACAGGTACGACACAGGGAGCACGGCACAGACAAAACCGCTATACCAACTGTAGATGGCGCTTGTGTGCGTCGTGTTCTCTGCGTGGCGCCTGCTTTTCGCGCCGTTAAAGCGAATGTGTACAGTAAACCGCGCCAAATTTGTGCAAAAACACGCGCTTTTGTTGGCGGTCATACCGCCATATCTACGGCGCCGTATCCGCGACGTACTATCTCGGACATATGCATCGGACTCATCTCGTTTGTGAGCTCAACAGCCACTGTGAGTGTCTGCAGACAAAGGCGCTTTTTGAGAGATACGGGGGGGGGGGGGGATTCCGGTTGTGTTCGACAGGTCGATTGGGAGAGCACAAGCTCTGCCCCACGTATAGTATAACTACCACATTTGACCTGAGCACGCTTTAAGCACCCGACTTTTTCTGTGCCCAATGGGGGAGTTTCTCTGCTTGGGGTGCCCTAACTGGCATAGTGCGTCTTCCTTCTAAAGCATTCGGTGTTTTCTTCTCATAGCCAGTGCGTGGTAAATCTAAGCCGTTTTATTTATCTGACTTGATTGCTCCGGCAAGTTCGACGGTGGCCGCACTTGCCCATTAACATAAGGCTGGACATCTCTGCTTTAATAACGCAAAGATCCGACTTCCACTGTCTACAGCTGTGGACGACAACACCCTCTGTACTGCGTCCCATTGCAGCTTTGTACTTTGGGACCGTCGTCTGTATATTTTACATGCAACAATGAACCTCCAATGTGTTAAAAAAATTGACAGATTGACTGATTAATTAATTAATTAATTAATTGTCTAGGTCAGAAAGTAGACGCCGTAGGCAATGGGTAAAGCCGACTGAGTAGAAAAGTCACGCTGATGTTCGTAGCCTGGTTTCATCTATCTAACTATATTTAAGCCGGCACTTCATTTGCATTGCAAAGCTTTACCCTTTTACCGCATATACCGGCGTTTTCAGGAATAACTAATATTGTCTTCAGAATATGTGCAGGTGCGAACTAAAATATCTGGGGCGCTTTGCAAGAAACTTCTGTTTGGTTCAAAGGCGTTTAAGCCAGTTGCACGCTGGAAAGAGCTAAGTATTTAGCTTCAAAACATACGACCTGAGGTTTTCATAACAGCTAAATACTCATTTTGTACTCTTTAGTACAAGGGCAAAAGCATTCACTGACAAGGTCTATACTCACTAAAGAACTCAACAGCTCAATGTTTGATATTCTCTCTACTTCTTACTTTCTGATGCGAAACCTGCAAATGACACGTCTAAATCTTTCATCTTGTCAAGTTTCCTTACGAGGGGATCACAACGGCTATCACATACGAGGCCCGTAACGCTGCGTTGCATGCTATACTATAGCCACTCTTTCAGAAAAAAAAAAAAAAAAAAAACGGAATGGGAAACTGCTTCATTCTAATGAAATGTCTCCATTGAAGGGAATTTGGAAATTCAGATTTGCACTTCCTTTCTCCCTACAAAAATATAAATGTGCTCTCTCAGAGTGCTCAATTATGCACTTTAAAGAAGTGACATCGTCTAATACCGCATTTTCGCTGATGCAATTCAAGTGCTTCCGTCATTTCTTACCCTCTCGCAGGCGCCTAAGTCGATCATGTGAAACTTTCTCTTCCATAATACGTGCAATAGAAGCAATTTTAACGAGCACGAATCGCAAGCTTTCTGCCGTAGCTGCGTAAGATGAAACCATTAAATTGTAGGGCTTGACGTTCCGAAACTGGAGAATGAGTTGTAAGAGGGACGCCGTGGTGGAGGTTTCCGCATTGAATTTCCACCACCGTAAGTACGCGAACGTGTTTTTGTATTTCACTCCATCGAAACGTGGCCGCATGAGGCTGGGAGTCGAACCTGCGACTTGGTGCTCAGAAGCATGAAGAACCATAGCCACAGAGCCGACGCGCCGGGTCGTCGCGCTAAATTAGAGCGACGCAGCTTCAAACGATCCCACCAGAGAGAGAGAGAGAGAGAGAGAGAGAGAGAGAGAGAGAGAGAAGACAGGAAAGGTAGGGAGGTTAACCAGACGCACGTCCGGTTTGCTACCCTGCACTGGGGGAAGGGGGTACGGGGATGAAGAGAGAGAAAGAGAGAGAGAGAAAGAAAGAGAGAGCACAGTTTCGCGCACAGCGCCTTACATAACCACTAAATCTGTACGGAGAGCTCGAGTTGTGACGGCACCAAATCGGAAAAATCCTGAACAGCCAGATTTTCTTCTCACATTGTCTCCTCTTGTTTATGCATTTGACTTTTTTGGTTGGATGGCGGAGAAGTCGGTCCCAGAATTGATTGTATGCCGTTTTCGTCGTATACTCATTTCGCCAGTGAGCTTATAACTTTGCTTTACCCCCGCATGTGCTTTTGATCTTACGATACTGCCTTTTTTGTTAGCAAGCATGCGATCCCTAGTTGTCATCTTTCATTACGAAAGTTTGATACGTGGCGTAGAAATAAGGTTCATTTGTGGAACAAATCTTTGTCGACTCAGTGGACGAACTACTTCATTTTCCAAGCACAAAGGAACTTGGATCAACTCCCACGTTCCAGGTCTGCCACCGAACTTATGCAAATTTTGTTTTCCTTACGCATTTATTGCGTACATGCAATAATGGCCGTGCACAATACAAAAGGTTCATTTGCAATGTTCCTTATTGCGTTAAGAATTGATGACCTAGTTACTTCAATTCTGAGTGTATAGGCGTTGGCATAGGACCAAGTAGGATTCAACTAGTGCATACATAGTTTATTACAAATCGAGGAGCTTTATTCTGATGTGCTCACACTTTTTTACACTCACATTTTCTATTAGTAGTCTGCGTTCTCGAGTCCTCGTCCCGAATATGTTATTCTGAAAATTCAAGAAATTTCAAGCATCATTTAAGCTTCCGTAATCGACTACGAAGCGCAATCAGGACGCGACCTTGATGCTGATGCGTTCGTAGATTAATTTTCAAGGCAAGCGTTGAAGAGAAAGAAAAAGGAAAGAAAAGAGAATAGCAGATACGTTGAACAAAACGAATAGGTTAGATTAAGGTAAGTTAGGTGTAAAATATGAACAAAAATATAAGGGATTCACCACCAGGCGTTACAACTACGCTCGATTAACACTGAATCGCCACACTAGTTAAAAAGCCACGGTAGCAGGATTTTTTATTAATTAAATTATGCGGTTTCACCTGCAAGAACCGCGATCTAATTATGAGGCTCGACATAGTGCATGGGGGGGACTGCGGATTAATTTCAGGCTCACTGGGGTTCTTTATCGTGCACCCAGCATATATATATATATATATATATATATATATATATATATATATATATATATATATATATATATATATATATATATATATAACTGGTGATTTTCGTGCTGCAACCACGCTGCTTGACAAGAGGCACGCCATGCAATGATTGACTGTAGATTAATGTCCAACACCTAGGCTTGGTACGCGAGTGTTCTTGCATTTTGCCCCCATCGAAATGCGGTCGGTGTCGAACCCGCGACCTCGTGCTAGGCAGCGTCACGCCATAGCCACAGTGCTCCCGAGGAGTGCGGCAGGATTTGTGTGTGGAAAAGGCGTTCGCGCTATTTTGTAGCCAAACAAGGTGGGTGTATCTGTGAGCCGGCGTTAATTCTTAAATATCTTTTTTTTTTTACTGGGAACAAAAATAATTATTTATGACGCTCGGTTGCATCTCAAATTGCCTAAATTTTATAATTTTCGGTGTTCAGTACCCGCGTCACATATGCGTTTTGAATTATTCATTGAGCCACTATGGTCCCTGAACTTGTCAAAAGCCATTCGCGTTCAACGACAGCCGCATCCAGGTGTGAACTTTCAGTGAAGTGCGGCCAGCAAAGGCAGCAGCTGTGATCTTACACCGTCAATAAATAGCATCGTGCGCGTCGTATCGAGCACACAAAGAAACGTTTTGCTGGCGGTATACAAAAACCAAATTTCGCTTACGAGTAGTAAGACTTCCCGCAGCGGTCGATGAGGAAAGCCATGGAGTGGTCCATGATGGTCCTCGCCCGGTTTCCGCACAACCTCAGCAGGGGCTCGCTGACGCAGCTCTTGAACTGGCTGTACGAGCTGCGTTCGAAGTGTACGGCAACGGGAGAGTGGGCAAATTGAGCGGTAATCTCCGGTGCACAATCAGGCGTTTCAAAAATGTCGCTCGTAGGTGTAGAGGTGTTCGAATCGCAACACTAAGAATCGAGTCGAATACGAATATTCGAGAGCCAAGACGTTCGCGTGTCGAATCTAATGTCGAATCTGTTCTTGTTCCCAGACAAAGTGAACTATAAAAGTTGAGTCCGTTTGGCCAAAGGGAGGCTTATTTACGTTATTTGCATTATCAGCTGTAGAGCTTCTGATAAGAAAAGAAAATGAAAGGGAATCCTATCTGGTTCACTATTACACTGACTGTAAAAAAACAAAGGAATACCACGTCACCAAATGCGGCACATAGAGCTTTGTGTTCACTGAAGACGCTAAATGATATAGCGCAACCCACACATCGTTTTCAAGGGATAGAAACATGAAGAAAAGGGTTAAATAATAAACTATTTTGCCTATGTAGAGAAAACAAACTTGTAATCTATCTAAAGGCAAGCAAGCCTTGTTAGACGACTGGAAAGTATTAAAATTAAGTTGACTGCTCTATGCGTTTGCTCAAGAACTGGTGCCTCTGCGCCCCAACCCTATAGCCTCTCAATTGGCAGAATAATTCGGAACAGTTGTTACAGCAACCTTTCTCGCTGTAGTCTCCAACAAGTATTGTTATCTCTAATATTTGAAACGGACCGAATAATACATTTCGAACCTTGACTTCTCGAATCGAATACGAATAGGACATCAAGAAATATTCCATTCAAATTCGAAATTTCAAATATACAAACATACAAGTCCGATTTAGCACGTCGACAATGTGCCTTCTTGCACCAGACACGTTCTAGTTAACGGAATTCTCTACAAATTTTCGTGGCTTTCCTTGGCACTTTAACGCAATGAAAGAAGAGTAATACGTAAACTGCCCTAACCTTCTTTCAGTACTCTGCTGGAACATGAATCGAGAAATAGAGATCTATCTAGCAGACAGCACAGAACTTACATATGCTACCTGAACTGTTAAATAAGTTGACAAAAAGCGTTGTTGTTAGGTTCTTTACCAAAGAAGGTTTTTTCGGGTACTTCTAATGTCAATGAAATTTCATGACGAAGAGAGCCGCCATCGATGGTCAATGTTCAATTAATGAATGGCCCTGTGGCTTCGGATTTAAATGATGTCATTCGCGTTTCCATCTGCTTAGACGCCCTGGTCAGCCTCAGTGGTTAGAAATAATACTCGGAAAGTCAGCAACGCCGCAATTAAACCATGGGCTAAAATAACATTTTTTTTTCAAGCGCGGGACTTTCAGTATAGAGAACGAGCATGGATTTCCCTCGAAAACCGTCGTGTTAGACTTACGTGAGCGTCACTTTCCCATTTCACGATTATTTTAGCCGAGGCGTCAATAAATCGAACCTCGCACTGCGGCAATCTCAAAGTAAGGCGATTAAACTAATGCACCATGCAGGTTATCTTACGCACCAACAAATGTGGTCGTGCCTGGATGCCGGGTTGGTGACCTGGTCCACCATGGCTGTGTAGAAGACGCCGCAGTTGTCAACGGAGACCTTGCGAAAGCAGGACGCGTTCTGAAGATACTCTGCGATGGAGCAATTGTCAAAGATCATTCGTTGTTGTGTCTTAAATTTTTTTTTTGAACTTAGTCAGCGACTATAACATATTTTGTGATCACAAATAAGCGTTCGGCAGAGATCTGCCTGGTTCGGAACAAATGAATTAAATAATAATGAAACTGAATTCCGGGGCTAAACACGTTCCGCGCACTCCTCCCTTAAAATAAAGATACCTATACCTGTGGTGTTTCATTTGTTAGCTTGTTAATTTATACTTCCTTGTAGCCCTAGTGGCCGTTTAAAGACGATGCAATGAACGATGATGCCAATGACATAGCTATAGCCGCGCAAACTAAGGAAAGAGAAAATGTGATGTACCGCCAGTTGTGATGCAGTTCTCGGTGATAATGTTATGACCAGCTACTTCACACAAGTCAAGAGAACTCTAGTTTAATGCAGCAGCCGTTGCTATCTCCCGGCACCTAGTCTTTATTCTTCTTCATTCACCACAGGTCACGGAGCAAGTACAAGTCAAGTGGGTGGATAGAGCAGGTGAAAGACGAGATGCCGGGAGAAGCAATGTCTGTTGCAATAAAGTATAGTACTCTTGCGCTATGTCAAAATGTGTTGAAAAGTACGCATTACTCTGCAAAATAATGATCACGTCCCATCATTTTTTTCTTTCCACTCCTTTCTCGGCCTGTTTAGTATAGGGAAAATGAATGAATGAATGAATGAATGAATGAATGAATGAATGAATGAATGAATGAATGAATGAATGAATTACAATAACAAAGAACTGTAGGAACACCTGGACGAGAAACTGTCGCAGCAGCTTGACAAAGACCCGGGGTCCCTTACATGGACCCTGGACCTTCAGCTGCTGGTGTGTTGTGACATTGTGATCTTGATTTATGCTTAGATGTGCATATCTCCATTAGTATGCTATTTAGCCCGTCAGTGGCTACGGATGTGTGCACTGAAAGATTTGACAATCTTTCTCACTAATGCGGCGAGCAATTAGATGTAATTACCTGCTAGAAATGCCTGTTTTCAGTCACACCTACTTTTATTACGGGACCTAAACGTGTCGTTCAAATGCATCACACACTTTACACAGCGGGCTACGTCATTTGCCACAGCACGAAGTGCACTGTCGCGCGAACGTTGAGTGGTACGATGGCTACGAAAACGACACGAACCACGAAATAAAAAAAAAGGAATTAAAATTGCAGCGAGAGTGCCGCATGACAATGCCAGACTGTTGCAAATTTCTCAAAAGCACAAAGCCTAGTGGGAAAATACACCGTGACAATGTCTACCAGTGAACAATAACATGTTAAGGCTTTCAAAGAATGAATTCACCAGTCATTGAAGGCAGTATATGCCGTACATCATAAAAAGAAACGAAATCAGATCGCCTGCGTACAACCTGCACAAAACCAACAGCCCGTTCCACAGCGTATCTAGGCGCCGATCGCTAGAGTCGGCTCCAAACCAACAACAGGCAACACAGAAGCCTCCGCCATTGTTCGAGGTCACATTCCATAGAGCGCCACGCAAGAATGCGTTTCCGACTTCCACCACGCTGCATGGGCCCCCCGTCGTCGAACACGTCTATTATAAAACACTCATTGTCGATTTTGGCGTCCCGTAAATAACTGCGACGAGAATAACAAACCTATCGAAAACGGAAGCCCGATCCGGCCGGGAATACCGCCGGCCGAAGCATTGAATGCGGAAGCTTACATGGGCCACGGACAAAGTTTCTTTTCTTTCTGTTTTTATCCGATCCGCGTAACGCGACAATGCAACGCGTCGGCAGAGACAGGTGCGCTGATCGCATCAGCGAGTCTGCATATGTGGCGGCACGAACCGTTATGCTGCATCGCGTTGAATGAGACTTTGAGGAAACGACGGTACCGCCTCTTACACATAGACACGCACACACACACACACACACACACACACACACACACACACACACACACACACACACACACACACACACACACACACACACACACACACACACACACACACACACACACACACACACACACACACACACACACACGCACACACATCTTCGCTTCCATAAACTTACCATCCTGTACTTCCTCTGCTGTACTAATTTCCTCCGCCGTATTATTGGCCGCAAAGCTATAGTCCTTTCCTCTTTCCTTGGCCCAGTGCAATCCGCATACACAGTGTGGCAGTATCGTCAGCAGGTTTGGTTTCTTTCTTTCTTTCTTTCTTTCTTTCTTTCTTTCTTTTATCACCCACACAAGCGAACTGATCGTCACATGTTAGCTCCGCGTGGGGCTGGCGGTGTTTCTATATAGGTACGTGGCGTAAGTTAACGGTAGATGGCCTCTTTACCTTCCCGCCTTCACTCTCTCTTTGTGTGTGAGCGTGAGTGCACATGCCTGCATTTGTGTGAGCAGTAAAGTGGAACTGCAATTTTAACAAATTAAAGAAAAGCGACTAGTAGCGCTTAAGTAAGCTTTACTATTGCAGCCGGGTTTCAGTGACTGGCAAACAAGACTTGCGAAACAATGGAGGGAGTGGACAACCGGAACACAGTGAGCGGCAACAAACGGACACAGTTTGTTCCTTTTATTTCTTTTTGTCCCGTCCTTCGCGCTTACGGTACCAATGAGCTGCGAAACAAATCGCGACCTTAACGCTAAATCGAGTGACGCCTAAAGGAATCGACAACACAAACACTGGATAAATGATTTACTTTTCTTCTCTTGGCCTTGCATCGTTTTGTTTAGCATTCGGTTTATTATTGAGTGTCAGTTTATTATACAGCGACAGTTCTGCGGGAACTCCTCAGTGGCATCGTTTTTCTTCTTTTTTTTTTTTAACACTGGAATCTTACGCGCCAAAATCACGATCTGATTATGAGGCAAGCCATAGTGGCAGCCTCTGGATTACTTTTGATTACCTGGGGTTCTTTAGCGTGCCCCTAATGCACGGGACAAGTGCGTTTCCGCATTTCACCCCCATAGAAATGCGGCTGCCGTAGCCGGGATTTGATCCCGTGACCTCGAGCTTAGCAGCGCAACACCATAGTCGCTATGCCACCGCGGCGGGCCAGTGGCAATGGTTCATGTTCTGGAGCGTCATATGGGGAATACTTAAGGTGTTTCTATGTACCTGTGGTGTTGAACGACTTGCCTGGTTACGTGCTTGTTGAAACACTTAAGAAAGTAGGTCAGCTATTTTAGATAAATACGTCTGACGAGTTATCATTTACAGTAGATTTTTCAGTTTGTGTTAATTTAGTCGTAAATTATCGTTTTCAGTTATTAGAATTATAATTATGTGCAAATTACATGTCATTGCGTGCTTTGGACTGCCTCCACTGAGGGACACGACCTCTCAAGGCAAACCAATGGTTTTGATAAGCCCAGCGAAGCTGTTAAGGGCTACTTTCCCCACTGTCATGTCCGTGTGTAGGAAAAATGTATCATCATCAGCAATGGCTCGAGCGTCATCGTCTTCTTCCACAGCTGGCTTCGATGCCACTCGTCATTCCAGCGTAGAATTTCACTTCTCTTCTGTCGTCGTAATGTGGAGGCCGTGTTGACGGGGGTATGAGCCATTGCTTAAGGGGGCATGAGCCATTCATTGTCTTACGTGACGGACATATGTAATTTTGAAGCAATTTAATTTTGAAAAGACGCAAGCGGCAATGCCGGTCGTATGTTGTTAAAACCACGCCACCGAGCAAACTCGAGACATCGAACGCGAGTGACAACGGCGGACTGCGGGGATACCGTCACTGGCGTCCTTCTCTCCGTTGCAGCCGAACATGTGTGTAACCTCATTAAGGAACCCAAAGACGTAACCAATAATTGAAAAATATACTTTAATGAACCGTCGGGTTTTACCCAGTGATAAACACCGGTTTCAGCTTCGCTGGTTAACCATCTGTACGGAGTGCTTTGTCTGATAGTTCTTTATTATTATTATTCGTGTTGTCACCGCAGACCGCTTTAGACCAACAGTAAAATAATGAATGCAGGAATAGAACAAAAATCAAGCGTCACCAAACCTAGAATTAACCTTCGATTCTAAACATAACATCATCACCACCAACAACATCATCAATAACGATAACAGACCATTTGACGTGTACTGCACTACGAAGGCCTCAGCGGTCTCCAGTTACCAAGCCTGTCTTTTGCCAGCGGACCAGTATCATATTCCGGCAAATTCCCTAATTTCATCACACCGTCTCCTGCTTTCTGGCGTACTGCGCTTCCCTTCCCTTGACACCCATTCGGTAACTGTAATAGACAACCGGTTATCTGCCCTACACATTACATAACCTGCCAGCTCCATTTCTTGCTCTTCAGAGATAGTTTTACGCAGCCCACTACCGTTTGCTGAATATCGGTTTGCCGAAGAGGTGTACGGGAGCAACAACGCTGGTAGCGACATCTTGTGGCACACAGTTTAACCAGGGGCACCCAAAGGCCTATTGTTTGGTGAATTTTGTGGGTCGTGACAACAGGTGCGTTGAGCCGGACGATCTAGACCAGCAAGTGCTCCGCCCGCGTTCTCTTGCAGTACGTCACCACATGCCCGTCAAACCGGTCTCTCACGGGACTGCAAGAAAACGTGAAGCTCTGCGGGCTATAACTGATTTTTTCGGGAGCGCAAGGCGTTGCAGGCACGCGTACTTAACTGCTCGTGTAAAGCGTCGATAGAGGTATTTCAATCCATTTTTTATGTTATTGCGTATACTCCGTAAAAAAGAAAGTATTACATAAGGAATCACATGACATGGTCTTTGACGTGCAGTACTTTTATTATTTTCCTTGGGCGACAATACTCACGCAACGCAAACACATTTCAAACGCGTTGTAGTTTGACAAAACAACACAAGGCGTCCCTTCACTTGTCCCGTCGTCTTCATCGAGGACTGAAACAAATATTTCCTCTGTCTCCATTGTTGCCCACGCTTTTTGTTAAAGACATAGAATGACGACTGGAAAGCAGTAAATTCGATTTTGATCTACTTTACATGCATGAGGGACAAAAGGTGCAACAGAAGGTCCAAGGAAGGTCCCCGGACTTATGTATTCGGACGACATAGTGCTACTAGCGAACAATATAAGGGATTTACAGAGACTTGCGAATATAAATGACAATACAGCGACGGACCTTAAGTTTAGCCCAGAGGAATCGGGAGGTAAAGAAGAGACTTACGGGGTGCCAATTCAACAGCAAGTCACAATGAAAGTTCATGTATAAACGAAGGAAAGACTTACTCAAACACCCAACAAGGTAATCTGTAAATGAAGTGGAAGCGGAATGCAGCAATAATGAAACGCAGATCCTTTTGGGGCCACGTTAATAATGACCTGGTGCGTGGAATCTGAAAAGGTGTAGTGATTCCAGCGCTAACGTTCGAAAATGCAATCCTGTGCTTAAAATCGAATATCAAGTGGTGGTTGGGAGTGGGCCAAAGATCGGTAGGCCGGTTGGCTTTGGGAGCCCACGGTAAAACCAGAAGTGAGGCAGTGCAGGGTCACGTTGTTCGAGCTTGATTTGAAGTCGGAGAAGCGCAGAGCAAGATATAGTCTTGAAGAAAGATTTAAAATAAATATGTTTTTACGTGACAAAACCACTTTCTGATTATGAGGCACGCCGCAGAGGAGGTCTCCGGAAATTTCGACCGCCTGGGGTTCTTTAACGTGCACCTAAATCTAAGTACACGGGTGTTTTCGCATTTCGCCCCCCATCGAAATGCGGCCGCCGTGGCCGGGATTCGATCCCGCAACCTCGCGCTCAGCAGCCTAACACCATAGCCACTGAGCAACCACGGCGGGTTGAAGAAAGATTAAGAAACATGTATGTAAAATAACGGGCGGCTAAAGTGCACAAGTATCTGTACTTCGAAACCGCAGACACTGACTGGAGGAAGAGGTCAAGAAAGTTGGCAATCAACTACAGAGTAATTGAAAATGTTAATAGACGACCAGGAGTCAGAAACAAGAAAGAGAAACAGAGACAGGGCTTTGGACGCAAATACCGTAAAAAAAAAAAGACCGTGAAGATTTGCACGGTCTTGACGCAAAGGCTTGTTGCTGGCTTGTTGAGGACAAATAAATATATTGGAGCAAATATGCGCCATAGTACGAAGCATACGTCTGCTGAAAAAAAATAATAATAATAAAATAACTAAAATGAAGCCACTCGGCACATCGTAATGGCAAGCCAAGATATTAACCCAGCGCGACCCGTAGGAAGTGTTTACCCTCCAAAGCGTTGGGATCCAAAGAAGATGGACGGATGTCTAGGGAACTGGTGGGAAAAAAAGCACGCTAGAGATTGATAGAACCGGAGTCATTGCAAGTGTATCGGTAGCGTTACAATATAGTGACAAAGGTTGCGTTAAGATCGGGATCACATAGGCAAAAGTCTAGATGGGGATAGATGTCGTAAAACCTGAAATAATCAAGCGGGCTAGGTAGCTGTTTGACTCCACTCCGTTTCAAAGGGGATGCCAATCATCATCATCATCGTCATAATAATCACCACCACCACCACCATCATCATCATCAGCATCGTCGTCGTCGTCGTCGTCGTCTTCTTCTACGCTGCTCGTCATGTTGAGCGTAAATAAGCCCCGCTTAGCTTCGCCCTTTAGGCTACACACCTTTGCTCTCTAATTCGTACCTCCTTCTCCTTGGCTCTTAACATTACGTCTCTCATTCCTCGTTCAATCGCTCGTTCAACGATCCTTAGTTTATTCTCAAGCACTCATTACTATCCCAAAGTAATCGAGCTGCTAAATATATACTGGGAAGGATGATGTAAGCACAAACGGGGAACAGCCAAGAAAGTGAAAGTGAAAGTTTATTTTCTTTTCAAAGAAAAGAGGGCGCCAAGACAAAAGGCAAGAGCCTGGCAAGGTCCCGATCACCTGTAGAACAGTTGGCATTGTGCACGAGCAATTCACAACAAATTCACAATGAAGTTCTCAAGCATCGTAAAAAGCATGACGCAGTAATTTAACATGGATCAAATTTGTACTAGAAAAGAATAAGTCGAATACACGACTTATCGCACGAGCGGCATAAAGATACATAATTTTTACAAGCATAAAGATGTCAGTCCTAAAACACAGAAAGACTATCACAGAGCTTACAACATGTGAAAACCTGCAGTTTTCAGATTACGTTGTCCTGCAGCAACGCTGGAGATAATTTGGAGCAAATGACTAAGGACCATAACAGACAAAAGTTTCGAGATTAATATGCAGAAGGCTAAAATAATTTCAGCGACCTGGCAAGAGAAAGATGGTTCATGATTGGAGTTAGCCTTTAGAAGCTCCGCAAGGGTCCACATTCACCTTGGCCAGAGCAGTGTCACGCAGGGGACCCGAGTCATAAGAAGGAAACTCCCGGGCAAAAGAAACGGTTGGAGAGCACATGGCGGGAACATTCACGTCATGACTAGCGATTTGTGCTTATCCTTGAAAAGAAAAATTACAGCAAAAACTCCCCTGAAATTGCCGAAGTATGCGTAAACGTTGCGCCACTTGCTCACCTCCACGCAGACTGGTGTCATTATCAATCTTATCTAACTAGATCCGGCCAATATAAATCCTTATTAACCATTATCGGTCATTAGGAATCTTATCGGACTAGATCCGAGCCTTATAAACTTTTATCGGTAGTTATCAACATTATTGGACTCCATCCATCCCTTATCAACAATAATCGGCTGTTATCAACCTTATCGAACTCGATCCGTCCCTTATCAACCCATATCTGTCCTTAACAACCTTAACGGACATGATCCGGTACTTATCAACAATCACTCCTTATAAACTTATCGGTCCTTATCAACCTTATCAGAATTGCTCCGACCATTATAGGCTCTTATCGCTCTTTCGCACCTTATCCATCCGCGTCGGACCCCTACCAACCGTGATGAGACCCATATAACCCCCCATCACTCCTTATCATCCTTATGGACTCACTGACTGGTTGTCTGTGTGGCACGACGCGAAGCACATGAGCCCTCAGAGATTGGTGGCCTTTCGGTCCGTGAGGGAACGCCCCAACGGAAGGCGCATCCCGCGACCACCGAAACACATCGAGGGTGTATCGTGTTAGGCATTAAATTTTCACAAAATCGGAACTTCCTTAATGTCTACAATGCTCCAAGTCGGGTGCACATGTGGTCGAGAGAGGGCTTTTATTCCACGACACCCAAATCTTTTAAGTAAGCCTTCATAGAAACCGCTCCCCTTTGAAATTTATTTGGTACCACCGGCACAACACATTCATATTGTTTAGATATTATTCACCTTCTGGAAGCGTTGGGGTAAAAAAATAAAGAAAAAAAAGGGGGAGTAGCTCAGTGGTTAGGATATTCCGCTTCAGCGCGTGGTGTCGTAGTTTCTGAGCTCGCCACCACCGACCTTCTTCCTTTCGAATTAATTTTGTCTTATAAATTATTTCTTTTTAGCGGTTCATCTTACGCGACGGATGGACGGACTGGTTGCCTTCTTGGGCAGCCACTGAATTGCTTACGCATTTAAAAGCGTGCAATCACTACATCCAGCTGTACTAAGGTATGGGCCTAGAATTTCAGTTGAACGTTATGTGCAAGGTAAGAAACATCAAATGAAAGGGATGTATTCTGCAAGTGTCCACGTGAAGCACATGAGCATTTCGTGTGCTGGCGGAGTCCTGATTGGCTGGGCCGGCGTACGCGTCAGAAGGAGACAGGCACGTGCCCCCAACCCATCAGCATTTCAGCAGCAGACAACACGGACACGTCCGCGTACTAGGTGCACACTTACAGAATACCCCTCCAGGGCTGCGCATATACGTTATTCCTGGCCGTAGGGCTCCGGGAGGAAGCGGACGAGGCCGCAACGGAGCGCGAGCACTTTCAATGACGCGTAATCGACGGGAAGTTCGCGGCGCATGCGCGTTGCATTCCGCGCCGCTGTGTACGGCTGCGAGCGGGACCGGACGCCGTCCACAGGTGACTGATTCTTTTCACGGGCACTGCGGCACGCAGCAGTGAGCGCCGTTGGCAGCACTTCGGTCGCGCACGTCGGGAAGCCGGAGGGCCTTACCGTAGAACGCGGGGATTTCTCCGCGCAGCAAAGGCATTGCCTCGATCTGGGCGTTTCGCGGCTTCACCTCAAGCGTGGTTTCACACGGCACAGTGAACCGGCACTTTCGTCGACGAAATAATAGTAGAAAAGGCCAGGAGGGAACGTCGAGTGTTGAAATTGAAGCCAGAAAAAAAGGCGGCCCAGCAGGTGATTAGGTAAAGGTAGATTTTAGTGGCTTCCACCCCCGCGCTAAGAGAAGGCTCTTCCGGAAAGACAATGCACGCGACAGCTGCGTGCAACTGTCCTACTCAGGCGTAGCAGCGAGGCAACGAACACAAAAGGTGTATACATTGCAATGAACGACCATAGTTGCGTAAGTATATCGGTAGAAAGTGTATACAGAGTGGTTGACAAAGCAGCCAGACAAATACGCATCCATTAAAGCCTACCGGAAACCGAACACACTGGGCTGAGTCCGCCGCGCGCAAGTTCACGGGTTGGACTGACTTTTGCATGCACGGAAGAAACAAAAAGCGAAGGGAACGACTTTACAGATAGCTGGTTTCTGAAGGATAGCTGCCGCACGGGGCGGCATGCTTTCTAGTTTGTTTCTTTGCTTCATAACATGCGGCATAGGTATCACGCGACATCACGTGGTACCTTTGTCACAGCAACGCTCCATCCCTCTTATTTTCGTTTCGTGATTTGACGTGAACCGCGACCACTAGCCAGGATTTCAGCCCATGTCTCGGAGAGAATTTTCAGTTATTCCTTGCATATTTTTACCAGCAAGGTATCTAGTTTCTGTATTTGAATTAATGTGTTCATATATCACTATATTTCAAGTCTAGCTACAAAGTTAAAGGAGACTAGTCGATACGGCATGACTGCAGCGTTCCTACGCATTCTACCTTTGCAGCGCCCTCTATTTGATAGACTTATAGTTAACCTTACGTTATTTAATTGCGTACTGAAAGGCATGATAATGCATGGATAAGTTTTAAAGTTACCCCAGCACCTCTGCTTCCTAGGAAAGGCTTCTCTCTATATAGCAGTAGTTTTTCATTCCCCCCCCCCCCCCACTTCAAGCCACATTCTCTTAAAATGCACACCTTTCTTCCCCATTGTATGCATATGCAGCTGCACGAATGGCCCATGAAGTCAGAGGCATCGCCGCCTATAAATCTTTTGCATGCTGTATAAACACAAATGGTAGCAGAACAAAATGGTAGCGAATAGCACGTTCGTTAGTGCATACATTATTACACCACACCAGAGAACTTTAATACTTCGAATTTGACCGCATGAAAAGAAAGTTTCTGCATTTCTATAGCCGTGCCTTGTGAATGCTATGAGATCATAATATTACCAGCTGCATGTAGCCGGCATTACCATGGCATGTAGGCCGGCTTTGTCGAATGTCTGCAGCAACGTGTGCTGATTGTGCTACGGATCGTAACACCGCTACACGCGGCATGCACGACTCTTGAATCTGTTAAATATTATGATTTACAAAACTGCAGGGGATCTGGGTGTGCATTTTAAACAATGATACGATAAACAATAATACTCGGTATGCACGACCATTCCTCGTGCTCTGTACATTACGCGGAAAACCGGCGTATTTTTCCTCACGTTCTATCTGTCTTTCTTTTTTTATGCGACAGCATTCTTGGCCTATTTACCCCGCTACCTTTGGTCGCAATTTTATATAAGCACGAACGCGCACCCACGATCTACAAGTATGGTCAGCAGACTAGAAAAAAGCGAGACAGCTAAACACAAAGTGAACGAGGACAATGCTGGACAAGGAAGGAACAAGGACAATAAAGACAAGGAAGCATTTTGTTCCTGTCTGCTGGCCATTGTATAATAATTGACCCATTATTCCAGCCTTAAGCTTTTTTTTTTCAGGTAC
This sequence comes from Dermacentor variabilis, assembly GCF_050947875.1. NCBI lineage: Eukaryota > Metazoa > Arthropoda > Arachnida > Ixodida > Ixodidae > Dermacentor > Dermacentor variabilis. Next base: position 93,145,750 of record NC_134576.1, read on the forward strand.
ACAGAAGTATACGCATCGCAAGAAGCAGTTGGCGAAAGATGTTTGACAGAATGAGATCGCATGTTCTCACGCACACCAGAATTGTAGCAGTGCAAATGACGAAAAGAAAGAAAGAATGCCCATTTCTGACCTTTCTGGTAGCGCTCTGAGCTGCATATTGCATGCACGGTGTCGATAGAATCGCCGACGGCGTTGTTGAACTTTGACCTCTGATCCTCGGTGGCACAGTCGGTCACGTATCGGCGAATGCAGTCCACGAAGCGGCTCCACATCCTGAGGAACGAAAGGAAGCACGTCCTGTTACGGATAGGAAGGCTGCTGCCACGTTACAATACCTCTCGTTTTTTTTTCTTTAAGCGACAGCCAGACTGGCGCAACACACACTCACTCACAGACAATTCACCGATGAAAATGATAACTTGTAGCACAGCAGAAAGACAACAGACTGTAATGGACAGAACACATGGCAAACTAACAAACAAATCGGGCCCCTCGGCCCTTCAGGACGTGGGACATATTCAAAGACGGCTTGACGCCCCATAACGTGAATACATTAATCTCGAACCAGCCGATTTCGACATCGTGAACATGCCAAACTTGTCGACCTTTTCCGCTTCACGGAAATCTGGATCACCGGAGGAGGTCACGTGTGCTCGGGCTTGCATCAGTCCGACCGTCACTTCCTGACAAGGCGCAAGTGCGTTTCGAAACGCGCCTACGAGCTTCGCGGCGCTCGCGAGGAAACCTCACCGATGGCGACATCCATGTCGTGCAGCAGTCGAAAAACTCCGCTGACTCACTTACGGAAGAAATTTGGGGACGCCGGTTATCAAAAGACCTAATCTCGAACGACCGTCTTCGGCTGGCTGGTCTCCAGGAAGGCTGCTGCAGACTTGCCCCTGAACGGCACGCGCGAATCAGGGCTTGACCAATGTGGTCACGAGCGAACGACAACTACCGCGAAACCGTACGCGCACGTTCTCCGGTCTTTAGGAAGGTCCGCGCGCACTTTTTCCTCGGACTGTAACCGGAGTGTGACCAACCCGACCAAGCTTAAAGCTGGCATGTGGGGGTGCGTTTCTCAATGCATCTTTGAGTAAACCCGGGAAACTCAGTAACTACATGTACTATGCAGAAAGTGTCTTTTGAACTTCTTATTTTATACTTGCGGTGAATAGTTCGCTATGCCCAAGAAACGTTACTGTTGAAAAGTATAGAACCCGGGAAAGCCTTTCCTGCATATGATAAAAAAACTACTGCATGAAAGTAGCTACACGAGCAACGCTATTTAGAGAACTCATCAACTCTTCGAGCAATGAGTTTGATGAACGGAATTACTTTTGGCAGTAATTTCATGACAAAATTTGTCGTCACTTTCGTAGTTAACTTCTTCCAATGTACATCTGCGGTGGGTTAGAAGCCTAGTCTAGGCCATGCAGAAATTTCCGAATTTTCTTTGCCATGAAAGCGAAGACTCAAACTTTGACGCATGCCTGCTTCTAGCGAAGATTCCTTAAGCCGTCGTGCTGTTCGTACAGCGAATGCTACGACGCCATTCTTTCTGAGTCATGTGTGGTAGTTTACCGCGTTTTTTTTTCTTGCATTCTTCATCATTGTGTCATATACTAAGAGAAACAATGTTGCTCGAAGGCGCCAATATCGCATTAGTAACATGATGCACACTGAGATAGTCCATTGTATGAAAGAGAGGCTTGTCATAAGAAGAATAGCTTGATAGGCAATGTATACACCGAGACATTCTGGTTTATCACTTTAACTTGCGGAAAGAAAAAGGAAGACACTGTATGAGTGGAGTGTACAGTCAACCACAAAATTTTGTGCAACCCGAAATCTGATAAAAGCAAAAGGTGAATACCTGCGCAGCCTCACAACGCAGCCTAGTATTCTTTTTTTTTATACCTCTACCGGTGTAAGGGAACATTGTGATGTTCGGTTTTAATGACTACTGTTGCAGGCTGCTCGGGAATGGAACGTTTTCTGAAATCCTGTGATCGATAACCTTTTGTGGTTGACTGTACTTTAACGGTTGCTGCATCTCTTGCGTAGCTGAGAAACCTTTACTGCCTCATTTCCTAGCCGCCACCGTGTCCCGATATGAGGATCTAAAACAAGAAATAGATCATGCTGACGCTTTCACCGGAACATCACGATTCTGAAATTACCGGATTATGATAAAGGGCGTAAATTTATAGGTACAGTGCGCACCCTATTACCATGGAACTATCGTTCATTAAACATGTGCTGCAAGAATCACTTTTCCGATCGTCGAGATGTCCGGATTCGGGACTACTGCGCACCGAATATTGCAGCAGTGTTTAAGAACTACATCCATCTGTGCTTTATATTCAGTACGGCGACTTGTATACCCTGCACTCTCTCTTCTTAGTCTCCGTAGAGAAGTGACTGCTGCAGGTATTTCGAGGGATGTTCCTTGTGGTACCCTATTGCAGACTACCTGGAAAGTGCTGTGTCATCATTTATTGCGTATTCTTTGCACAAATGAGTACAGCGCGTATTGTGGCGAACGGCCGTATCACAGCCTGTGAGTATAACTTCCACCACACGTCTTTTTTTTCTTTCACTTATTCAAAAATCACCTAACATTGCGAGGACGCCTGTTTCTAATATTTTCGATATGGTGGGAAACATATCAGTCAGACAAACGGCATTCCGCTGCATGTGCGATGTTAGGCGGCTGGTGACCGCATTGCCCCCGTATACATTGTTGCACATAATGGGCTGGCTCTTCCTTGTCGTGTCTTCTCTCAATCTTATCATTGTGAAGATTGTCCTTAGCGTTTCCTCTATCAGTCGACTGCAACATACACAGCTTAACTGCGCAAGCAGTGTCAAAGATCTAAAGAGTGCACATGGACAAAAGAGAAGCCCAAACGCAATAATGCTTTGAAAGAAAGCAAATCACGACATAGTAAAAGAATTACGCTTCGTTCACGTACAACCAGTGCTCGTGTCCGCGTTCTGAATATTTAACAGGTGAAATCGCAAGTCCGCGCGTGCAGTGAATACTGACTTGCACATGTCGTCGACGTCTTCGATTGTGGTGGGGAACATGTACCGCAGGTCGTTCAGGAAAGGCTTGACCAGGTCGGTGCAGTTCTGCAGCTTGGACTCGCAGCTCGAAGGGCCACGGGCGTTGGCTAAGGCGGCCGCTGCGAATTCAGAAAGCGAAAAAAAAATAATATTTTGTTTTCAGTTAAAGGTAGGCATTAGGGCTACACTTTATAAAAAAAAAAGGTCGTTGTATTTACTTACTCTTGTCACAACATTCACTGTCTTCGTTCAATTGCGCCTGCTAACGGTAGAGTTCGTAAAATTCTTAGCAAAACAATGTTACTAGTGTGTATCAGCTACAAATTGCAAGTGCAGTTATCCTCACCGTGTAAAATTTTTCCAGCTCATGACATAGTTATCAGAACCGTTCCGTCATGTTCTAGAGTGGGTTCCATAAAGGCGGTAAAGGCCAGAAACATCGTATCCAGTGGGTCTAACTGCGTGTGTAATTGGTATCTGAGGTCAATTAGTAGCAGTAATTACCTTGTTTAGTCAAGAATGTTACTAATTATACCGTTAGCAGGCGCAATTAAACGAAGGTAGTGAATGTTGTGACAACAGTAGAAGAATCGACATTTGGGCGAGTTGGTGCTGGTTGAACATCCTGCCTTTTGTCTTCGTCGTCTTGCGCTGTCCTTTCAACATGTTGTGATAACAGTTATCCACTACAACGACCTTATCCCTGAAATTGTTGTGCGCTGTATCCATGTTCTCTTGAGACTTAGTCGTGACGTTTCTGGAAACAAAGCAGTTTGCTCAAACGCGATCATTTCTTGCGTAACGCATCAAGTTTCTTACGTTGGGCTCTGTGTTTGGAAACAGCACGCGCTAGAAGTCAAGAACATTTCCAGTGAGACGCACGCTACAGACAAAGAAATTCTGTAGTAGACCCTCCGGGGGAAGGGGGGGGGTGATCAGGGAACATAGGGGAGGGGCAGGGGCGGGAAGGGGGGGGCGGTAGTCCTGAGAATTGCGTTGTGCTGCTGAGCTCGGGCTCGCGGATTTGATCACAGCCGCATTGATGCGCAAGTTAGATGCCAAACAACGGTCATGTAATTCAAGTTCACGTTAAAGAACCGCACGTGGACGAAATTATTTCAAAGTCCCGCACTATGGCGTACCTCCTAATCAGATCACGGTATTGGCACCTAAAACGCCAGAGGGTACTTTTTTAAAAGAAAGCATATCGAGTGTTCAAGTTCGAGGTAAAATTAAGTTCTTGGAACTTACTCGGCGGTACGCGATGAAAACTGTTAAAAGCAGCGCATTCCAACAGCAGGTACGCGCGCAAGCGTTTCGCTGTGGTGTCCGCAACAAGCGCTAAGAGAACTGAACAAGCACATGTGCATTGCATGCGTGTCTACACTGTGAAATAAAAAAAAATGTTTTCTGTGGTGTCAGTGATCTCCAAAATTGGGGTCTCAAATGTTAGTTCGTGAAAAAAAGATAAGATACATCTGCATTCCGTGCGTGATGCTTCCGAAATCCAGGCATTCATAGGTATCACCGTCTGTTAAAAAGTTCGAAGTTTATATAAAGATTCCTTCTAATTTATTGCACTCGACGGTGCTCCATTTCGCGAATGGATATGCTGCACGATCTGTCCCCTAATTCACATCACTCCTGCATACGCACGAAAAAGATGTCGTTTCTTTGTACGCCACACAAGCTAAACATTGATGTTTCGGAAAGTGACAGCGCTAAACAGGCAACGACATAGGCAATGAAGAGGCAGAGCCTGTGTCATGTTCTTCTTTGCTTATGTCCTTGTCTGTTAAGCGCTGTTACTTTTCGAAACATGAATTAACACAAACAGGCCCAAGTTTCCCTTTGACGTTGAGATTCCCTATACTGACACATGAAAGTTTGGCAACAGTCAAAGAAAGAAAGAAAGAAAGAAAGAAAGAAAGAAAGAAAGAAAGAAAGAAAGAAAGAAGCAACACAAGGTACATGAAATTGACTTCAGTTAAAGATTGAGTCGCGGAAAACCTCTGCTGTACAAAGAGCTTCCGTGCACCATAATGCCAGTCAAGCCCTCGGTGCTTGGGCAGGCCTGCTACTTGCATTTTGTTTTCTTTATACACAGTAAAGATTGTATTGCATTGTATTGTAGTGTATTGTATACGAATAGCGCACCGCACCGTCCAAAACAAAGCCGTTCGCGACTCTTGACAACAACCTAGCGTGCCGCGCGCTTTCTGGGCCAGTGTTACACACGAACAAGGAAAATCGCGGGGCGTCCCTTGGCGTATCGAAGTGACGCAGGCGTGCACCCTCGTGTCCAAGCCATCGTTGTGGAAGGCTCTCAACCCTGACCTGCAAGGCGTCACCTCCGCGAGAATCGAAAATCGTTCGCCGTCGCAAAGTTCTCAAAGCTCGCCGAGATTGCATGACAATAAGTTTCGTTCGACAGTTATGCTCTCAAAGGGCGGGAAATCCCTTGGGCGCCGACATGCGAACCGTCATGGCCAGCTGATCAGAGAGAGATACGCGCTTACGTCTTATGAGATTTTGTAATGGAAGCGACATGTGGATGGTGGACGGCCTTGCGTTTCCGTGTGTCTCTGTGCACGTATACGTTTTCGTTCCTGCAGGCTTGTCACGACATCGTTGCACGCGATCGTGTTTTGAGTGGAAGCGAGCGAAAGCTTGCTTCCACGTGCCGTCATGTTACAGGAAGGTCGGATGCTCACGAGATTCGTCCGTTGCTGGTGGATATAGCACACGTATATGCACTAGGTTAGCTCGGTCCGCATTGTGTCCTTGGATTTATGCACGTTCAGAGCTTAATTTCTTTTTTTGTAGCTGTACTTGATTAGATGTTGGTGCCTGTAGTAAGCACCGTGGTAGGCACCGGCTACTCGGCTTATCTGACATGGCAGTTGTGCTCTCCTGAAATACTTGAGTACTGTAGTCGGGTGTCCACAAGCATAAGTGGTCGGCGTGAAGGAAATGATGCAAAGAAGTGGGAGAGGCGTGGGGACAACCCAGCTATGACACAATAGACCTGCATAAGTACTACTATTCGGAGCACGTCAGTCAGAGAAGGTCTGCTGCATTTGTGCGTAGAAACGCATACGAGAAATAGGCACTCGTGTGTGTTCGAAGAAAGCCTTACGATGAAATGATGAAACTGAATTGTATTTCACCAAACAAAGCTAAATTCGTTCGAAGGAACACACGAGGAGCATATGGATTTGTAGCACTGTGGCAATGAGAGCGGAACCTAGTGCTCTGTAGGGGGGGGGGGGGGGGGTAGAGGTTTCTTTCTGCAGTACTCGTGCAACAATTTCGCGACAGCATCATCATCATCATCAACAACCTATCTTTGGGACCACTGCCAGGACGAAGGCCTCTCCGAGCGATCTCAGCTACTCCTGCAGTGTCTTGCGATAGTTGATTCCAAGTTGCGCCTGCAAATTTCCTAATTTCAATACCTTACCTAATTTTCTGGCGTTCTGGACTGTGCATACTAAGAGGTACTAACAGGCAACAGGCTCACAAGTAGTCACAGAATTATGTACCAACAAGCTCACTTCCCTGTATATCTCCTGCAGGAATTGTCGAAGGCAGTACAATAAAGGTCCTGAACATGAATGTCCGTTGCGTTGGAGCCAAACATTGAATGGTTGAGCGAACCACTGAGCACGTTTTCACTGCATTCAATGACGCGAAATCAGCAGCTTGAGATTATTCGTCTCTGATAGCTCACTGTCGTGTGGCATGATTACTTTAGCGGTTGCGTCTAAGACATTTCGGAGGTTGTACAAATTGAATGAGGTTACATGGCAGAGACAAAGACAGAGGTTCTTTAATGAAAGCTGTAGGTGTTTGCCTGGCGCCACGCCTAACAGATCATCATCATCATCATCATCATCATCATCAACAACAACAACAACACCAACATCATCATGATCATCATAATCATCATAATCATCATTAGCCTGGTTATGCCCACTGCAGGGCAAAGGCCCCTCCCATACTTCTCCAACAACCCCGGTCATGTACTAATTGTGGCCATGCCGTCCCTGCAAACTTCTTAATCTCATCCGCCCACCTAACTTTCTGCCGCCCCCTGCTACGCTTCCCTTCCCTTGGGATCCAGTCTGTAACCCTTAATGACCATCGGTTACCTTCCCTCCTCATTACATGTCCTGCCCATACCCATTTCTTTTTCTTGATTTCCACTAAGATGTCATTAACTCGCGTTTGTTCCCTCACCCAATCTGCTCTTTTCTTATCCCTTAACGTTACACCTATCATTCTTCTTTCAATAGCTCGTTGCGTCGTCCTCAATTTGAGTAGAACCCTTTTCGTAAGCCTCCAGGTTTCTGCCCCGTAGGTGAGTACTGGTGAGACACAGCTATTATACACTTTTCTCTTGAGGGATAATGGCAACCTGCTGTTCATGATCTGAGAATGCCTGCCAAACGCAGCCCACCCCATTCTTATTCTTCTCATTATTTCCGTCTCATGATCCGGATCCGCGTCACTACCTGCCCTAAGTAGATGTATTCCCTTACGACTTCCAGTGCCTCGCTGCCTATGTAAATTGCTGTTCTCTTCCGAGACTGTTAAACATTACTTTAGTTTTCTGCAGATTAATTTTTAGACCTACTCTTCTGCTTTGCCTCTCCAGGTCAGTGAGCATGCATTGCAATTGGTCCCCTGAGTTACTAAGCAAGGCAATATCATCAGCGAATCGCAAGTTACTAAGGCATTCTCCATTAACTTTTATCCCCAATTCTTCCCAATCCAGGTCTCTGAATACCTCCTGTAAACATGCTGTGAATAGTATTGGAGAGATCGTATCTCCCTGCCTGACGCCTTTCTTTATTGGGATTTTGTTGCTTTCTTTATGGAGGACTACGGTGGCTGTGCAGCCGCTATAGATATCTTTCAGTATTTTTACATACGGCTCGTCTACACCCTGATTCCGTAATGCCTCCATGACTGCTGAGGTTTCGACAGAATCAAATGCTTTCTCGTAATCAATGAAAGCTATATATAAGGGTTGGTTATATTCCGCACATTTCTCTATCACCTGATTGATAGTTTGAATATGATCTATTGTTGAGTAGCCTTTACGGAATCCTGCCTGGTCCTTTGGTTGACAGAAGTCTAAGGTGTTCCTGATTCTATTTGCGATTACTTTAGTAAATAATTTGTAGGCAATGGGCAGTAAGCTGATCGGTCTATAATTTTTCAAGTCTTTGGCGTCCCCTTTCTTATGGATTAGGATTATGTTAGCGTTCTTCCAAGATTCCGGTACGCTCGAGGTCATGAGGCATTGCGTATACAGGGTGGCCAGTTTCTCTAGAACAATCTGCCCACCATCCTTCAACAAATCTGCTGTTACCTGATCCTCCCCAGCCGCCTTCCCCCTTTGCATATTTTCCAAGGCTTTCTTTACTTCTTCCGGCGTTACCTTTGGGATTTCGAATTCCTCTAGACTATTTTCTCTTCCATTATCGTCGTGGGTGCCACTGGTACTGTATAAATACCTATACTCCAGGCGAATGTGATGATACTGGATTGTATGGGAGCAGTTCTACAGTATAGTACTCCTAACTATGCTTCCGGTAATCGCTTATAAATTACCTTCATAACGCGATTTAATCAGGACAGCTCTCTGTAATTATTGTACTGCAATCTCCACATCTAATAATAATAATAATAATAATAATAATAATAATAATAATAATAATAATAATAATAATAATAATAATAATAATAATAGCAAATAATAATAATAATATTATGACGACGATGACGACGACGACGACGACGACGACGATGATGATGATGATGATGATCTATGCTCTAGGCTGTACTACCACACCCATTGCTTCCACGCAGTTTCAATTTTTTCAGATTACCCACCGTCGCTCTTTCGGCAACGAAATGGCCTCGACTAAATAATTTTGATCCAATTCACGACTGGCGTCGACGTCTTTCTGAAGGTCGCGACACGAGTATTTAACGTCTCACGCGGGGGCGGGTTCCGGGAAAAGCACCTAATCAATGTCGCAGTGTGAGCGACTAGGTGGGGCCGAAACGTGCGCGTCTGCTCCCGTGAGACCGCACACACCGACCGTGGGGAGGAAGGGGGGCAGCACGCATTACTCAAATGAAGCGGCGACACACCCAGTTTTCACGGTCATACCCAAATCCCTGGACGAAACCTGGGCGGCCGATCCGTGCGACGCGCTTTGCGGATACGCTTGCCGCCAGGGTGCGTTCGAACTTGCAGTCTGATGGAGACGACGTCACACGGCGAAAAGAAGGCGAAATGTTACCGTACATCATTGACTACAGATCAAAACCGACTTCATTGACTATAAATCAAAAGGTGTAAGAGTGTTTTAGCGGTATATATCCGTATATGCATTACTCATTACTAGGGAATACCAGGTTCACTGTACCAGATGTATAGATGTCCGAAGCTGCACTGGCGTCGACATTTTGTTAAGCTCAGTTCAAACTGAACAAGTATAGGTATTACTGCAATGTCCGACTATACGTATTCTATTTAGCAGCTCACGTAAACGCGTTTGCCAGCAGCCTATAATGATTAAGTTATGGCGAGTCTTCTTTTTTTTTCCTCGTCGATGATAACTTAGGCAACGCAAAGACGTAAGTAACGTGTTAAATTCTGGGGGTTTTACGTGCCAAAACCATGACATGGTTATGAGGAACGCCGTAGTGGGGCACTCCGGGTTAGCTTTGACCACCTGCAGGGTTTCTTTAAACCGCAGCCAATGCATGGCATACAGGCATCTTTGCATTTCGCCCCCCGTCGAAATGTGGCCGCTTCGGACAAGATTCCATGCCGAGCCCTCAGGCTTTAGCAGCTCAACGCCAAAGGCACTACGCCATCACGGCAGGTCGTTCGTAACCTGTTCTGATTAAACGAATCATTACTAGGTGTCGCTGCCACCACTGCTAATTTCGTCTGCGTCTTCGGCGTTCCGGTATATATTACTTAAGCGTTACTAGATACAGGGTGTTCCAACTATTATTTAACGCGTTTTTTTATCAATAGTGCAGGCCACTCTAAGCGAACATAGCCAAGCGCATATTGTTCAGAGTCAAGTGGAATAGCCGCGAGTAATTATTTTGTTAATGCCAATCGATTTAATAATAAATTGTGATTAGATAAGCTTATAATTACTTTCTTATCTTGTAGAAAACTTAAAGAAGCTTAAAACTGGCAGGTTTTCAGTCGGGTAGTTTCTGCCCGGTCATAATTTTTTCAGAATCGTAAACAAAGCCCGCGAAAAAAAATAACCTGACTGACCATCCGCCCGCGTCAAAAAAGCAGCGCCCTCCAACAAACTTCATGGCAGTTGGTGGCAGAGCTGGAGCGTTATCTGGTGTGCTCCGCCGGTGACAGTGCGGCGCCTCGGCGTTAATAAGGGAACAGGTGCCGATAACTGGTGGTTGATCCGCCGTGGAAAGAGTGCGCTAACTCCTGTCGAACGTGTTTAAGGGAGATGCTTTTTGGTGCAGGCGGACCGGTTAGTCTCGTTATCTTTTTTTTTTATTGGCTTTCTTTACGAGCCGAAAAAAATGAACGGGAAAAATCCATTTGGCTGAAAACATGCCAGTTTTAAGCTTCTTTCAATTTTCCACAAGTTCTTCATTGACAGAACGGCACTCAGAGCATTGATTAAAAACTTACTTAATTGCAATTTATTATGAAAATTAATTGCACCACAACCAACAAAATATTACTGCCGGCTGCTCTACTCGACTGTGAGTAATATGCACATTGTTATTTTCAAGTAGAATCGCCGGTCTTCTTTAAAAACGGGATGCATGATAACGCGTTATATTTACAGGCTTGACTAATGAAGTTTCGCAAACTATAGATGTCCCTCGTTCACCATGCGTCGGTCACAGGGCTGTCTCAGTTAAAATACTCAGCATGTCCTATAACGGAAGTACATGAGTAAGCTTCAGGTGGGGCATCATTTGCCATTAGCTCTTGACTGGGTCAACGAAAACAATCTTTCCTGCTACTATTGTGCAGTCTGACAAGCCGAGCACCCTCGATTACGTTGCTGTGACGTGTCAATGCTATTAAAAATTATTGGGTTTTACGTGCCAAAACCACTGTCTCATTATGAGGCAAGCCGTAGTGCAAGACTCCGGAAATTTCGGCCATCTGGGGATTCTTAACATGCACCTAATTCTAAGTACACGGGTGGTTTCCCATTTCGCCTCCATCGAAATGCGGCCGCCATGGTCGGGATTGGATCTTGCGACCTCGTGCTCAGCAGCGCAACACCAGTGCCAATGCTATGATAAAACGTCCGAATGTATATTCAGTTTACGTGTACACCTCTCAAATAAGGAAGTCTATGACATTTTCACGGAAACCTTACTGGGCGCCGCCATGAGTGGTCTGTCCAAGGCACGCAGCGGCTATCATCGCCCAAAAAAGGCCGTTAACTTCCACCGTCGTGCAAAGATCTGCACACTGTAGACAAACATCCCACGGATTTTATAGGGTTTTACGATTTTCAGTAAACTTCTGTCTCTAGGTAGTTATCACGTGCCGTCATGAACGCAGATTCTGACCGTGCTATTGTGTCGAAACATGGCGGTCACGATGACACCAGTACACCGGATTATCCCGAGTACATAGTTTTGCTTCTCATGATGACCGTTTTTCACCAGGTTATCTCTCTTATCAATTCGTCCCTCAGCGCAAGGCGCACCTGTCGTGCTGCCATGCTGTCACGTTTCTTGCGTACATGCAGTGGTGTCTCGACGTGCTATAGTACCCCAAGATGGCGGCCACAGTGACGTCAATGCGAAGTATTTATACGATCATCATCATCATCAGCCTGGTTACGCCCACTGCAGGGCCAAAACCTCTCCCATACTTCTCCAACTACCCCGGTCATGTGCTAATTGTGACCATGTTGTCCCTGCAAACTTCTTAATCTCATCCGCGCACCTAACTTTCTGCCTCCCTCTGCTACGCTTCCCTTCCCTTGGAATCCATTCCGTAACCCTTAATGACCATCGGTTATCTTCCCTCCTCATTACGTGTCCTGCCCATGCCCATTTCTTTTTCTTGATTTCAACTAAGATATCATTAACTCGGGTTTGTTCCCTCACCCAATCTGCTCTTTTCTTATCCCTTAACGTTACACCTATCATTCTTCTTTCCATATCTCGTTGCGTCGTCCTCAATTTAAGAAGAACCCTTTTCGTAAGCCTCCAGGTTACTGCCCCGTACGTGAGTACTAGTAAGACACAGCTGTCATAAACTTTTCTCTTAGGAGATAATGGCAACCTGCTGTTCATGATCTGAGAATGCCTGCCAAACGCGCCCCAGCCCATTCTAATTCTTCTGATTATTTCTGTCTCATGATCCGGATCCGCAGTCACTGCCTGTCCTAAGTAGATGTATTCCCTTACCACTTCCAGTGCCTCACTACCTATCGTAAACTGCTGTTCTCTTCCGAGACTGTTAAACATTACGATGAGATCACGCATTTGCGAAAGGGGTAAATTCTCGGGGAGACCAAGAGGGCTACGAAACGCGAAAGTGTAGCAGGCTGTCCTAATTATCTTCAGGCGGGCACCTGTGATTGGTCGGCGTCTGCAGGCTCCCCTGCCACGACAGCTGGCGATCGACAGGCATGTTTTCTCTCAATGAGGGGGTAGGCAGAAAGCGCAAAGAAATCAGTGGACACGACCCATGATTGATTGGCGTTATCTCCAGTTCACGAAATTCTACACGGTTTTCATTTCACATACTATTTATTGAGGTCAGGGTGTTGCCCGAGAGTGAGGGATTTTTCCAGATGCGTTTTGTTTTTTTCATCCCAAAGGGATAAAAAATAATATAAAGAGGACCTGTATGTTTCAGAGGCCGTGGGAGCTGGGTTTCGCAGTCAAGGATAGGGCGTGGTTCCATGGGACAGCTCCCAAGAGCGCTGTAGTAGTTAGGGCGCTGCGTAATCGGCACTCATTATAATTGGGTGCAAGCGAGCCGCTGTTCCTATCCTGTTCATATTCTCCCGGGTCGTTATCAGGGTCGCGAGAACAATTTCCCTTGAACTAAGTTTTTTTGAGGGCTCATTTATTCACTCGGTCGACTCCATCCATTTTTTTTTGTTCCAGCGTCAGTAGTCGCAACGTGTATGATCACCGACAAACAGCGGAGAACTAACAAGGGATATAAAATAAATAACAGAATGCAGTATAGTACACCGTTCACTTTGAAGAAGATCTTGGAACCATGGCCTCGTATATCGCAGTTACAAAATGCCACAACAGCTCTGCTGCGATATTTGAAAGCCACTGGATTGAGTCAGCGTCTGTGATCCGGACTGAGTGACCGCACGATATACCCAGTAGACTTTCTCTTCTTCTTTTAATCTTTCCGTCCCCTTTTCCCTTTCCCCTGTGTAGAGTAGCCAACCGGACTTAGTCCTGGTTAACCTCCCTGCCTTTCCTTTATCATTTGCTCTCTCTCTCTCTCTCTTGCGGGTACTAGGAGTAAAGTGCCTCTTGACTTCAGTAATTACTGTTTCGACTGCGTATGCCTAAACATGTTTGCCTAGGCACGCTGTATATGTTATATCTTGAAATGGACAAGAACTGAATGGGACTGCACAATCGACCGCTCATGTTTAAAAGGGGCGCAAGAAGAAAGTATTGCGAAATCCATGTCGTCAGACTCTTAACGCTAGAACCTCCTGTACTTGTTTTATCCCCACCGTATGTAAAGCACCGGTAAATAGGTAACGACAGCACAGACGCTTCAAAACGTTATGGTGTCAACAAGACGTCAGCGTCATATCTGCCGCAGTGCGAGCGAGTCTGAATCTGAATACTTAATAATATTTGGGGTTTTACGTGCCAAAACCACTTTCTGATTATGAGGCACGCCGTAGTGGAGGACTCCGGAAATTTTGACCACCTGGGGTTCTTTAACGTGCACCTAAGTCTAAGTACACGGGTGTTTTCGCATTTCGCCCCCATCGAAATGCGGCCGCCGTGGCCGGGATTCGATCCCGCGACCTCGTGCTCAGCAGCCCAACACCATAGCCACTGAGCAACCACGGCGGGTCAAAAAATCTGAATACTTAATGCAACCAGCTGTATCAGAACTTGTCTAATGACAATGTTCCCACTACACATTGCAAATGGTGAAACACAGCCAAGGAAGACAGAACGAAAGGGTGATATGGACATTCTGACGCGTCCGTTCTCACTGGCGTTCGTTAGTAGAGCATGGAACAAAAGCTCAAAGGTCAATTAGGTGTTGACATTGACCAGTAGGTTGCGTTCAATTAGGAAAGTAGGAGAAAAAAGTAGCACAGATGAGCGAGAAGGAGACAGAAAAGAAAAAAAAAAGCTTCCCCAGCAAAAGCTTGAAATCTGAATCACAGATAGCCAAACGCGTAGTACGGGGAAATTGCCTTCATAAAAATGCGCCATGCAAAGAACAGGTTACGGAGACTGTCATTAATTGCCGGGCGGTTGTGCGAAATCCACGACGATAAAAAAAAAACTGAGCTCTGTATGTAAAAGGTCGCGATGTCGACAAGCAAGCGCGACGCAGGTCTTGCGACATCGTGGGTTCCAACGTCCGTAGCCCCGCGTCTCGCCGTGGTCGACTATACGTATATTGCCGGTAGCGCCGGAACGATCCGGCATGCCGGGCACGATCGGTGTCGACAACGCCGACCCGCCAGCGTCCCGCCTACCAGCTGAACTAATGTTCGCCGACGCGTCGCCGCCGCGAGAGCAGGGTGGAGAAATTTCCGAGTGCATCACGGTAATTGATGACGTCAGTTGCGACAGAGTTCAACGAGACAGCTGGCGACCGCTTAAAGGGCGACCCTCATGAGCGAAGCCTAAAATCACAGGAGCAGGGCAGTCACGCGCGAGAGAAGTTGGTGACGTCAGCAGTGGGGGAGCGGGATTGGGCAGATGACCACGGTAAAGTCTGAATCTGAGCTAGTCGAAGGGAACGTGGCAGAAGACGGAACAAACGAAGTGAACGCACACAAGTGTGGAGCGCTTTTCAGCAATTTGTGACAAGATCCCTGAATGTCCTGCCAGCAGGCCAAGGAGTCCTTGTCGGCGATATCCGCTGGTCTATAACGTTTACTCACCGTGGTGGCTATGGCGTCTCACTGTTTAGCACTAGGTCGCGAGAGCGATGCTCGACCATGGTGGCCGTATAGTCTCAATGTGTGCGAAATGCCAGAATGGAGCATTGTGTATTCGAATTTAGGCTCATGTTATGCAACTCCTAGTGGTCAAAATCATTCCAAAGTCCTTCGTTACAGCGTTTCCCATAGCCCCAGCGCTGCCTCAGGTCGTTAAAGCTCACGAATCGATCAATCAGTCAGTCTTGAGCATTGCTGAAAAGTCTAGTCAGCAACAGCAATGGTTCTGACCAACATTTTTTTGGGTGTTCAGAAACAGTTTATTACTAGATTGAGTGGTCTTCAACACGGAAGTTTATTGAATCTTGTGCCACGTTTACAACCCACATACTCTTAATTCTTTCCCAGTCTTCATCAATGTTATACAAAATAATATAGTCACAGAATGATGCAGCAGACCCTTCAGATTGCTTCTTTTCGCCAATACATTTCTATCATATTCATATGCAACAGCATAGAATTGCGTAACATTTGTATCGCACTCTTCGCAAATCGCATTTTTTTATTCGCGTCATGCTTTTCCTTTGTGTGCGCGCGTTTTTATTCTGCTAAATACGATATGACTGGAATTTCAAAAATTACCTTCCCCTATTTTGAAAAATTTTGTGTGTCAGCGTCTTCGAAAGGATGCTTGCCCGTCTTTCTCTAACTCGTTTGACAGAAGCTCCCACAACAAAAAAGTCATAAAGGGGAAGTTTATTTAATTTTGTGCAGAGGGAGCATCATAACCAAATAAACGCAATATAAAAATATTACAACCACACATCGAAGGCCCTTTCACTTCCACTATTTGGTACATAAATGATCGCAATGCCTAACGGTGGACATGTACTCGAGCAAGAAGCAAAATGAAATACACTGCTTTGTCCCGAACTTGACGGGCATTATAAATTAATAAAGAAATGAAAAGGCGAAGCAGACAGTTGCGCACTCGCGCACACGGCCACGCGTTCGCAAGACCGGAC
The DNA here is from genome assembly GCF_050947875.1 of Dermacentor variabilis. Classification (NCBI taxonomy): domain Eukaryota; kingdom Metazoa; phylum Arthropoda; class Arachnida; order Ixodida; family Ixodidae; genus Dermacentor; species Dermacentor variabilis. Next base: position 93,162,011 of record NC_134576.1, read on the forward strand.
GTCCGGCAACCCCATCTACAGCTACACCAAATAAGCGAAATATAACAGGCATGGTTACAGTGCGACCTAACAACAACTGTTAACTGATTCCCCAGAATCCGAATGAAGCGGGTGGGCCATCATCGGAGTAACGCATCCTCGTCAAGCCCAACAAATTCTGTGTTCAGATATTCTGACAACACACGTAGGCGGCGCAGAACCTCCAGAGATAACTTGAAAATGTGAACTTTTCTGAAAATATTAGCGTAATATGACTCGGTATACGTCGGTGCGCAGAAGCAAACATGATTCGCAAGCTTTTTATCTCTCAGCTGAACAGTCAATCGGCGCCCGAACACAACGTTTTATATTTTTCACTGTGGCCGCAGGAGCTGTCTGCACTCCTTGAGCGCGTCTTGATGGAAGACGACGAAGTGTCTTCTTGACAGAACGCTTGTTTCTGTGCTCTCTGCATTTTTGGTGAACTCTTTGCCTTTCGGGGTGCCTCACCTCCCCGTCTTGCGACCATGGACGCGGAGCATGCCACAGGCCCGCCTGGCCAGAAGTCATCACGGCTGTCAACCGCAAGGAAGCGAGTTGGCTCCCCCAGCGACACCGAGGACACCGAGCTGTACTCTATGTCGGAAGACGACTCATCCGACGACGGCTTCATACCCGTCCGGAGTAAGAGGGCGAAGAGAAAGATCGCCAACACAGCACCGTCACCTCCTGCGAGCACTACGACTATGAAGTCAAGGCCTGCGCGCTGGCCACACGTCATCATCTTTATGCCGGAAGAACCGTCAAGCAACCTGCGGTTGCTGAACAGGCAAGCCCTATCCATTTTTCTGGAACGTGCGGTGCCGGATCAAATTAAAGACATCAGAATAAACCCACGCAAGAATATACTCGCCATAGACGTGTACAACGCGAGTGCGCTTGGCACACTTCAAGAAATCACGGAGCTTGGCGGAATCAAAATGCGCCCCTTCATCCCGATCGACGACACATCGATAGCCGGTGTAATTTACGACATTGACATTGCCATTCCCAATGAAGATTTACCTAGCCTCATCAAGCCGGCAAACGAGGGCACGATCATTACGCAAGTGCGCCGTCTTGGGAACACGCGCTGCGTAAAAGTAATCTTCAAGGGGGATTGCATACCCTCCCACGTTAAAGTCGGACATTTTCGACATCCAGTTCGACCATTCATCCAGAAGCCGCTTCAATGCCATCAGTGCTTCAGGCTAGGACACGTAAAGGGCGTGTGTCCCAACTCGCTTCTGTGTCCCCGTTGCGCTGAACCTCATGCAGAAGTGACCTGCGGTGCCACAGTTCTGAAGTGCGCCAACTGTAGCGGCCCTCACGCAGCCTCGTCGAAAGACTGCCCCCGCATCAAGAGGGAGCGCGCGGTTCTTAAGCAAATGGCCAGAGACAATTCGGCCCACAGGGAGGCAGCCGAAGTAGTCCGGCGTCGGCGTCTACGTCGGCACCGTCGTACGTCTTCAAAGAAGGCGCATGAGCGAAGCGATAGTACCCGCTCCACTACGGAACCATCTAGTCGCGACGCGAAAGGGCCCACCACTTCCACGAGGGCATCAGCTAAGACTCTTTCTTTAGAGGAATGGCCTACGCTACCGAGCCGCTCCCTTGCTAAGGAACCTCAGAAGGTCACGGCGCCACCGGAGCCTTCTCCGGCCATTGATGATTCACCTAAAACAGATCAAGTCATCTCGGTGCTACGTTCCCTCATGGAGGCCATCCGAACGATTTTAGTTGAGATGAGGACACCGTCTGCTCGAAGCGCACTTAAAGTGCTGGACGCCTTAAGCCCAGTGCTTGAATCCCTCAACTAGAAAGATGGCTACCCATACCCCATCCTTCCGAAAAGAAGTCAAGGCAGCGTCTGTCATGCAGTGGAACGCCAGAGGGCTAAAATCACGAATTTCAGATTTCCGTCAGTATGTGTACACCAATGTGTTTCCACTCATCGTCATTTGTGAGCCCAACTTGTCGAAACCAATCAGACTGTCAGGGTACGAATCTCTCATGTCATCAACAAATAGTGCATGCAGCAAGATCATCGTTTATGTTCGACGTGAACTCACCTATGTTTTGCAACCAATTGCGCCCCACGACGACAATCAGTATATTTGCATCACAGTTAAAAAGAACAAACTCTTGTTTACTCTCATAGGCGTGTATATATCGCCTTCCAGCAATTTCGACACTAAAAGATTAGCGGATATTTTGAGTGTTTGCCCCGCCCCATGGGTCATCATAGGAGATTTCAATGCACACCATCCAGCATGGGGAAGTACAAAGACAAATGCAAGAGGACGAAGATTATCAAGCATTGCCTACAACTATGGCCTTACTCTCTTGAACGATGGTAGCCCCACCTTTCTTCGAGGCGTGACATACGGCAGCTGCCTCGACCTTGCTTTTGTCTCCAACTCTCTCGCCAGATATGTGAAGTGGTTACCAGATATTGAGACACATGGGAGTGATCACATTCCCACCTATCTGACCATCAAAGGCTTGTCGTCTAGATCTGGCCCACGAACTACCATTCGGACGATTCAATGGGCCAACTTCAAATCTGATATGGAAGATGCCTGCAGCGAGGGCCTACCCTCTGGGTTAGAACAAACAATTAAAAATACGATGCGGAACGCCACTCGCATACTGACGATCTCTCACACGCGAAACGACTTCGACATAGAATTAGAACGACTTCGCGCACTTCGTCGCCGGGCGGAACGTCGATATCGGCGTACAAGATCAATCCATGACCTTCGGGCAGCCAGGAGGATATAAAAGAAGATTCAGCGTCGAATGAATGGTTTAGCGTCGGAACGTTGGGCAACGTTTTGCCAAACACTCGACCCCCGCAAGCCGCTGTGTCACATTTGGAAAACGGTGCAAGGTCTGCGTTGCCTTCCGGAACAGCGTTTTCCATTCAAGGCACTCGCGCCTTTCCAAGGGCGGCAAGACATCGATGTCGCAGAAGACTTTTGTGCGCGAATGGCAGACCAAGCGACACGTCCAGATCCTCCAGCCCGAGATGATGTCCCCCATTCCCGAGATTGCCGCATGGACCTTCCTTTTACAATGGAGGAGCTCGAGGCGGCACTAGCTCTCTGCAGGCGCTCATCATCTCCGGGTCCAGATGGTATATCATACCGAGCCTTGTGCTATCTCGGAGAATCCGCACGGATAGCACTATTGAGTCTCTACAACACCTCATGGCAGGAGGGAAATGTTCCTGACGAATGGAAAGTGAGCCGCCTGGTGCCAATCTTGAAGCAGGGAAAATCCCCGCTAGAGCTCACCTCTTACCGCCCGATAGCGTCGGCCAGCTGTGTAGGAAAGATAATGGAACGGATGATCCTTGGCCGCCTGGAATGGTACCTTGAACACTACAAGATTTATCCGAGTTCCATGGCTGGCTTCCGACGTGACCGCTCTTCCATCGACAATGTAGTTGATCTCGTTTCATATGTCCAGCACGAAAGGTCCCGTAAACGTTTATCTGCAGCTTTATTCCTAGATGTGAAAGGGGCATACGATAACGTATTACATGAGGCTATTCTCGACACTCTTGTGACGGTTGGCTTAGGTGGTCGAGTATTTTTAAGGATTGCAAGTTACCTATCTGCAAGATCATTCTATGTATTAACTGACGATGGGCCAACTACGCGACGCTATACCAGCAAGGGCGTTCCTCAAGGCGGTGCTCTCAGCCCGACGCTATTCAACCTCGCTCTTATTGGGCTTGCTGAACACTTGCCAACTACCGCCAAAATTTCAGTATACGCAGACGACATCTGTCTCTGGACTTCGGCAGTCACACGTCCTCAGATACGTGCACGGCTTCAGAGAGCGGCTACTTTGACAGCGAGCTACTTGTGTGAACAAGGTCTCAGCATATCGCCAGAAAAATGCGCCCTAGTGGCGTTTACTCGCAAACCAATGACGCCTTATGTCATCTCAATCTATGGGCGGACCATTTCCTATGTCAGAACCTACAGATTTCTTGGCGTAATTATCGACCGAGACCTCTGTTGGAGCCCGCACGTAGCTTACATGAAACGACGCCTAACAGCAACCTCCCAGTTGTTTAAATACCTGACAGGAAAGACGTGGGGGATGTCAGTAGACGCAATGCTGAGACTCTACAGAGCTCTCTTTCTCGGTTTTTTAAGATACAGTCTACCTGTACTGAACAACACCTGCAAGACAAATATTCGTGTTCTGCAAGCAGCGCAAGCTCAAGCACTCAGAGTTTGTCTTGGTTTGCCGAGGTGCACGTCAACTGAGGCAACTATTGCGATTGCTCGGGACCATCCAATGCAGACTCACATCACGGTGGAAACCCTGAGAACGCATATCAGACATTTGGCACGGGCCCCCTATCACCACCTTGCAACACTTCCTTCAGACAGGCACCAAGCATCATTCTCAAAAACTATTGTCAAGTACAACGACAAACTTCCCTCGGGCTTCACCGCTGCATCTAAACCATCGACGCCCCCTTGGTGCCTTGTCAGCCCCACAGTCCATCTCAACGTGCCAGGAATCGGGAAAAAGTCTGAGCTGTCGTCGCCTGTGCTGAAACAACTGTCTCTGCTTCTTCTGCACGAGCGGTACGCAGACCGTGCACATATTTATACTGACGGTTCCACAAACATCCAGTGTTCGTCCGGTGCTGTAGTCGTCCCAGAAAGAGGTATTACCATCAGCTTTAGGACTGACCACCCAACGACTTCTACATCTGCGGAACTAGCTGCTCTTCGAGCTGCACTTTGTTTTGTCAATCGGGAACCACCTAGACAATGGTCAATTTTCAGCGACTCAAAGGCAGCCCTACAATCTGTACTATCAGCTCTGCGTCGCGGGCCATTCGAACAGCTCGTATTCGATATTAGATGCCTACTCCATACATCACATGAGAAAGGACATCACGTGACGTTTCAGTGGCTGCCAAGTCACTGCGGCGTCATCGGAAATGAAGACGCCGATAAAGCCGCTCGGACAGCTCTTGAAGACACACAGGAAGAGGCCATACCACTTTCACGGTCCGACGCAGCCAGCAGACTTCAAGTGCTTGCACGGGAGATCACGCTCTCTCAATGGTGCACACCCAGCAGCCAGACCAACCGCAGCAATCATCAACACGACCTGCCCTCCTTGATGCATCTATGTATGCCAACCGGACTCCGCCGAAGTGAGGCCACCCTGCTTTATCGCTTATGGCTAGGGGTGGCCTTCACGAAATCTTACTCGTTTCGCATTGGAATGGCCGATAACGCTCTCTGCAATGCCTGTCTTTGCGAGGAGACGCTGGAACACATTCTGTGCGACTGTCCTGAATATAATGTTCAGAGACAGTCCATGGCGTCCGTTCTAGCGCACCTTGACAATAGACCATTGTCAGTTGCAACCATTTTCACATATCGCCGACTGAAGTCATCGCAGCTGAAGGCGACGAAGGGACTACTTCGGTTTATGAAGGATACGGGCTTGGACAAGCGGCTGTGACAGTGATGTCACGTACCGCACAAGAGTGACAGACTGTAACCAACGATGTGTGTGCCGTGTTATGTGTGCTCTATCTCTTCTCCACATCTTTCATCCCCCCCCATCCCGCTCCCATGTGTAGGGTAGCAAACCGGTTAGGCAAAACTGGTTAACCTCCCTGCCTTCCTTCTCCACTTTTTCCTTCCTTCCTTCCTTGAGCGCGTCTTGAAAATGAAAATTAGCAGAATGCCATGTATACATGGAGTGCGGTAGTTTTACTTGCCGGGAAAGTTTATTTGTGGCATACCTAACTGGGGAAAATATTGCCGTTTCCCTCGAACTGCTAGTCAGTGACAGGGATAGCTAGCACATTAAACTCAATAAAACTGGCATCGTGTTGCGCAGTGTTAGTTTAAAAGAAAACAAAGCATACGCAGCAGTGAGCAAAACAACTCTGCGCTGTCTTCGCTCGCTCCACCGTTCTGTGCTCGCCGCTGGCTTCGCTCTATTGTGGCTAGACGTCGTCGTGGGTGATAGCCCCAGGTGACGCCGCATATGCAGCTGAGAAACAACTATGCATCTATTATCTACATAATAAATCAGCGAATAAATCGATGCAATGCAAAGTGCAGAGAAGGGATTAACTTGTCCGCCATATGACTAGTCGACACCTCTGCCTCTGCGCCGCCAGTTCGTCACTAGTTTGATCGTTTAAGCATGAAGACCTGTCCGATCAGGGCTCTCCAAATAAAAGATACATGTTGATTGATTGATTGATTGATTGATTGATTGATTTGAAGCTATTGAGAACGTTGGCAGCTTTCGTCGCAGTCTATTTACAGCATTTTGTTGCCATATGATATAGATATGATATAGACATGAGGAGAGGCGCAAATACAAATACGGGCACACAATGACGAACGGTACACGCGGTGCAGAGACACGCGGATTGCGTCGGTCAAAGTGAGCGTGTACCCCGAGGAACATCTTAAAGGCATGGAACGGGGAGGAGGCCTTTCAACAAGGGCCCAAGGAAGTTCGTGAACGCGTGACACCGAACGATCACCCCCGGGCATGTGGCGTCTGGCGACGTCGATTAAGTCGGGCGGTGCGCACGTGCAACAAAACAGAAACGATAAATTCACACGAGGGCATCCACAGAATCGATTCACCAATGTTTATGCGTTCGTGGGCTTCCTGTGTCGATCGTCGAACTCGCATATATAACTTTTCAGCGTCACGCGAAAGTCGACGCCGTGTGAGCTAAGGTGAACTACAACGATCTGTCAGTCAGCCAGCGAAAGACGGGAGAAGCGTTCGGACCGATGCTAGGAGCCAAAGAAGCTTCTTTTTTTATTATTCTTTTTCCATTTTAATTTCGCAGCTCGCAGCAGGAGACACGCGCGCCGTAGCGCGCCACGTATAAAGGGTGGTCGAGGAAGATGACAATGGATGCCACAAGGCTCCCCCCCCCCCCTTTTAGGAGAAGAGCAATGGTGCAGCGGTGCCCCAAAAGCAGCCTTCGATGCCGGGCGATCGGGTAGATCCGTCGTTTCAGCGGTTTGTAAAGTTATTAAAAGCGGATAATGATAGCTAGGTCGTTAGGTAGGCTGGTTTGACCCTGTATATCGCCACGATTTCTTCATGTCCGTTGAGGTCGATGGTAACAGTCTTTTCTGTGCACTTGAGTACCTTGAAAGGGCCGTGGTAGGGAGGCGTAAGAGATGTTCGAATTCCTTCACGCCGTACAAAAACGTGACTCGCTGTAGGCGAGTCTTTGCTGACAAAAACATTACTTGAGGATGCAACCTTACGAGAGCAAGGACGCAAGCTTGCAAACAGGAAGCGGAGCTTCTGAACATAGCTCTCTGGATCGGGCATGTCAACAGTGGCGGGTGCGAAAAATTAGCCGGGAAACTGCAACGTAGCACCATACACTAGTTCGGCAGCCGTGCCGCCGAGGTCATGCTTGAAAGAGGATCGCACGCCTAGCAGGACGACAGGAAGGTCTTCAGCACAAGAAGAGGAAGCCTGGCAGGCCATCACGGCGGCTTTAAGTTGACGGTGAAGGAGTCCAACCATTCCATTTGCTGATGGGTGATACGCGGTAGTGTGGGCATTGCGGACGCCAAGCCGGCATGCGAGTTCACAGAAGAGATCACATTCGACCGGTCGTAACAACGCTTGACCATCCGAAGCGCGAGATCCAGCCACTGACAAACGCGGAAGCCACTGTAAGTGCCGTTGTGTCAATGAGAGGAAATGCTTGAGGCCAGCGGGTACAACGGTCTACACAAGTGAATATGTATGCGAGCACCTCGGGATGGTGGCAACAGGCCAACGAAGTCCATGTGAATGTGATCTAACTGGGCGCCATGCGGACGAAAGGAGTGAATTAGCGACTTCGTGTGTCGTGTCGTCTTGTATAGCGTTGACAGTGAAGGCATTCACGAGGCCAGTGGCGCACGTTAGAGTTCACCCTCGGCTACACAACGCGGGAAGTAATTAGACGCTGGGTGGTACGAACCCCGGGATGACTTTCGGCGTGTAGCTTGTCAAATATTTGATGGCGGAGTCGGAATGGAACGAATGGGCGAGTTCGACCCCTGGACACGTCACTAGTGATGGTGCCTGACGAAAACTGAAGGGACACGTCGGATAGCGCTAATGACTTAGCAGAGGACCGGGACCTCTGCTATGTCCCGAAGCTCGACGTCTGAACGTTGCGCCATGGCAATTTCTTGGAAGTCAAGTGTGGCCGTGGATATTGTGTCGACACGGGCGAAGGCATCTGCGGCTGCGTTGACTGGACCTTCAATGTATTGTATGTCCGCGGTGAACTCGGAGATGAAATTGAGGTGCCGTGTCTTTTGGGCGGTGTAAGTGTAGTGTTTACCGCGAAAGTGAGCGTCAAAGGGTTGTGATCCATGAGGACGTCAAAGCTTGTTCCTTCCAGCAGGTGTCTGAAATGCCGAACGACCAAGTATACCGCAAGCCGCCCGTGATCAAGCATGCTGTAGCGCGTTTATGCAGGCTTCAGCTTCTGGGAGAAAACCCGAGTGGGCACCAGGAGTGGCGCTGGAACTGTTGTAAAACCGCGCCGAAAGTCGCACTAGATGCATCGGTGATAAGATGCATTGGTGCAACATGCAGGGCATGTACCAGCAGGGCGGCATCTGCGAATGCGGTTTTGTCAGCTACGAAGGACTCTTCGGCGTCGGACGTCCAGGACAGTGGAGCCTATACAGAGCTTCAGTGGTCTTGGTAAGCTTGGTCAATGGCATAATAATTCGGGCGATGTTAGGAAAAAAAACGGCGAAGTTGAGCAGCCCAAGGAACTCACGGCGCTTTCGCAGTGACGTTGGGAGAGGGAGCTCGCGCAAGACTCGAACTTTCTTTTCCAACGGTCTGATTCCTTCGGCAGTCACCCGGTGTGTGTCCGAGGAACTCTATGTCACAGGCACCAAAGACGCACTTTGCGGGGTTGATGAGAAGGCCGTGTTCCTGGAGCCGAGAAAATAGCAGGCGCAAATGGTTGCAATGCTTCTCAGCGGAAATACTAGTTACCAGGTGGTCATCGAGGTATATGAAGACGTACGGTAGTGCCCGGATCATCCCGTTGATAAACCTGTGGAATGTCTGAGTAACGTTTCTCAGCCCGAACGGCATGTGGACGTACGCGAAAATCCCGCATGGTTAATGTGGTGAATTGGGCGTGTTGGTAAATATTTGAAAAGACGGACGGAGACAGGACGACAAGTACAAGAACTAAATGGTGTCGCAATTGCAGTCTTTGAGATGTCCGTTGGGTCGACAGGAATTTTATGGTAGGCCTTCACTAAATCTATCTCGCTGAATATTACCGTTCCAGCTAGGTTGGCTGCGAAGTCATGAATGTAATAAATATATGGCGCACTCCGGTGTGTGTGCCTCGTGCCTCGTGCTACGAACTGCGAGACATGGTATAAATAATCGCTTATTGCTTTTTTTTACTTTGACTTTATTGAAATTTAGACAATATACAGTTGTCCGGGTGAAGGGGGCTAAAGGTGACACACGTGGTCACCTGACTAGGCCCTAGACACCCTGAATTCACGCAGGCACAGTTTCGACATGGTAAGTTACGAAGTACAAACAATTTTTTTTATAGGAAGACTACAATAATTCATATACAGCAATATACATATACATATATACATATACTTATACATATACATGCCCCGCTTTCCGGTAATGGATCGCTTTGTCCACTTCCCCCAGTCGAGTCTTTTGTAGTCAGTCTGCAATTTAGATGTACAAAGAGTGGCCAGTTTTTTTGACGCACCTGAAATTCCTCAATCATGAGCTAAATTCATCAGCGAGTGGAACCGCTCTGCAAGAGGCATTCGTACTTGAAGCAGGCCAAGGAATTGCGGAACGTATCAGTAGCGCTAGAGCAACGGGACACGAACAGAGTCGAGTGTACGGGGAAAGGGAGCAACGTGCAATGGTGGACGGAAATCTGTCATATATGCGTTAACGGTTTCATTGCCTCCTGCAAGGCAGATAACATTATCGCGATAGCTTCCTAGAATAGCGAATCCTTAACACCGTCGAAGCTTATAGTGACGTCAAATATTGGGCTAGTTTGTTCTACATTAGAGTGCGTAGGAAGGCATATACCATGTGTTAGCAAACCGTCTATCAACTTATAGAAGTGACAACTGTAGTTTTGGGGGAGCGCAGAAACGCGGGTTAGGCTATAGCGAGGAGTGCTTTCAGTGGTATTGTATCCTGTGCTGCTAATCTTCCTTGGTTCTTTGTTTGCTTGTTAGGATTCGCGCGACATGTATGTATTCTTTAGTTTACGACAAAGATTCCCTGTTCAAAGTTGGCGCAGCCCTTGACTGTTTTTCGATTTTGTTTTCGTCGAAACGTCGCGCTGCTTCTCTATCAAAGGCAGTAAAAGTGAGACAATATTTCGAACTAGATGGTCGTGTCACTTGTTTAATAACATGTAGTAAAAATGGCTCGAAACTACCACTGGAGTTGCTGAACTCGCACACGAGTACTTCTATGTGCCATGTCTTGTTATTGACATAAAAAAGAAAGCTAAGGTCTGGTGTTTCACGTGTCACTTGGCACAACTGATCACGGGGCACGCCGTTCACTCACGGACTCAGGAATAATTTAGACCACCGGGGATTCGTTTGCGTGCTCGCAATGTACAGCACACGCGCAATTTTTTTTTCATTTCGCTATTATTGAAACATGGTTGACATGACAGAAGGAGGTGTTGGCGTGCAGGTACGACCCCATGGCTACTATATAATTCTCTCTAACCAGCTAGACCGAAAACCTTTCTCTCGGACAGGATCTTGGAACCATGGCCTCGCATATCACAACTGCTGAAAGTCACAAAAGCGCTGTGGCGATTGCTGTGGGCAGCCGCACACAGAGCGACTGTCCGTGACCCAACTCCGAGCATTTTTCACGACGTCGTTGCACATTAACCCTCGACTTTCTCTCCTTTTCTGAATACTTTCTTCTCACTTCCCCTTCCGACCACCAGAGTAGCCAACCGGGCTCATTTCTGGTTATAACCACCCTGCTTTTCATTTGTCTTTTTTTTCTCTCTGTCACTCTTTTGCTTTCATTGCAAAAGGCAGAGCTCTGAAATGAAAGACGACACAACGTTATTACAAACATCCCGACCACAGGATCACCACGTCCTGCTATTGTATGAGCTGGCTTCACGGTTGTAGATGAAACGCGCGCTGCCCGTATAGCAGCGCGTCATGTGTCGGTGAGTGTTCTTCGAACAGCTTGCGTTTTGTCGCGCGGTGAATACATCTTGTGTGACCTCGGCGAGCGCGATCGCTGGTCCCTGTCGAACGGAAGCCGAGGCGGAAGCGCTGCGTAGCACCGAGAGGTGCCGGCCAATGCGCGATTCCACGGATCAGTTCCCGCCGCCTTCCTTTACACGTGAATGCCGCATAGCCGGTTTTTCTTTTCTGTTTTTTGGAGAGGGTGGTTGGGGAGGAGGGGGGGGGGGAGAGCTCCTCATATCCGCTTGCATGACGTGACTCATCGCCTGGGGCGCTATAACGTAAAACTATTCCAAACTTTTCTATTCCAATTCTGCTATCAGCCCTCCTACGATTGGTGACAAACTTTTTTCGACCACCCCCCACTTCACCTGCCTGACACGCGACGTCACGAGAACCGCGATAACCCTCCCCATCTGATATGATGAGTACACACTGATTATGCATGATTTCACAGAAAAAAGAAAAACAGTTATTTCTGATTCGACCCCTTTTCGCCATTAGCCCTCGGCTATTGGTAAAATGTTTTCGGGCTGCACCCACTTCACCTTCCTGTCACGCGACGTCACAAAACCGCACAAACTCACCGCGTCAAAGTGACGTGTACGCGATAAAGATGCATTAATATGCCGAAAGAAAAATTGATTTTTTTTCGGAATAGCCGCAGGCTACTACGGCGGGCGGGCCGCAGGCTACTACGGCGGGCCGCAGGCTACTACGGCGTGCATAATCAGAAAGTGGTTTTTGTCACGCAAAACACCATAATTCAATTTTTAATTTAACTCCTACGGGGACGGTAGAGTATCCGCCTCCAGTGCAAGAGGACCGTGATTCACATCCCGGTGCCGCGCAATTCTCCACCGAAAAAAAAAAAATCGTGTGTTGAAAAAATTGCACAAACAGGCCTGGAGTGCGGCCTGATCCCGGTGACCAGAACCGGTAACGCACTCTCTCACCAGAGCAGGATTGGCCACCCTGGTGCAGTACTTGGCCACAACCTCCTATATGAATACAACAATCAAACCCCGGCCCTCAGTCCCCAGCAGCCGCGAAGCAACTGACCACGGCGGCGGTCAGATCTGTAACGCTGCAGAGGGTGCTAAGAATACCTGGCTCCGGACAGGCCGCCATTGGAATCTGAACCTGGCAACGTTTAACGTTAGAACGCTATCTAGTGAGGCGAGTCTAGCAGTGTTATTGGAGGAATTAGAGGGTAGTAAATGGGATATAATAGGGCTCAGTGAGGTTAGGAGGACAAAAGAAGCATATACAGTGCTAAAAAGCGGGCATGTACTGTGTTACCGGGGCTTAGCGGAGAGACGAGAACTAGGAGTCGGATTCCTGATTAATAAGGAAATAGCTGGTAACATACAGGAATTCTATAGCATTAACGAGAGGGTGGCAGGTCTTGTTGTGAAACTTAATAAGAGGTACAAATTGAAGGTGGTACAAGTCTATGCCCCTACATGCAGTCATGATGACCAGGAAGTCGAAAGCTTTTATGAAGACGTGGAATCAGCGTTGGGTAAAGTCAAAACAAAATACACTATACTGATGGGCGACTTCAATGCCAGGGTAGGCAAGAAGCAGGCTGGAGACAAGTCAGTGGGGGAATATGGCATAGGCTCTAGGAATAGCAGAGGAGAATTATTAGTAGAGTTTGCAGAACAGAATAATATGCGGATAATGAACACCTTTTTCCGCAAGCGGGTTAGTCGAAAGTGGACATGGAGGAGCCCGAATGGTGAGACTAGAAATGAAATCGACTTCATACTCTGCGCGAACCCTGGCATCATACAAGATGTAGACGTGCTCGGCAAGGTACGCTGCAGTGACCATAGGATGGTAAGAACTCGAATTAGCCTAGACTTGAGGAGGGAACGGAAGAAACTGGTACACAAGAAGCCAATCAATGAGTTAGCGGTAAGAGGGAAACTAGAGGAATACCGGATCAAGCTACAGAACAGGTATTCGGCTTTAACTCAGGAAGAGGACCTTAGTGTTGAAGCAATGAACGACTATCTCATGGGAACCATTAAGGAGTGCGCAATAGAAGTCGGTGGTAACTCCGTTAGACAGGAAACCAGTAAGCTATCGCAGGAGACGAAAGATCTGATCAAGAAACGCCAATGTATGAAAGCCTCTAACCCTACAGCTAGAATAGAACTGGCAGAACTTTCTAAGTTAATCAACAAGCGTAAGACAGCGGACATCAGGAACTATAATATGGATAGAATTGAACAGGCTCTCAGGAACGGAGGAAGCCTAAAAACAGTGAAGAAGAAACTAGGAATAGGCAAGAATCAGATGTGTGCGTTAAGAGACAAAGCCGGCAATATCGTTACTAATATGGATGAGATAGTTCAAGTGGCTGAGGAGTTCTATAGAGATTTATACAGTACCAGTGGCACCCACGACGATAGTGGAAGAGAGAATAGCCTAGAGGAATTCGAAATCCCACAGGTAACGCCAGAAGAAGTAAAGAAAGCCTTAGGAGCTATGCAAAGGGAGAAGGCAGCTGGGGACGATCAGGTAACAGCAGATTTGTTGAAGGATGGTGGTCAGATTGTTCTAGAGAAACTGGCCACCCTGTATACGCAATGCCTCATAACCTCGAGCGTACCGGAATCTTGGAAGAACGCTAACATAATCCTAATCCATAAGAAAGGGGACGCCAAAGACTTGAAAAATTACAGACCGATCAGCTTACTGTCCGTTGCCTACAAAGTATTTACTAAGGTAATCGCAAATAGAATCAGGAACACCTTAGACTTCTGTCAACCAAAGGACCAGGCAGGATTCCGTAAAGGCTACTCAACAATAGACCATATTCACACTATCAATCAAGTGATAGAGAAATGTGCAGAATATAACCAACCCTTATATATAGCTTTCATTGATTACGAGAAAGCGTTTGATTCAGTCGAAACCTCAGCAGTCATGGAGGCATTACGGAATCAGGGTGTAGATGAGCCATATTTAAAAACACTGGAAGATATCTATAGCGGCTCCACAGCCACCGTAGTCCTCCACAAAGAAAGCAACAAAATCCCTATAAAGAAAGGCGTCAGACAGGGAGATACGATATCTCCAATGCTATTCACAGCATGTTTACAGGAGGTATTCAGAGGCCTGGAGTGGGAAGAATTGGGGATAAAAGTTGATGGAGAATACCTTAGCAACTTGCGATTCGCTGATGATATTGCCTTGCTTAGTAACTCAGGAGACCAATTGCAATGCATGCTCACTGACCTGGAGAGGCAAAGGAGAAGGGTGGGTCTGAAAATTAATCTGCAGAAAACTAAAGTAATGTTTAACAGGCTCGGAAGAGAACAGCAGTTTACGATAGGTAGCGAAGCACTGGAAGGGGTAAGGGAATACATCTACTTAGGGCAGGTAGTGACCACGGATCCGTATCATGAGACTGAAATAACCAGAAGAATAAGAATGGGCTGGGGTGCGTTTGGCAGGCATTCTCAAATCATGAACAGCAGGTTGCCACTATCCCTCAAAAGGAAAGTGTATAACAGCTGTGTGTTACCAGTACTCACATATGGGGCAGAAACCTGGAGGCTTACGAAAAGGGTTCTGCTGAAATTGAGGACGACGCAACGAGCTATGGAAAGAAGAATGATGGGTGTGACGTTAAGGGATAAGAAAAGAGCAGATTGGGTGAGGCAACAAACGCGGGTAAACGACATCTTAGTTGAAATCAAGAAAAAGAAATGGGCATGGGCCGGACATGTAATGAGGAGGGAAGATAACCGATGGTCACTAAGGGTTACGGACTGGATTCCAAGGGAAGGGATGCGTAGCAGGGGGCGGCAGAAAGTTAGGTGGGCGGATGACATTAAGACGTTTGCAGGGACAACATGGCCACAATTAGTACATGACCGGGGTAGTTGGAGAAGTATGGGAGAGGCCTTTGCTCTGCAGTGGGCGTAACTAGGCTGATGATGATGATGATGATGACCCCGTTCCGAAATAATCAGAAGAATAAGAATGGGCTGGAGTGCGTTTGGCAGGCAGTCCCAAATCATGAACAGCAGGTTGCCGTTATCCCTCAAGAGAAAAGTATATAATAGCTGTGTCTTACCAGTACTCACCTACGGGGCAGAAACCTGGAGGCTTACGAAAAGGGTTCTACTCAAATTGGGGACGACACAACGAGCTATGGAAAGAAGAATGATAGGTGTAACGTTAAGGGATAAGAAAAGAGCAGATTGGGTGAGGGAACAAACGCGAGTTAATGACATCTTAGTTGAAATGAAGAAAAAGAAATGGGCATGGGCAGGACATGTAATGAGGAGGGAAGATAACCGATGGTCATTAAGGGTTACGGACTGGATCCCAAGGGAAGGGAAGCGTAGCAGGGGGCGGCAGAAAGTTAGGTGGGCGGATGAGATTAAGAAGTTTGCAGGGACGGCATGGCCACAATTAGTACACGACCGGGGTTGTTGGAGAAGTATGGGAGAGGCCTTTGCCCTGCAGTGGGCGTAAACAGGCTGATGATGATGATGATGACCCTGTTCCGAAAGGAATAAAAAGATGGCTGCCGCCGATCACTGAGACGCTGGCGGTATTTGCGTGTAAAAAAACTTCTTGCGTGGCCGTGTAACGTTTTCAAACACTTTCGGCACGTTTACTACCTCATTCTGCCAACTCTTCTTTGCTGAGGGTCAGTTTTAGCGTCATTCTTAAGCTTCCGTACCACGCCGCCGCGAGTTTCGGCCAGACACCACAAGCAAAGTAAGGGGAAGCCGACCAATCGCAGACGCCGGCACCACCCTCTTCACCCGGTTATTGATTTTCAGTGCACTGGCTCTGCCCCAGTGAATCCCTCTCCACTTGAGCGTTCTCCTCGCCTCTTGTCAGCCAATTAGATACGAGAAGCCGCTCAGTGTAGTCAATGATTCGTTTTTCAAGCTAACAAAAGTGACCTCCTATGAACGAGGAGAGCATTTGATTGGTCTGTTCAGACAACCCTGCGGGTGACTGCCCGGTGCTTGCGTCGGTGGTTACGCAAATTTGACGTCAGGAAATTGGAATAGAAACGTATTGGAATATTTTAACGTTATAGGGCCCCTGTTCAG
The DNA here is from genome assembly GCF_050947875.1 of Dermacentor variabilis. Lineage (NCBI taxonomy): Eukaryota > Metazoa > Arthropoda > Arachnida > Ixodida > Ixodidae > Dermacentor > Dermacentor variabilis. The sequence goes on from NC_134576.1 coordinate 93,178,416, forward strand.
AGCAGCAGCTCTTGCGGTGCTATCTGCCATGCTTTCTTTTTTTTTCTTTTTAGTTATCGCCACTCGAGCCTCCTGGAAATAGGCAGTGGCGTAGCCAGGGGGTGGTACACTGTAAACGTGCCCCTCCCCCTTGAAATATCTATACCCGCTCCCTTCTGCGCTCCTTCCGGAACAAGAAATTTCTGGTTATACGCCACTGCGGAGGGGAAGTGGAAGGGGGGGATATAGGCTTACTTCAAACAATTTTCCGGCCGCTCTGCCTACTCAGACGAAACGTTCACTAACTTCATAAGATGGCAAACTGAGTGAGTTGACAGGCATTCGTGTTGACGTTGGTGCAGCGCAACCAATGTACACGGGTACACGTCCCTTGCACATTCCTTGTTTTTCGCCCGATTGTGAGCCTTGCGCGAACTCCAGTCAACAATAACTCCTTTAATGAACACATAGTCTTAAAGTTTGCGCACATAAAGGAACAACAAAAATGACACGTTTAAATATAAAAGATTGTCGCGCGTTTTATATCACAGATTTTTGTCACAGAAAGGCGTGTATCGCGGTCGCGAATCGATGAGCAGGAAGAGGAGGAGGAGGAAAGAGAGAAGGCATTGTAGTTAACCAGAAATGCGTCTGGTTGGCTACCCTCTTCTGGGGGACGGGAAAGATGGGATATAGAGGTGTGGTAGAGAACCTGTCACGTGTCTGGCAAAAAGCCGAACGGTGCAGCCACTGGGGCGTCGTGGCGGTTCAGACCAAACTTAACGTGCTTTCGCCAGCAGAGCAGTCTTTTCCACGTTGCATTGCCCATGCGCAAGCGTTTAATGGTGATACACGTGACACTGCACATTTAGATCCGACGCGCGGTTAATGCATCAGGCCCAGCTCCCCCGCCCCTTTAGCGATCCGCGCCCAAGGCGTAATAATGCGACGCTAGGCCAGGGTTTTGTTCTGACCAAGGGCAAACTACATTATCGCAAAAATAGAGACACCTCCGGTACGCGCGGCGTCAGTGGTGAATGCACGTCACAGGAAGAAAATTTCTGACTGCGGACGATTTCGTTTTGTTTTGTCATAGCTCTATTTGATAATCGGGAAAATTCCATAGCTTTTTCTTTCCTTCTTTTTTTGCATTGATGCACGAGAAACGCATCATGTGTCCCCTGTCCATTCGCCTAAATAAATTTAGCGCGCATTTTGTTAAACGACAACGACAACTTTGCAAAACTGTCACCAGCTACTACGCAGCAAATATGTCATGTAAGGCACCCAGATGGCTAGTTGCCGTTGCCATAAGGTCAGTTTTACGGGTCAGGACGTTCCAAAAATGAGGTCATGTTCGTTTTCTTTCTGTTAAGTTTTGATTTCCATCCTATCCCTTGCGCAACATGACTACCTAATTTCCAGGCAATTTCTGTGTCCAGCGGATGACGTATAGTTTCGAAGACGTGTGCGCACTACTGGATGTAATCTGGCTGCACTGTTAGTCTTACGTATGTCTCAAGTTTCGATTGCTTTTTTTTTTTCATTTATTAAGTGTGAGTTTGTTACTTGGTATCACCTCCAAATTTTTTTATATTTCTTTTACCATGTCGCAGCAAACTACTGCTCTTAAAGGACTGCCGAACAGTGACAATGAATTTTCCAAGAAAAATTGTAATGGTATTCTGTTGAAAATAAGTTCAGCAGCCGTACGTAAATAAATCTATATCTGTGTTTGGGCACAATATGTATAACACCGCCACTGTCGAAGGAACATTGCAGCACGGTATAGAAAAAAAAAATAAGAAGTATCATCCAGATGGCTAGTTGCTATTGCCATGAGGTCAATTTTACGGATCAGGACGTTCCCGAAGTGCAGTCATATTTGATTTCTTTTTGTTAAGTTTTATTTTATTGAATAAGAACGGACTCTTTCAGAAGGACGCTCGGACAATTACAATTACGATGCCCATGGAGAAACAGAAACAAAGTTAGAAGGCATGATATTACTAAGCATCCAGAGACTTTCTGGTATAACGTTTGTACCCGTGATTTGAATATTTCTGCAAATCATTTATTAGCTCAAAATGTAAGAGTATTGCAAAAATATTTCATTCAAGACGTGCTCCTTTTAAGCTAACTCTCGTAATATATATGAGATCGAACTCTTCCATATTGAGTTATATGTACTCAGGACGGTAGCGGTAGACCGGTGTGAAAGAAAAAAGCGCCTTTCTTGTGTTGCTAAAGTGAACGTCGAAGTGAGCACTGGCAGTGATTGAGTGCGTGAGTGAGTGAGTGAGTGAGTGAGTGAGTGAGTGAGTGAGTGAGTGAGTGAGTGAGTGAGTGAGTGAGTGAGTGAGTGAGTGAGTGAGTGAGTGAGCGAGCGAGTCAGTGAGCGAGGGAGTGATTGAGTTAGTGAGTTAGTAAATGAGTGAGTGATTGAGTGAGTGAGTGAGTGAGTGAGTGAGTGAGTGAGTGAGTGAGTGAGTGAGTGAGTGAGTGAGTGAGTGAGTGAGTGAGTGACCTATACTGAAAAAGTGCCAAGCGCTGTAACTGCTTCTGTTACAGCGCTCCGGAAGCTACGCAGCGTCTCACGACGCTCGCGTAACGAGAAGCGTCGCCCGACGGCGTCGTGTACAAAGTGCAAGGCAGATTTTGCCACTCGAATGCAATGGTGCACGAGATGCATTCGACGCAAAGCCGTGGGCGTGACCGTAGCTTCAATTTTACTCTCCGCTGAGACCACTGCTGGCGCGTCCGCCCAGACCACCACCACGGCGGGGCAAGCCCCATAGCTGCAAAGCAGGAACACTAACGGCGAATTCGGCAAATCACACCGGCGCGCATCGGGTTACTCTGGGGCGATGATGATTGGATGACACGGCGCATCGTGGCGCCCCGGTGCGCCTCCGTGCGATTTGCCGAATTCGCCATTAGTGCTTGCGCGCACAACATTCATGCCATGCAGCAGCGGAAGGCAGAACGCTGCCGCAACTCCGGCGCAGGGCCGATTGCGAAGCTCGAGCCTGACGGTGCGTCCACTTGGGACGCTCGGTTTTCCAATCAAACGCACTGGACATCTCTCGCCTCTCCAGGGACATTGAGGACGCTAGATGATCGTCCTCTGAGTGAACAGACAGTACTAGAGCACCGCCCTCACTGATGATTGGCTCAGAAGGCAGTGAAGGCACTTTTGTGCTTTCTGAGAACGTCTGGTTTGCGCGAGTGGCTTTGACACAATGACTGTCTGTGCACGTCTCTATACTCTCTCTCTCTCTTTCTACCTTATCTGTCTTCCCCTTCTTCCGTCCCCCAGTGTAGAGTAGCCAGCCAGACCCTTGACTGGTTAGCATTCCTTGCTTTCTTATATCCCTTTCCCTCTCTCTCCACGCGCGGGCCGGGCATGCGCTATCAATACCGTGACAGCACGACGGCGGCGTGAATGCGTGTTCAGTTGCATTATATCGCAACAATGCCAATCCAAGCAACTCATTCATGAAAGCGAGGCTGTATAAAGTATTTCTCCCACCTTTCAGAAGCATTACGGGTCTCTTTTGCCACGTCCCTGTAGTGCCCTTCCACCCCTCCCCCAATACTTTGCAAACGCTTCATGACATCCGGCGCGATGCCTTCGCTGTCACCGAGTGCTTTCAAGTGATTCACAATGTCTGAGTTTAGTACTTCTCTACCCTCCGTTACACGCGACACGTGATCCTGTATACTCTGCCGTTCTTACAGGCGCCGGTGCCTGATCACGCATTCCGACAGCCCGGTTCGGCTTCGTTACTGGCTCTTTTACTATTATGGCTCATCACCGACGCCCTGGCGATACTACCACTCCAGCGCTCCAACGCAGAGTTCGTTGCTGGTTGCAGTTTGATTGTCGTTTCAAATCAGGTTTATTTCAGAAGTTATCGCGGAGTTATTTATACTTGACGCTCTCTGGCCAGAAGTGGCCCTTGCGCGATTAAAACCTATTAATGAATCAGTTGCCTATACGTGGTAAAAAAAAAAAAAAAAACGTCACAGCAGGAGCTTCCAGCCCATATGATACAGACCACACCACCGTACACAAACAGTAGAGGTGGAAGTCCCCTTAACCACTTCTTTAAAGTGCACTCACTAAAAGAACGGGAAAGGCGACATATCCCGCTGCGTCTGTAGCCGCTGAGTATATAGCACATTTGACTCGTCGCTTTCGAGCGTTCTAGGGCACTCCGGTGGTACGATTTACATTCGGTTTGTTGAAAGCGAGAACTCGGAACACATTCGCCCGGTTCATTCAGAGCACCGTGCCCCAGCTCAGAGCGCTCTGAGGCGATATCCCACAATCGAGCTGGGAGTGTGGCTATATTCGATTGCTCTTGGAGCAGCAGAACGTTTGGCTGCGGCGGGATTTCTCTGGCACCAATGCAGAGGGCGGTCCACATCGCTGCAAACTGAGTTGGGGGCGCGGTATAGGGGTCAGTCAAATCTACCATCAATGCCTTGCTGTCATTCCACCGTGCGAACATTGCCCACGCCTCAAGGCTTGACTGGTCGGACTGAAGTGGGCCCTATCGCGAGTTCTGATGGTTCCACGTGGCCGCAGAGAGAGAGAGAGAGTGAAAGAGAGAGCGCAAGGACAGGAAAGGCAGGGAGGTCAACCAGACGAGCACCCGGCTTGCTACCCCACATTGGAGGTGGGGGGAAAGGCGAATAGAAAGAGGAAAAAAGGAAGAGAGTAAGCACTGAGTGCGTGTGGGAGGATGGAGAATTGGTTGAAAAGCCAAGCACGCGGTAGTAGACGCCGAATAGCGGTGTGCGGCCTGCTTAAAATGCTGGCGCAGCGAAGCGGGATTCGGGCGTCTCTGCGCACGCACTGGTGAAACACAGGTACGATGTGGCGAGAGCGATACGGGCTTCGAGCGCAGCTGTACACAGGCACAGAGCAGCACCGCATGCTGGTGCCGCGACAATAATCGCACCTATAATTTGTTGCTGTTTTTTTTTCATCGAGAGGCACAGAAGTGTACTGTATAGGGTGCTACTAGAGACGCTGTACAGAGCCATAGATACGAAGCGTTCTTTGATTTCCATCGTTGATTCAATTATGTGTTTTCATTTTATCGAATAGAACCGTAAGAGACGTATAGCACGATAGAGACTGAGTCTTTCTATGGTTTCGAAAACACGACGACCACTTCAAAACCGAGACTACGACCTCCATTCGCTTTCGAGACTACGCTGCTCTAATGACTGCCCGTCGACGACGTATTTATAATCGCGCAAGGGCAAGGTGAAAAAAAAAACATTAAAACACAATTTGCCATGAGCAAAAAGTACGCACTCTGCACAAACAAGGTGAGATGGCCGCCAAACACCGGGCGACGTGAGCTGTCGCCGTACACGCACAACAAACCACAGAGCCCCGGATTCGGCGCCTCGCGGTTGGTCACAGACAGATCACGTGACGCCGCATCCAGCGAGGTCAGCTCCGCCCTGGTTTGGGCATAAAACACCGGAAGACGGACGGCGCAGGTGACACACGCGACCTGGTCAGCTTATTTCCTGGCCCGAAGCGCCGGCGTAACGTTAATGCCAGAGAGAAAAACAGCCGAAACAAAAGGTTATGGAAAAGGGAGAGAGACAGGGGAAGGAGAGAACTGGCTTTGTCTTTTGACACGATGGTTTCCGCTGATAATGAAGTAGCCGTTGTTCCGAAACACTCCACGCAGCTGCAACCGCCGGCCACCATGGCTTGGAAGAGGCAGCGACGAGTTGCGGCGAAATAGGGGGAACGAGAATGTAGACAGCATAAGTGAATTCCAACGGGACGGAAGGTGTTAGGTAATCCCGCTCGCTTTCACACCAACTGACGTCTGAACGGAGAAAAATGAGGATACAGTTTGCTTGTGAAACTACCTCGAGTTTTTATGTTCACTGCAGGACGAAGTCCTCTTTCAGCGATTACAATTACAATTACATCGCGTATTTGCGCCAGCTGACACCACCCTAAATGCCTTCAAATTTTCCAGTTGCGCCACAACAACAATACTGTTGCCTTCCCTTGGCGCCCACTCAGTAACTCTAGTGCCCTACGCATTGCATAACCTACCCAACTCCGTTTTTTACGCTTAATCTCAGCTAGAATATCGGCTGCTCTGTCTTTTCACGCTGCGCCTATAACTTTTAGTTTCATCGTTTGTAATGCGGATGTTCAAACTTGTGCAGAGACACGTGTACAGAACCAAACAGCTGTTGCTTCCGATAGCTCCGAAGAACATGCGCGTCATGCGAACAAAGCTGATCTTTCAGAAAAGCGTATGCGCTGACATGGCCTAGCCGGGCGCAAAGCTCTCCGGCAAACGAGCAGTCTCACCTTTGAATATAGCCGACAGAAGCGCCGGCGCTGCGCGCACTAATCGAACGGCTTCAGGTGTGAAAAAAAAAATTAATGTAAACATTTCCAGCACCACAGTCAATAATCTTACATTCACCGCTTGAAAGACAGTTATAAAAACGAGATCATTTGGCCGCTTCTCCACTCAAGTATCGAATTCTTAACTCCGAATTAGGCAATCACAAATGATGTCCAAGATATCACGGCGAACCATTGGAAGCGTAACGAGTGATTCAGCTGGCTGCAGCGAATGTGCATGTTACAAAGTACCCTTTACGGGCAGCCTGCCGTCGATCGCAAATGAAAGTGTAAGCGTGTGATTGTTTTTTTTTTTTTATAATAATACCCTTTAAACTGTGAAGTTGCCATCTACGTGTTTCTAACTTTATTGCTGCAAACAAAACGAATGCATTCCCTTTATGGACTGACACCTTTCATTTTTAACTCACCTCTCGTACCTCTTTTCCCCTTCCCCAGTACCGGGTAGCCAGTCGGGGAGATATCCTCTCGTTTATGACCTCTAAGTCTTTCCTCCAATCTCTACTTCCGTATCTCTCATTTTTACGAATCTGACTCCGCCTTGCGGATTTCGACAGAACTTATTTGCTTAACTCGTGGCCCACAAGATTGGGCGGCACGTGCGGAATCCACGCACTGTAATATAATTTACACCCTTGTAAGCCAAAAATGGTATAAATGTGTATATAGCTCACGCCCTTAGGGTGTCATTTGTATAACCGACACCCTAAAAGTCTGAGTTATAGACACATTTACACCCTTTCTCATTTTTAAGGGTGTAAATTCTTTCACAGTGTGGTTAACTCCACAACGGTTGTTCCCCTGTTTACTGGCCTTCCTTGACGAGTTCTTTAATGGAACACAAAAAGAAAGGCTTAGTAACTTAGTATAGACTGATACTTAACCTTTGGAAGTAACGCATGTCCGTAGAAGTGCGAGGCACATATTTAAGGTCGAAGTGTACCGATGACGACGAGTAAGGGATTCATTTGCCACTGCGTTCAACAGCAGCGATAAAGCTGTGATAGTGACGATAAGACGCCAAGAAATTCAAAGTTCTTTGGAAAAATCAATGACGGTAATTTGGCGCGGATGTCCGCGATATTAGTGGCAACTCCGCGTGTAAAGGAAGGTGTACCACCAGTGCATTTTACCGGTGCTGACACATGGGGCAGAAACTTCGAGACTGACAAAGAAGCTTGAAAGCAAGTTAAGGAACGCGGGAAGAGCGATGGAATAAAGAATGCAAGGCATAACGTTAAGAGAAAAGGACCGGTTTGGATCATAGAGTAAACCGGTATAGCCGATATTCTAATTGACATTAAGAGAAAAAAAAATGGAGCTGGGCAGGTCATGTAATGCGCCGGTTAGATAACCGGTGGACCATTAGGGTTACAGAATGGGTGCCAAGAGATGGGAAGCGCAGTCGAGGACGGCAGAAGACTTTAGGTGGGCGATGAAATTAGGAAATTCGCGGGCGCTAGTTGAAATCGATTGGCGCAGAACAGGGTAATTGGAGATCGCAATGAGAGGTCTTTGTCCTGCAGTGGACATCAATGATGATGATGATGATGATGATGATTGAAGAAGAAATTGAACAACTTTTCTTATACTCCATGTCCGAACGCCAGCGTTAATGACGTTCAATATGATTTCAATAAGTGTGCAGTGTATTCGCTTATTTTCGTCATTATCCGGCGGTACAAGTCTTTAAAATGTCATTTGAGTCCGTGCTTACCTTAGAACGCAATTTAATCTTTCGTTTGCTGATAAACTGTCAAGTAGCCTTAAAGAAATGTTGCCAGAGCGGCCATACGTCTGTGGACGTAGTAGCATTGCCACATGTGCTTCATTTTTGCGTTTCGAACGCCAAGCTTTCGGAAAAGTATATACAAGGCCAATATTTTCGACATTCCAGAAATTCAACCCATACTGTTATGTAGCCTAACTTGAACGAACGCTAGATTGGTAAGCTAGAAGGAAACACTAAGTTACTTTTGAGTGATGAAATATTCTTTTAAAAACTGTATTTTTGTTAAGTTCACTGTAGTAGGTTCCTTATAAGAGGATAAGATATGATTCAAATGGTTTTTTTCCCCGACACCCCAGCGTTCGTACGTCAGTGTGCCGTCATGGAGTTAAATTTATTTTCTTGTATTTGGCCTTTAGCGATGCAGTGAGTGTTCTCGAAACTTGCTAAGCTCGCTCCCTGGCCCCTTTACAGGAGAGTGCAGCTTGTTTTACAGATCAAAAGGTACCTACAGTCGGTGACAACGTAAGAATTGAAAGGTTATGTGGCAAAACTTAGAAACCCGTGTAGGTAACCTTTGTACCTTCGTGCTACATACGAGTGGGTGTCAATTTTTTTTTCCTTTTATGAAAGGTTATATGTGCGCTGTCCAGCTCAAACGTGATAGTTAGGTTCGATTATTTACCCGCCGAAAAGCGGTTTCGAGTGCTTAAATAAACTGTTTTCTCTTTACAGATCAGTCTTTATGTCCCTTGTTTCAGGATGAAACGCGAACTTCGAGCACAAATTTTGATGTTGATTCTGATATCGCAGCCGAATAAAAATGCCATCTGGGGCTAACAAATAATTAGTTTGCTTACTCAGCCAAATGTAGCATTCTAGCTTGAAAGAACTAGCTTTTGTTTTCCAATAACCCTAACATTTACATTAGCGAAAATGAAGTCATCGAGCTGTGAGCGGGCTCCAGCTGGCAGCTTTCCTGCAGAGGTGAAAGGCCGATGCACTTTCTTTCTTTCTTTCTTCCTTTCTTTCTTTTTTGTGGGTGCACGCACAAAAAATACGCCAGACGCTACTAGTAGCTAAGAAAGGTTATATATATATATATATATATATATATATATATATATATATATATATATATATATATATATATATATATATATCTGGCTCCCAACTTCTTATTCCCACAGTAGCATACGTTGTTCTTTCTTTTTTTTTTTTGTTCGTCATGTGGTAAGCACGAAGCTGAGCTTGCGGAAGGATGATGAGGTGCAACGTGGAACTGCCTTCTGTCCGAGAGCCCGCTTCCGCGCTGCCTAACAATGAATGATAATGATTTCTATTGGCCCGTGCCCCTTCCAAGGAAGGCGGCGACAAATAGACACACAGCCTGATTCAGGTAACATAATCAGGTATTATAAACATGCATAGCAGTATAGAATGTTGCCTATCTCTCTTTGGTCTTCACTCACGTTATTAAAACCAAATTACACATGCCTGTCATGACTCTGACTTTACCGATCATTTCCTTGCTTTTATTCCACCAGTACTCTAAATGTCTCTTGCCTATCTTGAGACCTGACTTGGTAATGCTCCCATCCGCTTTGAATCTAGCACGTCTGCTAGGCGTGCGTTCGTTGCTGAGTAAATATATTGAGGTGCCGAGTCGTCTCCGAACCTTTGCTGCATAGACGCATGCCTCATCCTGTGGTGAATATTTGCTCCGATATACTTTTGTTCTCAGGCATCCGCCAGCTCGGACCTCGAACTACAAGGTCCTTTAAGTTATCTCTGTGTTATCGTACATATTTTCTCACCGGGTATATTTTTCCCGTAATTGTAAATCTAACGATGAACTTTTTTGTTTCCACCCTTCGCATCCAACTTACCGTTTCTGTTTATCTCACATTCCTTTTGATGACATCTGGTTGCTTATACCGGTACTTTCAATTGCCTTGTACTTGGCTGCCGACTTTCTTTACCTCTTGCTCCCTTCTCTGTAGAAACATTTGAGGTAAATACATTTGTGCATTTCAGCCGTCCATTTAGCTTCATCCATGTTCGTGATTCGTTCTTCAAAGCTCATTCTGCTCAACGCCCCTCTCACTTCAAAACAATCCCAACCCATGTCACCGTGCACTGCCTAATTCGTGATTTTGCCGGACGCCCTAAACTCCAAAACGGCCCACGGTCCATTGGTTAACTTCAAACCCCGACAACATCGTGTTTCAGTGGCTGTCTGGTCATGGTGGTATCTCCAGCAACAACCTCGCTGACGAAACTGCTATAAAATCATATGAAGGAACAAACCGTGTTTCTATAGATGCCTTTTTCGAGGGTCGACGCAGTCCGGCACCTAAGCAAGCTAGCTAGCACATGGTATGCCATTACCAAATTGATACACACCTAACTTTACTCTCCATTGTTTGCATTCTCTCAACCCTTCTATTCGGCTGCGCATGTTGCTTGTAGGGTGCCCTGCCTGTAAGATATCTGTAGGGTGCCTGTAGCGGGCCTAAAAGATGCCTAAATGGGGCCTCGACGTGCGCGCCTCTGGCACGCGCATCGAGGCATCCTGTTTTCTTGGTCGTCCCCGAAGCAAGGAAACAGCGCCGTGTCGCTTACGCCTGGGCGCTGCATTCATCAATGCATAGTAATTGTTGACAGGAATGGCCGATAACGCAGCGTTAGCGTCGGGGAGACCATAGAACACCTCCTGTGCTACTGCCCGTTCTTTGAAAGTGAGAGACTTGACCGCCTACAGCTCTAAACCACCTAGACGGAATACCTTTATCGGTGGACAAGAACTTGGGAACATGGCCAAGCATATCACAGCTGCAGTACGTCACAAATGCGCTGCTGCGATTTCTTAAGGCTACCGGACTGAGGGACCATCTGGGACATAAAACCGATTAAAATTAAATCATGAGGTTTTAGGTGCCAAAACCACTTTCTGATTACGAGGCACGCCGTAGTGGAGGACTCCGGAAATTTCGACCACCTGGGGTTCTTTAACGTGCACCTAAATCGAAGTACACGGGTGTCTTCGCATTTTGCCCTCATCGAAATGCGGCCGCCGCGGCCGGGATTTGATCCCGCGACCTCGTGCTTAGCACTCCAACACCATAGCCACTAAGGAACCACGGCAGGTTATAAGACCGATAATTGTCACTGCATCAATGACAGACACGGTGGACTTTCTTTTGTTCTCTCGATATTTTCTTCCCCTTTTTCCCTTCCCCCAGTGCAGGATAGCCAACAGGGCTCAGTCCTGGTTAACCTCCCTGCCTTTCATTTATTCATCTCTCTCTCTCTCTCTCTCTCCCATTCGCGACAACATTTTCATTTTATTTTAAGCAGGAAATGGCATTTGCAAACATTAGCACTGACGCCATTCCTCTTTTCCAAATTTTTCGCACCACATCATATTTATTGTAGGTTCAGAGTGCTCTAGGTCTTATTATTGCTGCATTCCGCTCCATCTTCATTATATCTTGGTGGGTGTTTGAGGTTTTTCCCTAGTTTATGCATACACTCCGGTATATTTATTGATTGACTAAGTGTATTACTAGTGTTGAATTGATACCACATCTTAACTACTCACTACGCTTGTGGTGCCCCGAAGCGGCCTCCTCTGGAAGCGCTACACGGTCACCTGTCCACGGACTGACTCGGCGAAAGACCTTGGTGCACTGCTAACTGGCTATCACCAGTAAAAAAACAGAGATAACAAAAACTTGAGCGTCATCGTACAAACGACGAGAACCCCGATTTCCTTAATGTGACACGATATCCCCGTAACGATTATTTTTGGTGATCAGCCGCTACGCACGAAGCCGCTGGTTCGATGCGTTAAGGACGGTTAAGAAATGCAGAACAAGCGAGAAGAAAACATGGGCTTACATTTACGCGTGCGTCGAAGAATCCCTATTGGTGAATATTAATCTGGAGCCCTTGTCTACGGCAACCTTGGACGTGAAGCCCTGGAGTGTAGTTTTGAGCGGTTAAAACCTGCCAACTAAATCAATGAGAGTGTAAAGTTAGGTGTTGAGTTGAACTCTAGTAGCTGCTGAAAATTATCACTGAGAAAGAGAAGCTTTATTTCCGAAACCGTCCTTCATAGAAGTAAAGTTTCGGAACGACACATAACGGCGCGTTGGAAGATTAATGCGCACACATTGGTGCAGGCGGTCCTTGCTAAAGGTCACTTTACGTGGAGAAGCGCACTTCAGTAATTCCAATCAAACCACTGGTACATCTACGGAGCGCAAGCGTTTATATAGAATGACAACTAATTCTCAAGTATCGTCCACCATTGCATATTGCTTCAAACGCTCCTTTAACTAAGATGGCATTCTTGCTTACCCGTGTGAAAAAAGAAAGGAAAAGGAAGGTATACATGAGCCAGAAACTCACCAGTTGTAACGACGCAGGCCAACCAAGCTAGATTCATGACGAAGTTCATCCAAGGGGGACTCTTTCACTCTTGCACTTCCTTTTTTTCGCTCGCAGGTAACGCGAAGACAGTGTCACTTTCCAAAGGCCTTCAGTTCACACAAAGGCGTAATTATCCAAACCGCGAAGCCGACCAGTTCGAAGCACGTAAACAAAAAGGACGCGGTCATCAGCCCGGAGCCCACCGCATGTCTCACTCGCTGTGTTTCTGCAGCCAGCGATGGCAGTCAGTTCTCGCCAAGTTCTGGCGTGGCGTCCCCGCCGACGTTACTTTTCAAAAAAAGACCACACCGCGGGGACCGACCGACAGGCTCTTTCCACTACGCCTCACACGAGGAGGAAAGCCGGCGAATCGCGAAAAAAAATCGCATATAAAAACGAGCTGACCGTCGCGCCGTCACCGCCACAGGGAAATGAGGAAGGAGGTGGAGGAGGGACCAGGAAAGGAGGGTTTGGGAAAGGGGGACGCCAAGAGTGGTAGAGATTGAACGAAGAGCCGAATCAGCCGTTATTCGGTTGTCGTTCACGTTCCGTCCTTCCCTGGCCATTTCGCTGGCCGCCCGCCGGTGGAAACTAAACAGAACATACGAAAGATGCAGCGAACAAAGCAGGGGGCGGGGGTGGCCTCTTGTCGCATGCAGCGGGCGGCCTCGGTTCTGAAAAACGGCGCCGAAAGAAAGAAAACAAGAGGCGTGCTGGGAGGCGGCGGTCGCTGAGTTGATTAATCCTAGGAAAGAAAGGTGTACTGAGAGGGGTGAGCGGTGGGAGAGACAGAGAGAAGCAGGGAGGGAAGGGGGATTGGTTGAGAGGACGAGTGCGCTCGGTAACACGTGACCATTTTCCCCTCCCATGCACTCGTCCGCGTGGCCCGGCGTCCGCGCAGCACGTGCATCCGCCATATTGTTGATAATAAAAGACAACGGCGAGGGCGGCGTTTTTTTTAAATATTTTTTTCACCGCGAAGCAACGGAGCGGTTGTTAGGACTGGACAACGTTTGTCGTATGCGTATGAATTGGATTAAAATTAGGCCACACGCTGGGGGCGTGGAATGTAAAATTACAACTAACACTGAGAATGTCCAGATACCTCGGTAAGAAATGCATCTGCTTAATGAAACACTAGTGGAATACCGCAAGAACAGGGACACAGTAGGGAATTGTTTGTTCCTCCCCCCCCCCGTCCCCCCAGCTCCATCCAACAATCTCACTACACTATTCAGAGGTACTGAATATATTCAAGCTGATATTATGACATGAAAGAGGCGTCATCGTGAGCAGCCTGAAATACTGAGTGTGCTGCAGTACAAATGCTTCTGTTAGAGAGCTTCAATTACCCTTGTCTTGTGTCTGCTATAGAATCTTGCTTGCAAATTTCCTCAGTTCATCACGCTGAGTGGTTTCTTGCCGTTTTCAACTACATTTTTTTTCTAGAGCACATTCAGCTACTCAATATGATTACGTGGACTGTATGAGTAAAATGAGCCCACAGCCTGGCCAACTTCATTCCAAACTCTCAATCTCAACAATGTGGCAGCGGCTGGGAAAGTGCTATCTACTTACATTTCCCGTTTCCCCTCACTCAAAGACACATTCCCACCCAGCACTGACGGCATCCCCAACCCTCAGTCTCCCGTTCGAAGAAATGTAGAGAACGTCAGCCACCGCTCTAACATACATTGCTTACACACAGCCGTGAGCGGATCACCTTTGTAACAAAATGCATCGTGGCAGATGGTGAACATCTTTATGCGAATAAACGTGATGTCTTGTCACCTTTAACCGACAATGTCGTCATTTTTGTTTCCTTGTGGTGCTGAAGGACATGGAACGCTATTCCAAAAGACAAAGAAGGAAATACAACAAGAACGCTGCCTGGGGACTGCGTCGTTAAAATCGAAACTATAGTCCTCATAACTAAAATTCGATTCAACCAGGAAGTAACGACGCGGAATAACACAACAAATCGCAGCACGGCAGGATTTCCTGCAGACGAGTGACTGTCAAAACACGCACTCCAAAAAAGACCGGCAACGGCAAAAAGAGCGATAGACATTGAAGCAGCAAACGTTGCACGCGAAACAGAACATAAGCAAATCGGCCCCGTCGCTAAAGCACAAAAGGAAAGATTTGGAAAGTCCGTACGCACACGACAATATGGGAATGAGGAAAAGGGGGAAAGGAAAGCAGGGAGAAGAATGGAAAAACGGAGACATTAGCGGGTAACACGGGCCTAGCAGGAAACGACAAATGGGGACTTGGCGTTTATAGGCAGGATCGATGGCGGCTTCCTTACGGCGGCCGCCACCTGGACGATCGAAGACTCACGCGAGAGGCCGATTGTGACGTCGATATATCGTGACCGCGCCACGCATGTGATAAACGTGAGTACACACGCGCATAGTCGAGACGACCGGCCTTAATTTTTTGCTTTTCCCTGTCTCGCGCGTGGCTGCAGACATGCAGGGGTCAGTGTGCTCCACAGAGTGTGCTCCGCTTAAGAAAGGCTCTGCGCGCCTCTCTTAACCGGAGCACACTGTGTGGCAATGAAGGTAAAGGGTCACTATACCTCCGACTTCGCAAAAGCCAAGAGTCCTGCGCTTTAAGGAGCTCGAACTCGAGGTAACGCAGCGCAGCTGGGGATCATAGCGGCAAGAAGAACGTTTGTCTCCTTAGTATTAGTACCTTACATAGCGCGCTTAGCCGACCACATGACCTGTCATGCTAAATGATAAGTAGAACTTCATTTATTCTGTACACGAAAGTGCATGTGCTCGACAACACGGCAGTACCATCAGCCAGTGCTCAGGAAAGAGTTGAGGTACCGCAGCGGCTGCTCCGTCAAACTTCCCAAGATGAACGTTCAATGCTTTTAGAGATGTGCAAATGGCCGAGTTTCTGGGAACCACTTAAGACTTCCGTACGTGAATGTGAAAGTCTTACTAAAGGCAAACATTTTCAGTACTTGCGTGCCTGTTTACGTGCAGTAGCAGCTGCACCCATAAACGGCTTGCAAGGGACAGGAGGCTGCTATGACGATGCTACCGACATCCTAACCAGACTCTTTGGCGACACCCGTCGCATCGTTCAAAAATACACAGCTGTCGCAGCTGAGGTCTTTACCATCAATCTACTCGCAAGACGGCGTTCCAAGAGAATGCGCCGGCTGATAGACCACGTAGAGTGTTACATTATGAGATTGAAGGAACTTAAAGTCACCCCTGCTAGTTACTCAACAATGATGACACACATTCTCCTCGAAGACTCGCCAGCAAATCCAGCCGTGGGTTACTATTGACGGGTAGCAAATATGAAGCTGCCCAAAAAAAAAAAGGCGCGTTGCTACTGATTCTGCATCGTAGACGGCTACAACTTCAGGGACTACGCCTGCGGAGAATGAACTTGAAAGTCATCACGGAACATGTGCTTGTGGAGGTGGAAAGCAGGGAAAGAAGTGTCCTGGGCAAACAACGAGGCGGGTTTGCCAAAAAAGCGTACGACAGGCAAGAGCAGGTCTCAGCAAACCCACTACTGCAGGATTGTCCACTTCTGCAACAAAGCGGAAAACGTGTTTCTTTTGAGGCTCTGCACAACCGCTGGTCGAAGTTTGTGACCCGTCTCTCAGCAAGGAAGGAATGTTGAAAAGGCTCACCAAGGACAATCGCTGTTTTCACTGAATTATTGTACTACTACTATATGCGTGGCCACTTGGTTGGAAATTGTTGGCGAAAAGTAAACTGCGATATGTGTAATGGAAGACATGTATCATCCACGCGTGATCCGACATGGTGACAAGACATACTCTTAAACAAATGTACTACTTTTGAGGTGTATATTTGCCACACAACAATAATAATCTGTCTTGCTTGCGTTTCCTTTCTTGAAAGCGCTACGCTCGCTACTTTCCTGTAGAGAACGCTTTGTCATGCTGATAACGCACATACCGCTCGTGACTTGGAAGTAACGGGCTCGCAGTGTTAAAAAGATGACGATTATTGTTGCATAGCAGGATACGACCCAAAGGATGTAATTTTTCTTAAGCGTGTAGTAATCAAACTACAACGTTAGAAGCCAACAATTGGTACACAAGCTTCCCTTGCGTGGACTCCAAAAGTTTTGCTGCAGAGCTTCCGACGGTGGGTAATCTCTGGACGGAGCTGCGGCTGCTTTAGAGGCACCGTTAATGAAGAGAGCCAGAGAACTTCCATCCGAGAGTACATGTCTAAAGCATTAGGCCTCAAAGCACTTGACTGCACTGTTATGCATCTCAATACGTTCAGCCAAAGGACTTACAATCCACAAGAACGTCGAATTTTAGAAGTTAGCGTTCACAGTTATTATGACGACACTGTGTATATAGAGTTGAAGAAATTGAAGTGTCATGCATATGTCAAGACCTGACGCAGGTTCCAGCAGAGAGCGAATTTGTAATGACCATCGAAAGAAACAAACATAGAATTGTTGACAAGCTTCTTCAACAAAACATGGCTTCAGCCTATCGATTGGTGTGGACAGTCTGGGGGCATTTATGATGGGAGAAATTTAACGTTACAGCCACAACACAAACTTGGTAGCTCTTGGTTCAGTGTTTGGATGGTTGTTTCAAGGGCCTCTCAGAGTCGACGTTGCCGCCAACAGATGTGTCATGTAAGTATTCGCAGCATGTAAATGAAAAAAAATGTCAAGCTATCGCAAGAATTAAAGGGACTGATGTGTGCTGAACGAAGAAACTGCCATTAATATACCATGAAAGTACATAAAAACGGCCACAGCAACCATGGGGAGTTCAGGCGCTACAAACGAGCGCCAAAGAAAAGTAGTGCGTTAGCTCATACACCCTTTCAACTCGTACGCCACGCTAGGGGCAGAAACGAATGGGCTAATTTAAGAACGCAGTACGATGTGTACACCTCGAAACTTCGCATCGGCTATGTGTCCGCGAAAGGACCCAAACGACGCAAGCAGTTCAAGCAGCGTTGGAAGGGTGTGTATGCCTGTTGCAAAAGAAAGAAACGAAAGGGCATTGTGCAAAATAAAGAAAAGAATAAAGTGGCTGCAGCACTAGTTGGACGACGGCGTAAGGCGAAACTGAAGCAATTCAAGACAAGGTTTATGGGAAACGATGGCAAGGTGAACAGACCTATGAAAATGTGGCGAGGCCCTTCATAACAGCGTCCACCGAAGGAGCGGCGAAGCTCGAATAAAGTACCAAAGCCAGGAATTACCCTTGTTTGCGCTCGGCAGAGGAGAAGACGCATTCACAGTCACCCTTTATCTCTGCAAGTGACATATATCAGAGGAGGAACATGGTCTGGCCGACGCACCGAGAGAAAGACATGCCACAGCTTGCGCGTTGAAAGTGGATTGTAGAGTTGTTGGAAGAAATAATTCAGCAACACGTCAGTGAAACTGAAGTCCGCAAAGAAAGCAACTTGCGGGAAAGACCGTAGCATGCATAAGACTTTGTAGGAAGAGAAACATACACAAAGCACAACTGTGAAGCTTTTCTGGGAAGCTGTCAAGCAAGCAACTATATGTCCAACACAGCCTGAGAAAGCCAATCCTCTCTAAAAACACCCGCCTCTTCGTAGAGCTCAGGATGTTGACTACTTCTCCCTCGAAGCGGTAGATGGAAGAAGGGAAAGGAACAAGCAATGACGTGCAACGACACAGAAGAAAATGAAGTCACTTGAAGAAGAAACAGAACAGAAAACAGACGAAGTAGATGTGTTTGTCAACGCCGAACGAAAGTATATTTGAAGAGCGTTAGCTCTTACTCATCACGTTTCTCGATTTCTTGGGGTCTGCTACCACCTCCCCTCATCGTGAAATTTTCAGTCCGAGAAATTCAAGATGGTGGCCGCCATAGTAAATAGATATAGCAACACAAATGTGATTGGTGACGTCATTAGTATATCGAATTTGTGATTGATTGGTGACCTTACTGATATATTCAAGATGGCCGCCAATTGATGACGTCACCGATAAATCCAAGATGGCGGCCCTCACAGTAAATCAATAGCAGCCCAATTGGGGATTGGTGATGTCACGTGACTGTGACGTCATAATCTAAGATGACGGCCAAATCCTGGTGCCAATGACGGCGTCCTAATCCAGTATGGTGAGCAGAAGTGAATGCACGTGATTATGACGTCACAATCAAAGATGGGCATAGTTTAGGCATTTCAAATCCAAGATGGCGGCCAAATTCTGGCGTCAATAATGACGTGATAATCTAACATGGCGGCTAGAAGTGAAACCACGTGATCATGACGTCATAATAAACATGGCGGCATAGTTTCGGAATGTGACATCGACGATGGCGGCCAAGTTTGGGTGCCAATGATGACGTAACGGTCCAATATGGCTGATACAGGTGGAACCACGTGATTATGACGTCATGGGACGAAATGGTGCCATAGTTTCGGTTTCCCAAGTTCAAGATGGCGGCTCTCGGTGTGACGTCATAGCCGAGATGGCGGCCACTAAGATTAGGCGGTGCAGCGGTCGCGTAGAGGTAGAACACCCGCCTCGCGTGCAAGAGGTCCGTGGTTCGAATCCCGGTGCCGGCAATTTTCCACCGGATTTAATAAAAAAAATATCCGCGTGTTGATAAAATTGCACAAACAGGCCTGGAGTGTGGCCTGATCCCGGTGACCAGAACCGGTAACGCACTCCCTCACCAGAGCAGGATTGGCCACCCTGGTGCAGTACTTGGCCACAACCTCCTATGAACACAACAATCAAACCCCGGCCCTCAGTCCCCAGCAGCTGCGAAGCAACTGACCACGGCGGCGGTAAGACCTGCGACGCAGCAGAGGGTGCTAAGAATCACTGGCTCCGGACAGGCCGCCATTGGAATATGAACCTGGCAACGTTTAACGCTAGAACGTTATCTAGTGAGGCGAGTCTAGCAGTGCTATTGGAGGAATTAGAGGGCAGTAAATGGGATATAATAGGGCTCAGTGAAGTTAGGAGGCCGAAAGAAGCATATACAGTGCTAAATAGCGGGCACGTCCTGTGCTACCGGGGCTTAGCGGATAGAAGAGAACTAGGAGTCGGATTCCTGATTAATAAGAATATAGCTGGTAACATACAGGAATTCTATAGCATTAACGAGAGGGTGGCAGGTCTTGTTGTGAAACTTAATAAGAGGTACAAAATGAAGATTGTACAGGTCTACGCCCCTACATCCAGTCATGATGACCAGGAAGTCGAAAGCTTCTATGAAGACGTGGAATCGGCGGTGAGGAGAGTGAAAACTAAATACACTATACTAATGGGCGACTTTAATGCCAAGGTAGGCAAGAAGCAGGCTGGAGACAAGGCAGTGGGGGATTATGGCATAGGCACTAGGAATAGCAGGGGAGAGTTATTAGTAGAGTTTGCGGAACAGAATAATATGAGGATAATGAATACCTTCTTCCGCAAGCGGGATAGCCGAAAGTGGACGTGGAGGAGCCCGAACGGCGAGACTAGAAATGAAATAGACCTCATACTCTGCGCTAACCCTGGCATCATACAAGATGTGGACGTGCTCGGCAAGGTGCGCTGCAGTGACCACAGGATGGTAAGAACTCGAATTAGCCTAGACCTGAGGAGGGAACGGAAGAAACTGGTACATAAGAAGCCGATCAATGAGTTAGCGGTAAGAGGGAAAATAGAGGAATTCCAGATCAAGCTACAGAACAGGTATTCAGCTTTAACTCAGGAAGAGGACCTTAGTGTTGAAGCAATGAACGACAATCTTGTGGGCATCATTAAGGAGTGTGCAATGGAAGTCGGTGGTAACTCCGTTAGGCAGGATACCAGCAAACTATCGCAGGAGACGAAAGATCTGATCAAGAAACGCCAATGTATGAAAGCATCTGACCCTACAGCTAGAATAGAACTGGCAGAACTTTCGAAGTTAATCAACAAGCGTAAGACAGCTGACATAAGGAAGTATAATATGGATAGAATTGAACATGCTCTCAGGAGCGGAGGAAGCCTAAAAACAGTGAAGAAGAAACTAGGAATTGGCAAGAATCAGATGTATGCGTTAAGAGACAAAGCCGGCAATATCATTACTAATATGGATGAGATAGTTCAAGTGGCTGAGGAGTTCTATAGAGATTTATACAGTACCAGTGGCACCCACGACGATAATGGAAGAGAAAATAGTCTAGAGGAATTCGAAATCCCGAAGGTAACGCCGGAAGAAGTAAAGAACGCCTTAGGAGATATGCAAAGGGGGAAGGCAGCTGGGGAGGATCAGGTAACAGCAGATTTGTTGAAGGATGGTGGACAGATAGTTCTAGAGAAACTGGCCACCCTGTATACGCAATGCCTCATGACCTCGAGCGTACCGGAATCTTGGAAGAACGCTAACATAATCCTAATCCATAAGAAAGGGGACGCCAAAGACTTGAAAAATTATAGACCGATCAGCTTACTGTCCGTTGCCTACAAAGTATTTACTAAGGTAATTGCAAATAGAATCAGGAACACCTTAGACTTCTGTCAACCAAAGGACCAGGCAGGATTCCGTAAAGGCTACTCAACAATAGACCATATTCACACTATCAATCAAGTGATAGAGAAATGTGCAGAATATAACCAACCCTTATATATAGCTTTCATTGATTACGAGAAAGCGTTTGATTCAGTCGAAACCTCAGCAGTCATGGAGGCATTACGGAATCAGGGTGTAGATGAGCCATATGTAAAAATACTGGAAGATATCTATAGCGGCTCCACAGCCACCGTAGTCCTCCATAAAGCAAGCAACAAAATCTCAATAAAGAAAGGCGTCAGGCAGGGAGATACGATATCTCCAATGCTATTCACAGCGTGTTTACAGGAGGTATTCAGAGACCTGGATTGGGAAGAATTGGGGATAAAAGTTAATGGAGAATACCTTAGTAACTTACGATTCGCTGATGATATTGCCTTGCTTAGTAACTCAGGGGACCAATTGCAATGCATGCTCACTGACCTGGAGAGGCAAAGCAGAAGAGTGGGTCTAAAAATTAATATGCAGAAAACTAAAGTAATGCTTAACAGTCTCTGGAGAGAACAGCAATTTACAATAGGCAGCGAGGCACTGGAAGTCGTAAGGGAATACATCTACTTAGGGCAGGTAGTGACGGCGGATCCGGATCATGAGTCGGAAATAATCAGAAGAATAAGAATGGGCTGGAGTGCGTTTGGCAGGCATTCCCAAATCATGAACAGCAGGTTGCCGTTATCCCTCAAGAGAAAAGTATATAATAGCTGTGTCTTACCAGTACTCACCTACGGGGCAGAAACCTGGAGGCTTACGAAAAGGGGTTCTACTCAAATTGCGGACGACACAACGAGCTATGGAAAGAAGAATGATAGGTGTAACGTTAAGGGATAAGAAAAGAGCAGATTGGGTGAGGGAACAAACGCGAGTTAATGACATCTTAGTTGAAATCAAGAAAAAGAAATGGGCATGGGCAGGACATGTAATGAGGAGGGAAGATAACCGATGGTCATTAAGGGTTACGGACTGGATCCCAAGGGAAGGGAAGCGTAGCAGGGGGCGGCAGAAAGTTAGGTGGGCGGATGAGATTAAGAAGTTTGCAGGGACGGCATGGCCACAATTAGTACATGACCGGGGTTGTTGGAGAAGTATGGGAGAGGCCTTTGCCCTGCAGTGGGCGTAACCAGGCTGATGATGATGATGATGATGAAGATTAGGCGGCGTGCGTGCAGGCGTATGTAAAGAGCCGTAAAGAACCCAATGTGGCCATTCAGGATACCACCGGCGTCTTATCCAAGTGTGTTTCCACGAATGGAAGTCTGCCTGCGTTACTCGTGGGTGAATTCAATCGCAAGGATGCTGCCTTTCACGCAAGCATGGAAGACTTGTTCGGCCTGAAACTAGAATCAGACGTTAACGAACCGACCAATGCGGATCTGCGTTGGACTTGGTTTTCTCTGACTTCGTTGGAAGGGGGGCGGAATTCGTCGTGGACCGAATAAGTGCCATACCTAACTACTGCACTGATCACAGGACGGTGTTTGTTCTAATTAAGAACAGCCGAGAAGAATGAATCCATGGATGACGACGAAAGTATTATGGAACAAGACAGTTCGTCTAACCAATCAAGTGAAGAATTTGATGAAGGTGCCAGTGAAGAAGATGTTGAGCAGTGATGTGTGTGATAGTTGGTTGCAATATGGACAAGCGAAATGTTTGTGAGTGTGTCGATCATATGGGAAAATAGACGTACAAGCTCGTATTTCCATTGGTGTACCTAACTTTAATCTCATTCATATCAATTCTAGTAAACCAAACACCCAATGCTCGTTACTTCAACGTCTTCCAGACGGTGACGGCATTTTCTTGCCTTCAGTCTAAACAGCAGCGGAAGGCACAACACTGCCCGGGACTCAGCTGCCAATCCGACTGAGGGGAGCGTGACGGCGCGTTCGCTTCAGCTGCGATGTTTTTGAAGCCAAATCGCACTGCGCGTCCTTCGCGTCTTCTGAAACATTCTATCCTCCACTTGCGGGCCGCGCATGCGCAGTCGATAGCGTGAATGCATGGCGGCGGCAGTGGCGTGAACGCGCCCAAAATAATTGCATGATTGTTATCACGATAAAACTTATTATTTTAATAGTGCCCGATTCACACAGCAGTCACCCGCCCCGTCCCGTCACCGTCACGACACCAGCGTCCGTTGGAAGAGCGCGCTTCCTCGCTGGTTTCTCATGGATAACTTGTTCTCGGGCTAGTTGGCTGATACACGATAAAGTTATTGTAGCGCAAATAAAAAGAAACGCGCCAATAACAAGACCGGACACCTTGAGTGCTATGTCTTGTGTTCCCAAAGTTCGTACCTTTTTTGTTTTATTTGTGCTACAATGGTTCATAAAGCTAAAGCAAGGTGTAGCATTGCACACGAACTCCTGGAACGGTGTTCTAATACGCGGGTGCGCCATGACGCGAAGCACCATGCGAAGTGACTACTGCTGGACAGTAGTAACAGTGGCCTGGCGTGCTGGCTTAAGGCCCCTATAGATAAAGCACTAATTTTTTTTATCAAGGAACCTTACAGTGGCTTGATGAGGAGCGCCACCAGTAGCGCTTGTCACCCACCGTGGTCGAACTTCGATGGCGCATGCGACGAGACTCAAGGCAAGTCGTCGGTGTCAGTGTGCACCCAGTTGGAGTTAATTGATGATAAACTTGTCGGATTACAGATGGAGTACAGCATACATAAAGACATCCCTCCGTGCAAAAATTGCAATTGGACCTTTTCTTATAATGAAGCTAACAAAAATCACCGCCGAAACACTCCGCACAGATGGTTAACCAGCGAAGATGAAACGTGCGGCCCCGGTGTTTATCACTGGGTTAATGCCGACGGTTTATTAAGCGACGGCTCGGTAGGCTGCCGGATCCTCGGTACGCAGTTGCTGCTTGCGCTCGGCAGCACGAGCCTGTTTTTGTGCTCTGGCTGCAGCATGGGCAGGGCCTAGATGCGCTCGTTCCCGGTTTCGCTCGCGGCGTTGTTGATCGAAAGCTGCCTGCTCCTCAGGAGTACGTATGACGTGTGACCTACCCATTTCGGAACCAGAGAGAAACAGCTGCGCGCGCGCTCGGCTGCGACGGAGTGCAACGACGTTACTACTTACGCATCCAATCGCGCGTCTCGTTTTATTTTTTTCTTCGCGCATGCGCATGCGGTTGCACCGGAGTTTCGACGCACAGGCGACAGACGGGCGAACCGGCTAGCCATATACAGTTTCGCTGTAAAAAAAAGCAAAAACAAAACGAAGATGACAAAACATTTAAAATGTTATTACCTAACGTTAGCCTGACATTTACTGTCCGTTCAGCTCAGACCAGTGCATAACATACAGCTGCTAAATAGAAACATTTGTGCGCTTACAGTGTGTGCGAGCTCAAAAAGCTCGTGCGCACAACGTGAAACGCAGAACGCTGTCCTGTTGCTCCGCCACCAAACAGATCGAGCGGAGCAGCGTTGACAGTGCATCCACTTTTCTCTGTCGTTTTTGCAGCCAGACACTAATCCGCGTCACGATGTCAAATCTTTCGGGTTTGCTTCGGGTTCGAGCTCAGGCTTTTGCCTATCTTATGGTTCGGTTAAGTTGCAATGCAGTTTCAATGGTTCGGTTAAGTTGCAGCCATTGCAAACATGCAATGGTTCGAGCCGGTTCGAATCGCTGCATAATGGTTTGGAATGAAGGTAAATAAAAAAAACTCAGCGCCCTTCCACTCGGTGAAGAAGGATGACCAGCGAAGCTGTGTATGTGGGCCCCTTGATGGCGAACTGCACCTCTGCCGCGCGTCGGCCCGGCATTGCACTATCTTCGTTAGCGCACGTATGAGGAGTGCTTAACGCCTGCTTCACGTCCACCGCGGGTCGGTCAAGCATTGCAATGTCTTAGGGATCGGCCCACTTGTGGGGAGTGCTTAACGCCTACTGCACTTCCGCTGCGGGTCGGCCCGGCATTGCACTATCTTCAGTATCGACCGACGCATGGAGGAGTGCTTAACGCCTGCTTCACCTCCGCGGCGGTTCGGCCCGGCATTGCACTATCTTCGGGATCGGCCCACGTATAAGGAGTGCTTAACATCTACTTCACCTCCGCCGCGGGTCGGCCCGGCATTGCACTAACTTCGGGGTCGGCCAAGTATGGGGAACGCTTATCGCCTGTTTCACCTCCGCCGCGATCAGCCCGGCATTGCGCAACTTCGGTATCGGCCCAAGTATGGGGAGTTTTGTGTCTACACATGGACACGATCCTGGGAGAACTAGCCCTTAACAGCGCTGTAAAAAATGCCAGCAGGTCCCATGCCCTGTGCAAATCGGCGTTATGCGAAGCAGTGTGCGAGGAGCCTTCCAAGTTAACGAAACGACGATGAGAGCACCAAGACGTAGGCTGCTGTTTTTTGACCTACATGAGACACATGTCGTGATACTGATGTCGTGACCAATCATTTACTTTCGCCATACATACACTGTTCTCATACTATGCCAACTTTAGTAGATACCAAGTTAACGAAACAAATATGAGAGCACCAAGATGTATGCGGCTAGATAGATACTTTCAAAGTGGCAAATGTTCACAAGAAATGCTTCGCATTTAAAAAAGCTTTTCCACTTTGAATACACATTACTCACTATCTGGTTCTTGCTGTCACGAAACATAAAGAAACAGCGTTGATTATTTCAGAGAGGAAACCAGAAATGAGTGTTGAATGATTATTTGTAATGTTCCTCATTAAGCCAGCCTCCGCCGTTTGGTATGACGTCACACCGCGTTCCTCGTCGTTGTGCTCGCCTCCGCACGATTCGCCAGCTGCGTCGCGTGCCTGATAAAATGTCGGGGGATTGAAAAGGAGAGCTCGCGTGCGCCGCAACCACAGTTGAGGCGGCAGTATGGACGGCGAAAATTACGATAAGCAGGAGGAAGCCTGGAATCGACATCGGAACGCGATGAAGACGAAACGAATTGCCCAGGAAACAGACGAACAGCGTGTCGAACGACTAGCTAAACGCCGCAACATAGCTAGACAACCAGACTAATCTGAACTGCATTCAAGATTAAACCAAGGCTAACCATGCTATGCCTTAGCTTTCGCTACGTATATCCTGGCATAGGCGAGCTAAGCCACTGCCAGTTTTTCTCTATAATTGTTCACTTTTGCTCTCGCGTTTCTAGTCAAAAAACAACATATATTTAACTCTTAACAATGTAAGAAATAGTGTTAGTTTATATATTTGCACTAGCACAATCATGTTTTGGGACCTCTTATCTCTCCAGGGCGTCGTTGCCTGTAATGTCTATAGTTCTAGTTCAAGTGAAAAAAAGTACAAAATGATGTTACACCGTATCCCGCGCATGGGTGGGCGCAATTATTCCAAGAAACAGCAGGCATGCAAAATTCAGAAGGTGGTCATCAAGGAGAATGCTGCTGTACGTCGCAGTAAACGAGCTCAAATCAGATGAAATCGACGAGGTCTGCTGCCGTTTGTTTCACATTTACTGGCATATTAACGGGCACAATTTTTCGAGCACACCCCTCCGATTGTCTGTTATCGAGTCTTCTGTGTACTGAACAGCGGGCGAAAGATACCTGGAACGCTTTCCAGATCACCATTGGCTTGCGCAGAGTGCCAACGCCCTCGACGTGACCGCTTCTGACCGGCATCCCGTCGTCGTAGGTCAACCATTATATTGCTAAATCGAATAATTCTTGGCAACTTAGCTCATGTTGACTCATGTTGACGAGATGACTAAAAGTAAGGAGTTCACCAAAAGTTAAATGTTAACTTTAACTAATAAAGGTATCTGTATTTAAATGCACTTCAACAGTGCAACAGAGAAAATTTTCCCGATAAGAAATTTAGAATGCGTAGAACACCACGTGTTTTATAATTACCGCGGCATAAGTAGTCGCCTGTAGGTAGATACTGAAAGAGCCTCATTGAGTAAAAATTGAGACATGTAGTAAATTGACCAAGTCTAATTCACAAATTTACCGCTTCTGCAGTCTCAGTTAAAATCAACATTTAACGATTCTGGAGCATAAGTCCATTTCAATCCAACACCATTCAGAAATCTCGAGTTCTCATTCCATACCGATTACACTCCGGGTGTCTGAAGATATGTAATGATATTGGAATCGTTCTAACTCCGGAGTGGCCACTACGCAACTGCGTAAGGAACCAAGGAAACAAAGAAGGAACAAGCAAGCAAGCAATTTGCAGCCTCCGTGTGATAAGTGCAAAAACTGGTGATTTTGATTACAAATCCAAGCTTTCTGGAAATAAATTGATAAGGGTTCAGTGTAATAAGATATAACACCTACTCTTTTTACCAAAATAGTTCACACATTTATTTAATTGGCAAGAGTGCGCCGTATAGTGAAAGTTACATTGAAAAATATTATTCAGGAAAGCAGCCAAAGGATGGGGTTCGCTGGGCACAACATCGAGGCATGCCAGTCCTTGCTTCCAATTGAAATAGCAATCCTACAACCTCGTGAACTGTTCCTGTACCGAAAAATGAGGGTGAGCGAAGCTTGTCCTGTGTGCACGTGACCTTGGTCATCATCATCATCATCATCATCAGCCTAGTTACGCCCACTGCAGGGCAAAGGCCTCTCCCATACTTCTCCAACTACCCCGGTCATGTACTAATTGTGGCCATGTTGTCCCTGCAAACGTCTTAATGTCATCCGCCCACCTAACTTTCTGCCGCCCCCTGCTACGCATCCCTTCCCTTGGAATCCAGTCCGTAACCCTTATCACGGTTAAGTAAACCACAAGCATCTTCGTCCGTGTCCACAGGTAATGGTGCCGGATGGCTTCGGCCCACCGCTCCCTCAGCTCGGCATCTTCTTGTTGCTGTCGGATTGCCTGGGCCAGCACCTGGGCTCGGGTGGCTCTAAAGGCGCAGTTTATAGTCCGACGTTATCGGCGTGCGGGCGAGCGTCGCTCGACGCCGGGCGCGTTGGTAGCGTCCGGTGACGTTGTCTGCGCCAGTGTGTTGAACCATCAGTAGAACTACAGACACTGTTCTCGCCAACGTCACGTAACGTGCGCGTGCGCTCACGCTCTATCGGAATATATTTAGCCCTTAGCGGCTGGATCGGCGAGCCCTTTCACGGGCGAGTTCTCGCCGCCGCTCATCGAAGGCTGCCCTTTCCTCGGGGTAAGCACAACGCGTGCCGTCCCTTCCGTTTTCTGAGTATGAAGCGAATGCTAACGAAGCCGGCGTAGCGCACGCGAAACCCTTTTCTGCCCTTTCCTTCCCCGGCGGAAGCGAAACGGCTTTGATTGGGTGCGCGTGTGACGTGAGCGCGCGACTATGCAGCTGGAATCGTTGCTAATGGCTCACGCTATGGCACCGGCGAAGCTGTCAACTTATCAAACCGTTCCATGTACGCCCGTGTCCGCAGCAGCTATCGTCTATATGCAAGATAAAGATTCCGAAGTTCCCGCCGGAACTGCATCCGGGTATACCGCACGCGGAGCATCTTACCACTCAGCTGCGAAAGGAGACGCTTTAGAACTGTGTTATCGCACGAGGTATCACATGTGCAGCTACGTAGTTGCGCGCTTTCATAGCCTCGATAGCGCTGCGCAGACTGACATGGCTCACCTCGCAAAGTGCGCACTAGTGCGGACTGCTGCTCAAGAAGCGAAGCGCTGAGCTGCGCGCGCGGCTGCAACCAGGCAACGTCCGGCTCCATAGATCGCTGTGAAGAGAGCAGCACAAAACGCAGCTCGTCCGCCAGCGCCGGGCGGACAGTGCAGTAGGGATCCTCGAACAGTTTACGACGAACTACGAGGAGGCAGTTCCTGCAGCTTACGCTGTGCCTGTGCTGCATGTTTCGCGCAGGCCAGCTGTTTTTGTACAACAAAATTTTAGTCATTGTCAAAATGGAGACCGACGAACAGACGGAACAAATGATCAATGTCAAATTTCTTGGGGAGCTGGGCAAGATTGGGGCGGAAATTAATGAAATGTTGCAGAAAAAATCCACCGATGATTACACTACTCCCTAATGCGAATTTTAAGCACAGTTGTCTAAGTGTTCTCAATTCGCGATATACTGTGGAAAATTGATTCTAAACGACAGGGTCCACTCTACGGCGGAGCTGAGCCTCTGCCAGGGCAGCTCGTTTAGTAGCAGCGGCAGACGAAGCATTTCCACCGGTTGCGTCGCTCATTGTTCAGGAACAAAATGTAAACACGGGAACGCGTGGCTTGCGCGGAGCGCATTCTCTAGCGGCGGCGGCGCAGGTTAGTAGCACATGCGCAGTGGGCCCAAAGCCTACGCGAGCGCTTTGTTTCCACGTGTTATCGGTAGACGCGCTCACCGCAAGCCTAGCTGCCGCCGTGAAGCACGTCTAGTGCGGCACTTCGCTTTCCTCCTCACCTTTTTTTGTCATAGTTTCCACCTCCGCTTTCCTCCTCATGCTTCCGTTTTACCCTTCTCCTCCGCTTTCCTTCTCGCAATCTCTTCCCTCTCGCCGTCTTTCATCCCCCGCTGCGCTCCGCGTTCGCTCTTTCGTCCTTTACTGTGCCATCGACTGTGCTCATTCGCTCGGTTACGCCGAGGACGCCGACACCCAACACAGGAACGCGCGCCTGAGAAGTGCGCTCTAAAACCCCAAGAGAAATGTGCCCTAAATAAAAGTACTGTCTTTGAGTGGGTCCAGCACCTTCGGGAGGGCCGTGGAGACCCCAAGGACGATGCAAGATCAGGATGCCCCTTCACCTCGTGGGAAGATGTAAGCATCGATCGTGTAAGTTCTCTTATGTTCAGTAACCATCGCGTGACTGTTAAAATGATGCAAGGTTTGGGTACGGGCTAGTTGGCACTCCATGGTATCAATCATCACTTACAGCGCATACATAGACGAGGGACAAAAATGACAGCGAAGACAAGCGCTGACTTCCAACTGGATTTTATTTTGAGAAACAAGCGTATATATACTGAGACACCAAGACAAAAGCGCCCCTTACGAAGCGCATACTCATGTCGGGTTGATGCATTGTTCGAATTCCAATCGCACTAACACCGACAGTCATGATGAGATGAGTTCTGTTCTAATTTGCTGTTTTGAAAATAAACAAGAGACATAAAAGGACACAGATCATACTTGAAAAATACAGCTACCTGCGCCATCATATATGAATGGTTTACTCATGTTAATGTAGTCGTAAATCATTAAGAAAACTTACTACTTTCTTTAAGAGCACTGTGTCATTACCAATGACGGAGAATGCCTGTGAAGCATTAATAATGCTATAACATTTCGCTGCTTTCCTAGATGCACTAGCAGAACAACAAGCAATTATGTTTAGCATTCTTACGATGCTCCGAGTAATTTCCAGGATCTATGCCTGTTTCTACCCATTTTCCCCGACCTCCTGAATAAAAAAGAATGCCTTCGAATTTCTCCGGCTGCAGAAATCGCACCTGCGTAACACCTGTTCCTCAACCATAGCAGCGAGAGGTTTTAGCGAGTTGCACACACAAATCAACTTACGCGCCACAAAGGCACTGGGTATGTGCAGCTCTACAATGACAAAGAAAAAAAAGCACACCGGATATCATACCTGGCCAGGCAAGCACGGGCTTCGTGGCGGCACCGCTAGATGGCGCAGCGTGTACAGAGTAGAGCGTGACAAATTAACCCGACTGCAGTACACACTTGATGCGGTGACAATGCGCGGTGTCGCTACATTGCTGCGTAGTGTGTCGAATAAACGTCGGCATTCGCCGCAAGACGAGCCCTCTCGTTGGATACTAGAATAACTAGTATTCCTGACATACTAACCCAAATTTAGAGTGCTCCTACTTTACCGTTATTGCATGGACCTCCTTAAAATCATGAGCCATTCCACTTTGTGCAGCTGGGTGACCAGCGAAGCTGAGTAGCACACGATAAAGAGGTGACACAAGATCTTGAACAAAGTTACGACCACATTTATTGTCTTGATCGGCGGTCATAGTGATGAAAGATACGCCACACATTTATTTTTATACATCCGCGTTCATTTGCCTTATAGGTCCGTTACATACATCCGCCTTTTCATGTTGAGGTACATTGATGCAAAGAACTGGAGGCTGAAATCACCGCAGCCGCTGACAGTGGGTCGGTGCTTTCAGCGCCTTAGCAAAGAGAGGGGCAGTGTGGGAAAACTACCATTATGAGCGGTATCGGAACCAGCTGTTGAAAAAGACAACGACGACGGCGCGAACGATTTATGGAGGGAAAGAATTTCATTTCTTCCTGATTCCATCATCGTTTTTACTATCGTGATCATGACCGGCCTTGGCGAGCGAGTGTCATAGCAAAGTGAGTTCAAACCGGAGAAAGTGTACGTCGCATATACCCGAAGCAATGTCAACCTCCAGACGACCACAGCAGACTCTAAATAAAGGTTCCAGAAATGTATCTTGTCTTAAACATTACGGTGAGTTCCTAGATTGCTTGAAGGCTAACCGCATTGACGTCAACAGTCATCATGAAGTTGGTTCTGCAGGAATCTGTTTTTAGACGAGGCTTTGTTTCTCTCTTCCTTCGCTTTGCGTCTGCAAGCATGTTGTCTTGCCCAATGGGCCGACATCGGAAAATATTGCAAGCCCTGCCCTGGCAGCTCGAAGCTGCAAATTTAGTACGCGTAATCGCGGACGCGAGCCCCAAGACAAACATATCGTCGACGTCGCGCCATCATTCCATCGCCTTTATTTCATCATCGATGAGAGCAGCGTTTCTCACCAGAAAGAAAACAAGCTTCGCTGAAACTGAGTCACCTATTGCGCATGGGATACGAATAAGTAGAACAAGAATCAACTTCAGAGATGGTCATCTTATGCACTTCTATAGAAATTCTCTTCTGCATATTCACTCGTCGCAGTTTTTCGAACAATGGGCTTTGTTCTTTTGAGATTCCTACGGGAACGGATTGCAATAACAACGGACAATAAAAAGTAACTTCCTCGCTAGGCACTTGGCTATCGAGAGACTAAAAATACGGTTTGTTTGTCACATAGCGACACCTGTTTTCCACCTAGGAATTTCTTCCCTGTCACTGCTTCCTAGTTGAACCTTCCCTCGGCAACGGCGATGCGCTGCCGGCTACTGCTCGCGACTTTTGCGACGCTCTGGCTCGCTTCCCTGCTCAACCCCGATGCGGTCAGCGCAGTCAACGCCTTCTCGTCGGTGGCGCACATGAAGGACCTGATGTCCCTAGAGCGAAGGCTCGTTTCCAAGGTCGACGACTTCCTACACCGCATGGAAACCAAGCTGGACCACCTGCGCAGGTGAGTAACTGTCAGTGTACCTCGCACAGTGGACTTGTATAGTTACGCAGAATCGTGAGCTTCATACTTACTTTCTTGAAACTGAACATTAATTAAAGAATATATACGCTTCCTACTAGCTGGTGCCACAAACAAGAGTGACGAATTTCGTGGTTTATTGAGGACGTGAAACCGCTGAAACTCGTAAACGAAACCCGACGCCTCGTCGACCTCCGCTCGTATTTTTGACGTTTTATCAAAAAAAAGCTTGCCTTCATCATCGCTACTCTGACTCGGCACAAGTTAATTTGGATTCCGGCCCACGCAGGCATACAGGGTAACGAAAGGGCAGCCAGCCTAGCTCGGGAGACCACGTTCCGAGCAGAGCAGTCGCGCACCCCGGAGTATCACCCACACGCTTGTGAGGGAGGATACACAGAAATCTTAAACTTATACAGAGGGACGAGAGCCAAATATCCCCCACCCCACAAAGCTCTAACGCAGGAGGAAGCAACGAGTTGGCGCAGATTGCAGACAAACTCCTTCCCAAATTTATACATCCTAAACAAAATGTACCCAACACAATACAGAGACACCTGCCCATGGTGCGGGGCCACACCCACACTATACCATGTCACATGAAAATGTAAACACAATAAATCATTCCACCAACACAATAACCCGAGTGCGGAGCAATGGGAGAGTCGGCTTACCAGCTGCGAGCTCACGGCCCAAAGGGCCTTAGTGCAGCACGCTAGTCAGGTAGCTAGGCTCAGTGGAGCCCTGGAATAGGGGCCCTCCCTTGCTGGAAGAGGCTCCAAGTCGCCGGCGCCCAAGACGACCGAGACCTCGAGACGCTAAATCCTTGAAGGAACCAAAATAAAGTTTCTCTCTCTCTCTCTCTCTCTCTCTCCGCAAGTGGCGAAGAATTCACAAAGCTTTTCGATGGCAAGTGGTCCTTGTGATTGGCTGGCAGCCTTCGCTAATATAAAGCTTCCATGGGGGCGAAATGCAAAAAAAATTCATGAGCTATTCCACTGTGTAAAGGTGGATAGCCAGTAGAGCTGGCCATCCACAAGAGGTGATCTAGAATATTGAACAACACTGTAAAATAATTTACACCCTAAAAAGTGAAAAAGGGTGTAAATGTGTCCATAACTTACACCCCTAGGGTGTTATCTATATAGCGGACACCCGAAGGGTGTGAGTTATAGACACATTTACACCCTTTTCACTGTTTAGGGTGCAAATTATTTTAGAGTGAAAGGTACGAACATATCTATTATCTGTGGTCATCGTGGAGATGTAGGTACGCACACACATTCGTGTATCATCCCCGTTATTAAATGCGTCCGTCACGTAAGGCAATGAATAGCTCATACACCCATAAGCAATGGCTCATACACCCGTAAACGCGGCCTCCCGATTACGACGACTGTAGAGAATGAAATTCTACGCTGGGATGATTAGCGGCAACGAATCCAGCTCGAAAGACAATGCTCCAGCCATTGGTGATGATTTTTTTTTTCACGAAGGAGCCAGCTACGGAAGAAGACAGCGACCACAAACGCGCGTGTAGTTGCACAAAGGCGTTTGCGCAGTTGGCGCCCAGAATTTTTTAACAGTGTTTTTCGAAAACGTTGGACAAAACATTCTTTTCAAAAACATCTGTTCTCAGCTTTGTGCCTGGGACCTGTTTAGGTCACGCGTGGGAAAAGGGTAGTTCAAGGGCACGTTACAGTTCCCCCAGCCCACAGGAGTACGCGCCATTGAGCTCGGTCCCTTCCTGCACTCTCACCAGGATCGGCCCACATGGTGATTTGCTTTTGTCAACATCTCGGGACACTTTTTTTTTGTTTTTAGATCCTATCCACAGACTGCTTTGCTGCAAAGCGCCCGTGCTCGGTGTATTGCGGGCGCGGTAAAGATACACAGTAAAATCAATCCGAACTACCCCACCACGACGACGTTCCTCAGAATCAAATTGTAGTTTTGGCATGTTAAATTTCCTCCTTGCTTTTGCAAGCCTTCGGAGCACCTGGCGTCCTAACCGGTTTCGGCTACTTTCGTAACCTTCTCGCCCCTTCGATGGAGTCGTTGTCGACCTGTGTACGGACATAAAAGGGTTCGATCAGGCTGATTCTTGGGCTAGTTGGTACGGTTTACTCATAATGGCAAAGCCTTTAGCGCAGTTAAAGAGGACAGGGACGTGACAGAGACGCTAGCGCTGTTCTGTGTCTCTGTCACGTTCCTGTCTTTTTGAATTGCGCTAAAGGCTTTGCCAATGTGATTAAAGCGGTTGCAGACTTAAGCGTAATTTCCTCCTATACATCACTATTATTAGTCGCAGTAGTAGTCTGGTGCACTGACGGTGGTCGTGCGGTCGTGCTCTGTCAGCTAGTCTGGGTGAGGGGTGGAACATTGTCGTGCCTCTCCTTGTTGGAGTTTTTCCACAGGGCTTATCCTTGGCAGTGGTGGCCATTCTTCCTCCACGGCATTCGTTCCTGCTGCTCCGTTATCTATACGCGGTTTGGACACATTCCGCACTGGCTTTAGAGCAGATTCAACAGCAAGAGGCTTTGCGGCACGCGTATTTTTTGTGCGGAGAGCAGAATTCCTTGATGAGCGTCTGCGACGAGAACGATGTCGCCTGACGTTAGCAGCTGCTTCACGATGAGCCGACTGGTCCCTCACTATTTTCTTCAAGATGGAGAGTTCTCGCTTAACTCTAGGACATTCCTTTGATGAGGCATCGTGGGGCCCTTGACAGTTCGGATACTTATAAGTTTTTTGCCTGGCAGTTGCCTGCAGAGTGTTGTGCTGCACAGCGGGAACATATAGCAGACATTCCACAGACGGCGCTCACGTGACTGGAGTTCTGGCAGTTTCTTCACTGAAGCGGCTTGGGAACAAAGGGCCGGAGAGTATGTCGGAAATGACCTACCTTCACATGCGATGGAAGGCAGTCACCTTTAAAGACAATTTTCACGCATCTGCAGATTTCGACACGGGCCACCTGCAGTATGTGGGTCCCATGATTGGCAGGCTTTATCAAAAGTGGCAAATCCTCGCCTCAGATGGCCGCATCAATGTCATATATGACGCCTGTAGTAGCCTCTTTTCCCATCGGGATCATGGTACGGACGTTCATACCCCCGAGGACAGTGACAGCTCGCAGAGAATCTAACGCCGAGGCTTCAGCGACGTCTACTGCGACAACATTCTTCCGAGGGTTGACTCGGACGTCCTCAATGCCATTTGGCAATAGTCTCTCGAGTTCAACCGATGCAACTTGCCTGTTGAGGAACCTTATGTTGTCGGAGGGTAGCACAGGTAAGAAAAGAATGGTGTACTTCGGCGAACTCTGCCGAGTCCTCATAGTAGATGTGTCCACAGAGGCCGTAAGCATCCGCCGCTTTGCTTTCTCATTCAGGACAGTCACGTAGTCGTCGTCGGAGCTGTCGTCGCTCTCGGTCGAGTCTATCAGGGTAGCCTCACTGTCGCTCGAAAGGCTGTTCCGCTTCCTTGAGGCTGCCGACGTGGGCGCCGCTACGTCAGGTGGGAGTGCGGGTTGCTCCACTTCCATTTCCGTCGAGCAGGGAACAGTGTTCCCCGGAAGAAAGTGAGAATTACCAGAAAATACTGGCGACGGAGAACAAACACTCAGCAATAGGATCACTTCGTCGCTTTCAATGATGCCAGGCTGCTTCTCACGCCTCCCGGTGCTGCAGCTTATGTCACCGTAGCGTTTACCGGCAAACGCTGGCAGCAAACGCTCTGCAAGAAGGCGAGCTTTCTGGTAGAAACGCGGCCTCCTGCGTAGGCCATGATCTGCGGAGGCGAACGCCATCTGGAGGTGAACCAGGCGCGCTACATTATGACCGTTGAGCTTTGTGCGCGCCGGCGCGTGAAGATCTCATAGGGCATGGCTGCTCCATAGATGGCAGAAACGCTGGAAAACGTGCTTGCGTTTTCAGTTTCCATATAGAAAAATTATGTTTTCTCGTATATTCAAATTACAATACCACGCTACCTGGTGCCATCTGGTAGAGCGGACGCTGAGCTTGCAATGTTGACAAAGGCCGGACTGAAGCACGTACTCCAAGTTGACATTTTGTGTGGACATTCCTGCGGGCGCCGTGCGTTCATGGCGCACGTATATAGATTACTGCATTATAGCAAAGTCACCTGCCATCTACCTCTTCCCATCCCTGTCTGCCCCTCGTACCCCGATAAAGATTGGTAGCGAGAGACACGCCCTCGCATTAGACCTCTCCTCCTTTCTCTTTATGAAACCTGCTCCTCGGGCAACGGGCAACGTCGTAAGAGAACGGCACCGTCTGAAACCGCCATGATAATGATTTTCATGTAGAACTACATGGATCGATTTCAGGGTATTTTGAACACAACGCGTTTACCGCAATCGATTTCTTTAACCCTTCTTTCTTACCCAGAAACTTTGTTAAACAAGGTTGACGTTCAATGCCATTATTCTCTACGAATATTTGTCGGCGTATTTCGAACGGCACTGTTAAACCAAAAGTTTCTTAAAATCTGATTTGTTAAATCTATAGATATGAGTGTACTACACAATTCTCGATTCACTGCAGCTTTCTGAACGAATACTATGAGACGAAGGCGTTCAAAGACCGGAAGCTGACACCCTCTTCGACAAAGCATGAGCACGACACCCGAACGGCCAGCCGCGTCGACCCGTACACCATGAATCGCCTGTCGGTCGACTGGAATGAGATCGTGCACCACTTCAGGGTGCCCGACTGGATGGGTGAGCATTCGATATATCAACGTGAGAACGTTAAAGAACCGGTGTCGCAGAAAATCCGGCGTTTTCTGAACCAGCCATAATGAGGCCCTCAATATGACGCAAGGAATTTACTGAACTAATTTAATTTCTCAAGGTAAAATACGAGACAAAATCGTCAATTACGACTTACACGAAACCTACAGATGCGATAGCTCTGGGATCCTAATTTTTCCATACGAGGAAACATAATTCCGTTACGCGAAAACGCAAAGAAACCCCTTCACAGACACACACCGGCAGCGACGTCCGCCATTTGCGCGCGCCGACGCGATGGGCGCCTTTGGGGGACACGGAGCAGCGCGCCCGGTTCTTTGCAATACCTCCAGCTGGCGCTCGCCTCCACCGCGTCGCGGCCCACGCAAGACGCCGTGTTTCTAGCACAAAGCTCGCTCACGTGCATAGCGTTCGCGGTCAGCATTTCCCGGTAAACATTGCGGTTGCATACGCTCCAGTCACCGGGAAGCGTGAGAAGCAGCCAGGGATCTTTGAATGCTATCGCGTTCCACTCTTAAAGGCGGAGCTTAAGCGTCCTCCAAATTTTACAACGAAGCTATAGACCTCTGCGGTCCAAGGAAATTTTCACATCGTAAGCAAAAAACACCCTATACGAAGGCCGATCCCGAAGGTAGTGAAATACCGGTCCGACCCGCGGCGAAGGTGAAGCAGGCGTTAAGTACTCCCCATACGTGGGTCGATCCCGAAGATTGCGCAATACCGGCCCGATCGACGGCGGAGGTAAAGCAGGCGTTAAGCCCTCACCGTACGTAGGCAGCAGGCTTGAATTCGCGGGCACGCTGGGCTGCCTGTGAAAACGTGATTACGAAACCTTTCGAATTCAGCGCTTTCCTTCTGAAAAAATTCGAGGCTCGAGCGTGCCAACACATCTTAGGAAAGCAACTCTGCATTTTGTGGGTTACTCGCTAGCCTTCTTTAGAGCGAATAGCTTTATTCGCTTCTTTTGTTCATCTTCATCATTGGCGTTCGCCCGGTGGATTTGCGATACAAAGGAAAAGTGTGCGTGCTTTCCCGAGATGCGGTCGTCGCCAAACGATAGCATCATAAGTGTTTGAGACATACGTGTAGATTCTTATCAGCTTGAAGTGTGTGTGTAGGTTAAGATGCGGCAGTGCAGCACTCGCAAAGAAAACATGTGGTTGCTCGCTCGTCCACTGTCTGGTTTAGTCGTTGTTCGCTGGTTCGTTTAGTCGTCTGCTTACTCGTTCGTTCAACTATAGGCTCGTTCGACCACTATGTCTCTGAGATACACGTAATGAGTCAACAAATGATGCCTCAATATGAACGACTGCATCATTTCACTTACCGCAAATTCGGCCACGTCATAGCGCAGTCATCACTTCACAAAAGTCATATCTGGCAAATGTTATTTTGGAGCGAGCGCAACCGTCCTCAATGCATGCAGCTTAGTGCAACTCTCTTCGCGAAAAGTACGTCACTTCGTGAACGGTCGAGCTAACGCACGATGAAACGGTATTCTTGATGAGTCACTAACCTGAAAAAAAACGATGCACTTGTGTGAGCTTGAATGAAGCGCTGTTTCAGCATCCCCGATTCGCGAACGAATATTACAAAAACGGATTTCATTTTCTATATACGTACAATCCCGACTCGATGATCGGCCGTACGTATATCTGTCGACTTTGAGGCACGAGAAACATAATAGTACAAGCCTCCACTTCTGAGTCTTTGCGCGTGCTTAAAAGATTGGCAAGCACGCACGTTGGCGGCACTGCAGCTTGTAATGCTCTTTCGAACCTTCAGAGCAGCGCTCGTTCGTGCCCTTTGTCGTCCTTTGCGCGTCATAGCTGATACGCGCGACGAATTGACATGGTAAGGACGGCGCGGATTATTTAGGCTACTGAGGACTTGCTGGAGGTCAGTATCTTGGCATTCTATCGTACATATGCTATATACAACTGTTCGCAACAAGATCTTGGGACACGCATGCACTTGACAAATGTTACGTACCCAATTGTAGCGCACGCGATACATTCGGAGTCTTCATGGCACAGCGTTAGCGCGCGCTCAAATACTTTTTTTAAATAACTATAAAAACTAAAAAAGAGCTGCCGTCACTGAATTTGAATAATCCTCCGTTTAGAAAATCTTTGCTGTACACGAAGTTACCCGGAGTTAGAAAGCCAATGCAAACGCTTAAATCGTACCGCCTTGCAATGCGTGCGTTCACTCTGCGAAAGGCCGTCTGCTAGCATCGAGCGGTGTAGGGGGCGCCACGGTCCAGGAGGGAGCATGAAGGAGAGGAGAAACGAGGGGGAGTGAAGGCGGAGGAGGAGAGCGTCCCTAATTTACGAAGTTTAAGGGGTTTTAGGCTGCAGCGGTACCATGAGGTGGAAAGCGGAGGAGGAGGGTATGATGAAATCACGAGAAGAAAAGCGTATGCCCCGCAAGGCGGGCTCCGCGGCCACGACGGCTGCAAGATGGCGCCAGAGTAGCGTTCGTCGTCTGCTCAGCGATGACGGCACTCATTGCATATATAAAACAAAGCGCTCAATGAGCGGAGGTGTGTCTGCGGTAGCTGCTGTGTATCACGCCCACGCGTCTCCCACGCGCTGTGTCTCTCGATCTCCCGATTAGCGAGGCAATCGTGCCACACTTCGCTCCGTTTGCAATGTTCCGCGCGAGACAGATTGTCCGCACTAGTCAATATATCGCGAAATGAAAAAAAACGTATAGAGCTGCGCCCATATTTCGAATTAGGAAGTGTCGTAATCATGGGTGAACTGCGTCATTTGTTGCTAGTCGTGACAAGGAAACAAGAACAAAAGAACGGACATTCAGATTCTGGCAAATTGAACCCTCTCGGTACTGAATTTTAGTCGGCTTTACTTGAATGTCTTAATTATTGCTACACACGACGACTGTGCTGAAGGCACTACTACAGATGACGAGGGATTTGACACACCCCGTTCCATCAGAAATGGCGAAACAATATTTTTTCTCCTTTCTTGTAACGCCTGTAGCCAATGCATGCGCAACATGTGCATGCGGAGAATTATTTCTATTTTAAAAACGCAACATGTCTGGCTGTACAATAAGCTGATCTTTAATTAATCATTAATTATTGAACCAAGAGGCTATGCGCCAAGCGTCTTCCTTTCACCTAAAATTTCTTTGAATATAATGGGCAGTGTCTCAAAATAACATCATGCAACTTTGACGCATTTTTGGACAGTTCCGCATAATGACTCATGACTCAAGGACGTTGGTGGTGTGCCTGTGTTACTCTTCCTTTTCCCCAAATTTTCCCGAAGTATGTCCACCTTTTCGCAGAACTATAAGAAGTCACAGAGTTCACTTGACTTGTCGGGTGTCGTCGCTCTCAAATGGCAGAGGTCGAGAAACTGATGATGGAGTCGAACGACACCTTCCCTCGGCCGAGCGACCTGCTGGACGCCGGAGAGGCGCTCATCCTCCTCCAGAAGACGTACCATCTCAACCACACCGACATGACGAAAGGAGTCATCATGGGACACAAGGCGATGGCGCAGTTGACAGGTACGCGTGCCATAATATAGCCTCTTGGTATCGCTAACTAGTTTCTGCGTTCCAATTGAGGTGGATGAGATCGTTTTCCCTCATTTTGTTCTTCAATATAGGTCAATCACTTTTCAGATATGAAATGTTGTCGTTGAGTTACAAAACTCCTAATTGTAGATGTGCCCGAGCTAACAGAGTTCTATTATGCAGGATATTTTTGGCAACTTTTGTGTACATTGAATTTTGAATTGTTTTGACAGCACAGTTTAGATTCCTTTTGTGTCCCATTGGAGAGAGGACATGCATAGCAAATGCAAAGAAAATATCTAGGACTGAGCCTGATTAGCTATGCTTCATGGAATAATCCTACGCAAGATATAAAGAAAGTAAGAGAACTTAGAAGGGGAAATAAAACCAGAGTACGCAACTCTGCATTTTTATACGCTTCATCATAGGCAGCCAAACAGGGTTACAGGGTCGACTAGCTTCAAGCTCACCAGCATCTCTATGATATTATTTTTCTGTTGACCAGAACATACTTTTCCAGCGAATATTTAAGAAATGCGCTTTCTTACAGAATGTTGTTTTAAAGGGGAAGGATGTGGAGATGTGAGGCCGATGCAAAACACCAAATAAGATGAGTGGGTAGTATCAATGGAAGTTGACGCAATAAACATGCTTCAACTGTGTTCGCGCAGGTTCTGTTTGCCAAAGTATTACCTTCCCCTTTTTACCCCCGATGTGCAGCGCGAGACTGTGTGTACTTCGGCCAGCTGCTGTACAGCAAGTATGACTTCGAGGACGCCATCAAGTGGTTCGAAGAGGCACTCGCAAGACTGAGCCTCGAGAAGCAGCCCTCAATCTCGCCAAAGACGGTGCATGATTACCTCGCCAGCAGTGTGGAGAAGGTAGGCCCTACTCAACACGTGACTGAGCTCGCATTCTCAAGAGACGCCTTTATCTCGTGAAGAAACCCGTGGCAAAAATGAAGTAATCATAAATTTAGGAATAAACACAAACCAAAAAAGAAAGCAATGTTGGAACGAGCTACAACCAGCTGTTGAAGTCGACAAAATGTGAAGTGTTCGTGAGCGAGTTGAGGTTGAGAATTGGGCGCGTTTCATCAGAGGTGCAGCGTTTCAACGACTGCGTCTCAAAACAATAGCTGTCAAGAGAGCAAAAATATGCGAGAAGTGCCGCTTATCAGGAGTGCCTCTACAATCGGTACCACTGGTACCACCGCTAGCAGGTCTATTTTCGGGTCATTTCTGCCCGTGAAGTCTCCGGGATCGGTGCAGGAAAGAGACTTGAAACGCGTTCAACAGAACAGAAAGCGTAGTTCGCCAAGAAAAGCTCTGTTTTTTTAAAGATGACGCCGTTTCCCATAAGACTGCTGTCGTAGATAAAGCATTTATTATTTGCTCCTGAAGGACAGTGCTCTCAGAAGGACACCCATGATATCGTTTTACTTTCATCGTTCGTTCCGTTCTATGAAATTTTGTTTTGTAGAAATACGTTCCACTTGGTCGGTGCAAGCTGGTAGAACGAGATTAAGATGTTCCACTTATTTAAAATTTTGTGTATGATGTTAAAAGTGACACGCAGTAACAGTGGCAAAAAATTCGGCCAAGAGCCGATAATAATAATAATATTTGGGGTTTTACGTGCCAAAACCACTTTCTGATTATGAGGCACGCCGTAGTGGAGGACTCCGGAAATTTTGACCACCTGGGGTTCTTTAACGTGCACCTAAATCTAAGCACACGGGTGTTTTCGCATTTCGCCCCCATCGAGATGCGGCCGCCGTGGCCGGGATTCGATCCCGCGACCTCGTGCTCAGCAGCCCAACACCATAGCCACTGAGCAACCACGGCGGGTCAAGAGCCGATGTTTGAGGGCATTCGTAACACACAGATTCGAGATTTCTTGAAATATGTTTCCCTTAGTGCAACCTATGTGGTGCGAGAAGATTAAATGCAAGAGAAAGTGTAGAATGTGCAAACATTTGGGTAATATTGAGGTGCATTTTGAGCCACCCACACCGTTTCTGGCAGGGTTGTGGACGCTTCTGTTAACTTTCGAGTATGGATGTAATCACCACGCAACGGCTAACGGACAACTGACATACTTTCTTATTTATCTTATTACGTCGGGTTCTGCTACGTCATAACTGATCCTTATCACGCATTAGAGAGTGGTACGAACCTTATGACTGGATTGGTTTGTTCACATTGAATTGTTCTCTCTTGAGACCTTATTGCGCATATGCATTTGTTTAAGACTGGAAAATGTCTAGAACATTTGTTTAAAGGGACCCTGTACCACCTCTTGGGCTTGATAAGATACCGTACTCCGCGGGTACGGTACGCTGCTTTGAAAATCTCAGCCAAGTTTTGC
This sequence comes from Dermacentor variabilis, assembly GCF_050947875.1. Taxonomy (NCBI): domain Eukaryota; kingdom Metazoa; phylum Arthropoda; class Arachnida; order Ixodida; family Ixodidae; genus Dermacentor; species Dermacentor variabilis. Next base: position 93,221,545 of record NC_134576.1, read on the forward strand.
TGTCGTACACGGCGCCTGGAGCTCGCAAGCAGATCGCGAAGTCACCTTTCTCTCAAACGCTCTCTTTTCAACAGAGGGCCCTGCCCTCACTCCCTTGTAAAGGCACTATTTCGTCATCGGACGCACTATTTCGTCATTCCCTTAGACGTCTGCTATCGACCGATAGCTGATGTCAAGCTGCGGACGGCCACATGGCGTAGATACCGCGGCCGCCGCGGGGTGCCGCCACCAGTCGACTGGCTAAGCTCACTGCGGCTCGGTCAGAACAACCGCGTTTGGCTTAAGTTTAGCGCGTCGTGGGCACCAAGGGCGGAAGTCGTGGCGTCTACGTTAGCATCCAAGATGAATTTTGAACAGCGCGCCACGGTGACATTTAGAAGGCGGAGCGTTGTGGGACATGCCCCACTGCGACGTAGCCTTCGCAGTGCAAGGCATTGAAGAAGGAACGGGAGCACAGCGGAGGCCGTGCTTGATTGCCAACAATTGCGCATCTGCTGAACGTCTTAAAGTATTTTTGCTGCAAAGGATTTCAGAAAAAGGTCATTCTCAGTTCAAATGTCTTTCTCTACGTCGATAAAAAGTCATTCAGGGCCCCTTCAACGCCGTAGGAATCTTGCAAATAAATAAATAAATAAACGTTTATTATCTTAGATGATGCGTGACGCGTGTGTCTGATAAAGAAGTTTGTTTGACATGTTTTTCTACTATCCGTAGCCGCTTGTCTAGATAATGCGAGTTGTTGCTAATCTTTCGTGGAATGTGTTTCAACTTTGATTACCTTGTTAAACTGCTGTAGCAAACATGTTTCACAGTTCTGTCACAGGGATAGCCTGTTCGCCAGCCCTAGCTGCGTTCATTTATAACGCGCTTGATTCAACTAACCTTTCATCACCTCCGCAACGCTGAAACAGAGCCTGAAATTTCGGGTTTTACGTGCCAAAACCAGGCTTTGATTATGAAGCACGCAGTATTGGGGGACTTCGGATTAATTTGGACCACCTGGTCATACTTAACGTGCCCCCAAGGTACGGGATACAGGCGCTTTTTCATTTTGCTGCCATCGAATTGCGGCCGCCGCGGCCAGGATTCGATCCAGCGACCTCTTGCTTAACAGCGCAACACTAAAGCTGCTAAGCCGCCACTGCGGTTGAAACAGACCTCTAGTTGGATGACAAAGCAACACGCCTCGTTTTAGAAGTTTCTCATTTCATGGGCGTAATATGAAATAGAGGGAAACATTTCATGTAAAACCAAAGAAGCAAGGCTGTTAATTCCCGATGAGCTGTCACTTTAGTTAAATGTTTATGGTCTAAATATTTTTGCCACTTATTCTATCAGGTCGTTTTAGATTTTGAGCAAGCAGAGTTAAAGGAAGCCAACCACTGGGCATAAAAGGAAAGCAGGAAGATATACAAAAGAATCCCGAATGATTATAAAAGGACGCAAGCCGGACGTTGTGCTTTGCATACGCAAAGATCTCTCTGGGTACCCAAACGCCGTTTGCGTAAGCAAAATCTAAAACTCCTTATTGTAACATGTAAACACTTAGCCACAATTTTCTCCGCCATGACTAGCATTTTCTTTTTTTTTTTATCGCTTTCGCCTCCGAGCCTAAGTGAACTAACCAAAAGCGCGACCAACTTTTTTCTGGTCAGGTCACGTGTTATAAGAAAGAAACGGTCGTGGTTATTCACGAATTAAGAAGGTAGTGAACGTATCTCGATCTCAGTGGTTTTCGTGTTTGCAACTGAGTAGACAGAATACGTCGTCGTCACTTAAAGCACCAGCACATGTGCGATTAAGACTAAACTTTATTTAGATCACTCAGCCCAGGCTTTGGTACATATTTTTTTTTTCGTCACGAAGTCCCATATGAAATTACCTCCACTAAGGCGGTCTGTATGCGCTCGAATTACTTCTTGCGTTTTCCGTACATGCACACGAAATGTATACTGCATTGCTGTACGAAAGTCGTGGAGAATCACATGAAAAATCTGCGCGATGTCTGTATGAAATTATTTGAAGGCAACACGGAAACATTGCAGTAGATAAGCCTCGTTCGTTGACGCGTAAAACTGCTCGCGGTGTAATTATTTAAACCCTGCCATGAGTCTGATATCTTCACTATTATCTAGCTGGAGGAACAACAGCACGACGAAGAGCTGTCCAGCATGGGTAAGTGGCACCACTACGTGATCGTTTTATCGCGTGAAAAGGAGTAATTGCAACGCCTCTCGCTGACGGAGATCTGTATTTGTTTTCGCATTCCAGTTTAGTCGTGCTAAAGGCGTTCGATCCGGAACTAACACAGACGTACAGTTATTGAACTCTCCACCCTAGCAAATTTATCTTTATGATAATATTCTTCATAATATATATATATATATATATATATATATATATATATATATATATATATATATATATATATATATATATATATGGATAGAATTGAACATGCTCTCAGGAGCGGAGGAAGCCTAAAAACAGTGAAGAAGAAACTAGGAATTGGCAAGAATCAGATGTATGCGTTAAGAGACAAAGCCGGCAATATCATTACTAATATGGATGAGATAGTTCAAGTGGCTGAGGAGTTCTATAGAGATTTATACAGTACCAGTGGCACCCACGACGATAATGGAAGAGAAAATAGTCTAGAGGAATTCGAAATCCCGAAGGTAACGCCGGAAGAAGTAAAGAAAGCCTTAGGAGATATGCAAAGGGGGAAGGCAGCTGGGGAGGATCAGGTAACAGCAGATTTGTTCAAGAATGGTGGACAGATTGTTCTAGAGAAACTGGCCACCCTGTATACGCAATGCCTCATGACCTCGAGCGTACCGGAATCTTGGAAGAACGCTAACATAATCCTAATCCATAAGAAAGGGGACGCCAAAGACTTGAAAAATTATAGACCGATCAGCTTACTGTCCGTTGCCTACAAAGTATTTACTAAGGTAATTGCAAATAGAATCAGGAACACCTTAGACTTCTGTCAACCAAAGGACCAGGCAGGATTCCGTAAAGGCTACTCAACAATAGACCATATTCACACTATCAATCAAGTGATAGAGAAATGTGCAGAATATAAGCAACCGTTGTATATAGCTTTCATTGATTACGAGAAAGCGTTTGATTCAGTCGAAACCTCAGCAGTCATGGAGGCATTACGGAATCAGGGTGTAGATGAGCCATATGTAAAAATACTGCAAGATATCTATAGCGGCTCCACAGCCACCGTAGTCCTCCATAAAGCAAGCAACAAAATCCCAACAAAGAAAGGCGTCAGGCAGGGAGATACGATATCTCCAATGCTATTCACAGCGTGTTTACAGGAGGTATTCAGAGACCTGGATTGGGAAGAATTGGGGATAAAAGTTAATGGAGAATACCTTAGTAACTTGCGATTCGCTGATGATATTGCCTTGCTTAGTAACTCAGGGGACCAATTGCAATGCATGCTCACTGACCTGGAGAGGCAAAGCAGAAGAGTGGGTCTAAAAATTAATATGCAGAAAACTAAAGTAATGCTTAACAGTCTCGGGAGAGAACAGCAATTTACAATAGGCAGCGAGGCACTGGAAGTCGTAAGGGAATACATCTACTTAGGGCAGGTAGTGACGGCGGATCCGGATCATGAGACGGAAATAATCAGAAGAATAAGAATGGGCTGGAGTGCGTTTGGCAGGCATTCCCAAATCATGAATAGCAGGTTGCCGTTATCCCTCAAGAGAAAAGTATATAATAGCTGTGTCTTACCAGTACTCACCTACGGGGCAGAAACATGGAGGCTTACGAAAAGGGTTCTACTCAAATTGAGGACGACACAACGAGCTATGGAAAGAAGAATGATAGGTGTAACGTTAAGGGATAAGAAAAGAGCAGATTGGGTGAGGGAACAAACGCGAGTTAATGACATCTTAGTTGAAATCAAGAAAAAGAAATGGGCATGGGCAGGACATGTAATGAGGAGGGAAGATAACCGATGGTCATTAAGGGTTACGGACTAGATCCCAAGGGAAGGGAAGCGTAGCAGGGGGCGGCAGAAAGTCAGGTGGGCGGATGAGATTAAGAAGTTTGCAGGGACGGCATGGCCACAATTAGTACATGACCGGGGTTGTTGGAGAAGTATGGGAGAGGCCTTTGCCCTGCAGTGGGCGTAACCAGGCTGATGATGATGATATATATATATATATATATATATATATATATATATATATATATATATATATATATATATATATATATATAGTTATGCTGCTGTAGAAGAGAGAGAGGGAGAGAATAGCTGACATATCTTTCAACCCGAATTCGATATTAAAAAACAAGAGAATTGAAGAATTCAGAAGAGATTCCCATTTATATTATAACAAATCTCTCCTTTAATGAATCCACTAGCACAGAATGTAAATAAGAGCACTGGCGTAGTCGTTCGGGGAAGCGAAAGAAGTTTTCTTTTTCATAGTAATGCTCCCAGCTAACGCCAACTAACTACCATACCACGCTAACTCCTCAGATTTTAATGCTTTTGTCCTCGCTCTTCCGAAGATGTTCTTATCGCCTCCATAGTCCTCCCCCACCCCCTCCACCACCACTTCGTCCACCACTTGCGTTACAGAGTGGCAAAACTTATCTATGCATACGGTAGCTCCTATCTTCGAAAAGGCGTCTGCAGGTGACGCGGAGTGAAATGCGCACACGAAAACTCGCGAACAACTCAACTCTGCATTCTTAAAACCTGTTAATGCCCTCTGTGTATGCCTTAAGTTCGACCTCCATTGCCTTGTTTACACAAAATGGATGAAAAAGACTAAGATTGTGCTCAGTGAAAAGATTGACTGCCGCAAGTCTAGTTGAGCGTTACGTAATGAGAGAGAGAGAAGGATGCATAGAAAGGCAGGGAGGTTAACCAGAGGTAGTTCCAGTTGGCTACCCTGCAAGGCATGAAGGGTTAAGGGGCATAAAATGAGAAAGAGAGTAGAAGGGGGAGATAGAGAGGAAGAGAGACGAGCACGAACAAACCGCGTACACTATAGAGCGGTAGGGGGCGGCGCTCTTATATTCTGTCGTGATGCCCCGTAGACCGCAGGAACTTTAATAACACGAGTAAGGTCTTTACCGGGGATGTTCTTTGGGAGCACTAAACTAAAGCTTTTAGTTCTGATAGTGGGCGATTGCCCAAATGGTCCAGTCTCTGCGCATCACTTGTCTCTGGGCACTATATGACAGGCCGACACAGATAATGTGCGCGAGCGTATCATGGCTGCTGCATGTGTCGCACGAAGCCGGGGCTGTTGGCCATTTCAACAAGGAACAACTACAAGGCATATGAGTTCGTAAATGCAATGCCAAGCCACAGACGATGTAGCATACGTAATATGTACAGCACCAGAAACATTTCAAACGAATCACTGCGGCCTTATACCTTGATGATAAAGGTGCGTCCGACAATGTAGATCATTATGAAATTCACGCCTCAGAAGCTGTAGGGATTGGTGGACACGCCTTTCGCTGGTTACGCAGCTATTTGAATGGAAGATCTTTATTTTGACTGAAGACGGACCAACGCTGTCTAGGTATCGAAGTCGTGGTGTACCATAATGCGAAGCATCGTTGTTTGGTAGTAGAAAACCGTACTTACTAAACCCTGGTAATGCCTTTTCGAGATTGCAGTGTCTGTAAATAAAGAAAAAAAAACGCAATTAAAACATTCTGAAACTAAACAAGGCGCAGTTTGGGAAGATCAAATACTGATATATCATATCATTGTTAGAGATGACGATATTTACAATGTTTCAATTTCACATTGTTAGAATATGTGCTATAATATATACGTGCAGTGCTCAAATATGCAAGCGCGATACCCGGACCGCGCGGCTGCCGGCGCTTACTGAGCCACCGGTGAACTCTGGGTAATCGCTGTGCGGCCTAATACAGTCACGTCGCATCGCAAAGCTCTCTTTTTTATCGCATACCATAATGCATCCGTTCGATGTCCTCTTCGCCCATAGATGGCGCGACAGCCGCCATCAGCCATGCGCTGAGAGTATCACGCTTGATTCTCTGAGCGGTGCACATCAGTTGAGATATTCAATGTGCACCGCTTCACTGATTGTGGTTTCGACCGTTTCTTCAACGGCGACATCACTCGTTGTTACACGGATGAATTCACCGGTTACGGCGAAGCAAGCCCCATGGGCATCCCTGCTGAAGTCAGCATGCGCACTTCTAGAAGAACGCAGGGACGGTAGGCCTACAATGCGAGAGTGGGCGCGTCAAGCTATAACTGATTACGCAGTGCCGCAGAGAAACATATTGGTAAAGAGCGGGCGCTTCCGTAAGGCTTTGCGGCCGAGCTACTGCGCTGCCGCCAGCTCACCGCACGGCTGGTCAGACCGATAATTTTGTCTTCAGAGAATTTAGACGCGCGGTTTAACTCCGTTTTGGTTTCGCTTTCGATAACTGTGCTTGCGATTCTGGTTTACCTTTAGTTCCAAAAATGTTCAATGCGTCGTCTCTAGTGGATCGAAAGAGCTTCAAAGTGGAGGTTCGTACCTACTTCAAAGTGGAGGTTCGTACAATATCAGCCCTATTCATAGTGTCACTCACTGACAAATCCACTCATTAATTTATTCACACCAGTGAGTGCGCTGCATCAAACGTACTACTTGTTCTTCGTGTACTAAGATATAACTTCCTAGACTCTCACTTCACGATGCGACGTAGCGGAAGGGGCAGGGAGGAACAGTGATAGAAGTTATCACATAGAAGAGTTACACAAATAACAATATAGGTTGCATGCACAAGCCAGAACACGTGGTTTAGAACACATTAGAGACGTCAGCCCAATTATAAAGCAATGGGCAAGCAGGCTAACCTTCAAAAAATTTAGTTCGACAATGAAAAACCATCGAAATTGTGTAACGAAATGGTCCAAACTAACATATGTCCCCTACAGGCAATACAAAACTGCGAAAAATAATTGTGGTTCCCAACAGATTGACTATCATAGAGTGCAGTGGAAAGTAATAAACAGCGATTTACTGAGTGACTATGCGAAAGTAAAAAATAAGAACCGCGGTAAATCGTGAAAATGGAAGCGGAAAGTGAGTGCTACGCGCTCCCAATGAATTGTCTTGTTGTGCTTTGAACTTATTCCGTTCGTGTTGCTTCTGTTGTGCACTCCTGTATTTCCGTACTTAACAACCTCACGCTGCAGACCTGCCGGAGGAGCCCAGCGTTGAAATGCTCTACGCCGAAGGATACCTCGAGGCGTTCAACGATCTCTGCCGGGGAGTCAAACTCCGGGTGAGTCACTTGAAAGCCTTCTTCTTGCGTGCGTATTTTTCTTTTTTTCATGGTTTCCTCGGTATTGCGGTTTCTGTGTCTTTCGTTCAATGTGATCAGCAATGTGTCACTACCCCATTGAACGCACTCCGGCCGGAGCTGTATAATCAATTCGGGAAGTAAACATCACTAAAGATATCGTGCCAGCCAATAAGAAACGCTATAGTTACACATGACTCCCCGCACAGGCACCCCTAAAACAGCAGCGCTTACCTTTCTTCCAACGTGCAAGTCCACAGGAAAGCTCGACAGAATGAGAGAAGGGACAGAGAACGGGTGGAACCGACGCAATCGCGAAACGAGTGAATAACAGCCTTTCCACTTTTCGCTGGCAGTTCCCATGCAAGGAGTGGGACGGGGGGGGGGGGAGGGAAGGGGCAGGGGTGTATGTAACGTCAGAAGGCAAGGAAACCCGACTGCTATAGACATGCAGGACAGCGGCTAAGGGCAAACTCCAGAAACTTAAGTTCAAAGTACGGCAAGGAATGTCTCTGCTAGTTCTGAAAAATAAACGGCATGCAAATATGTCAAGCCGACAACTAGCGCAGGGCATGCAGAAGCAGAGCCGCGTTAATTAAACGACACCGTTGGGTCCAGGCGACACTACGGAAGCGGTCGCACCTCAAATCAACATTCCTGCGCCCACCGCGGTACCTCTGCGGCCAAGGTGTTGCTCGAGGTCGCGCACTTGATCACGACCGCGGCAGCACCATTTCGACAGGGGTGAAATAAGAAAATGCTCGTGCACTTAGATTTAGGGACTCGTTGAAGGACAACACGGTAGCGAATTTATCCAGAGCCCGCCACTAAGGCGCGCCTCATAAGCCATTGTTTTTTTGGAAAGTACAGCTCCATACTTCAATAAAAGTTTAATATTTCAGCCACTACGCGATGAGCTATGTGAAGCAATAACAATGCTCAGCCCTCTCAGAAGTTATGAAGCGTGGCCAACAGCGACGCCTCAAGCAAATACCTCTATCTGTGTGTTCTGTATACTACGCGTAAAACAGCAGTGGGGCACTCAAAGTAACGTTTACCATCAACTCACAACTCTCGTGTTTGGTTAAACGTGGAACAAATTAAACATTCGCAGTGAATATCAGCGCAAATTATCGACAATCCAAGAAAATAGCACAGAAAGCTTCACTTACATCAATTGTCAAAGTGCGTGAGATCCGCATAATTGTTTTCATGGTTTCCACAGCATTAATCTTTCCTGCATCTTTCTTTCAGTGTGATCAGCCCAGTGTCATATCCCCATTGAACGCACTCCGACCGGAGCTGTATCATTATTTCGCGAAGCAAAACGACCTTAAAGAATTCGCACCAGCCAATAAGAAAGCCTGGACAAAATTTCTTCGGAATAAGCGCGCTTTAACAAGCGACAGTGCGTTGTGGACGCAAATGACGAAAACTAGAAACGTAGAGAAATTAACTAGGTATGGCGATTGCTCAAAATGTGGGAGAACACTTTTAAAATGTTTGGTGGCACTTGTACAAAGGTAGTAAATGTTTCTCAAAAGCTGCTCCGGTTTTCTGAAAGGTTCTTAATGACCACTGCAATGGTACAGGGTTCGATGCAAATTATATACTTTCAAAGCAACAATGTCGGCAACAGTCTCTTATACAACTACTCAAATGCACAGTTTAAATAGAGTAATGTATGCGAATATAAATCTGGGCTACTAGAGGCCGTCTGTTTGAACGCCTCGTGGTTTCTAGGGTACATTTAATGGTGGGGAACAAATTATAGCCACTCCCAAGTGTGAGCAGTAGCCCGCCTCGGTGTACTGAGAGTGCCAGGACCTTGTGCTGGCCTCGGCTAACACCATGCAGGTGAGCCTATTGCGCAAGTGTATACGTAACAGACACCGGTGCGTATGCCCTCTTGAGGGCAGCTCTCGAGCAACTCCGAGCGCTCCTGCTTAACCACTAAAAGTGTGTGTTGCTAAAACGGAAAACAAGATTTTGGCTGTCTAGCTCTCTCCGTTCACCATATATTTCCTTCATTAGCTTCGCTAATTATGGTTCCTAGCGGTAATGAAGATCAAGCAATTAATGCGGCTAACTTGTACTGATTTAAGCGGCGGCTGAACAAACGAAGCTTTAGCCACTTAGCCAACATTCCAATAAATTGCTGCTCAAACGAATACAACTGTCGTTTTGCAACCGCTGGTTCTACGCCGAGGTTTTCATCGTTAGGCCGCAGTTAGTAAATTTCTGCAGAGCGGAACAATACGTACTTCGTCTCCATTACTAATGGGAGCCTTTTGTCTTGTTTCGGCGTTTACTAATGTTTTATTTTAGTGGATACGCCGTGACGTGTAGTAAATAAGTTTACCAGGAAGTCTCCTACCTGAGTGGGATACCGCGACAGTGAACAAAGCCACACAGAATGTTCTTGCCAATTTTCTGCAGCCAACTATGGTAAAGCCTACTATATTTATTGAGAGTCGAGCGATCGAATTAGTGTCCGTTCATTGAAGAGGGATAGGGAGGAATACCATATACTATTCCCAAAGAAACTATAAGGCCCGAGTCTGGGCCTCCTGGTAGAGTCACGACTCTTGGCCCAGCACTATATTGATGTGCTGCACCAGGAGGGCCATAGTCCGTTCATTGTGGTACAAAAGAAAGCGCAAGACGCAACGAGCATAGGACCACGCATGACAAGTGTTTTTTCTGTGTCTTATGTAGCAGATGCATATTATAGGATTAGACGAACCTAATCCTTCCCTTACAAAAGTCATTTGAGAAATTTCGTTGCCATTCTGGTTACATTTCGTAGCCTTCACTAGAGTTTCTGTTTGCGCTGCAAATGAATACCGTGTGTAATTTTTAAAAAGGTGTCTTGTCGTAAGCTATCGAAACATGATAAGCAAAATTCCACAGCCTACTTACAGCCAGAGCCCATCGATCACTAACTGCTTGCGTTCCATGAATGCATGCAACAGAGCTTATACTTATTGTGTATTGTATACACGTCACCCCGGCCCTGTGCGCAGAATGCTACAGAAGAGAAGGACCTGCGCTGTTATCTGAGCGTTCCGCACCCGTACTACCGAATAGGCCCGGTCAAAATGGAGGTCATGAGCCTAGAACCCTACATCGTCCAATTCTACGACGTCATCTCGCCCAAGGAGATACAAGCAATCCGCAGGATTGGGGACCCCATGGTGAGTCACTTTGTGATATTCCGTGGAGATAGCGTCGCACTTTCTGGCGGCTAAGTGGGTAGTTTTCTCAATAAAGACCAGCGGAGGCAACATTTTTGCCACTAGGCGGCCTCACCATGCCATGGCATCGACCTTCTGTTCGCCGCATTACTGAAAGAAACTTCATCATTGAAGTGCCATGCACATAGTTTTATCGGTACAAGCAGAAGAGAAAACTTCTACTCGTGCACTCGCATCATTGTCAGTCTCTATCAAAAGTCGCCAGTTGCCCATGCTTGCATCGCCCAATGTGTAAGACTAACCTGGCAAACCTAACTAGTCAATGTATTGCATTGCGCAGTGTTCCTGAATCCTAAAGAAAGGATACGTTGCAAAGTTCTTCGCCGAGGCTAATACTTCGTCTCTGCAACCCTTGATAGAAAGGACTAGAAAGCGTAGCAGGCGACCCTGCTGATACATCAGTGATGCGAGCCGGCATAGCTAGTCCTACTCTCTGCTTGCTTTTGTAGTTCTCGGAAACTAATATTCGTCGGGACGGCTTCCAGCTGTTCAACTCAAGCGCATGATTCAAGTAAACTCGCAAACCAAAGGGACGGGTTGTATACTGTCATTCTCAAACTAGCAGAAGCAAGCAGAACGTGTAGTCAAGCATCACTCCGGCATTATTCGTGAGTGAATATTTAGGAAACAATTTCCCGGATTTCCTCTCCTCTGCAAATGAAAAAAATCAGCTCCCTGTTGCTCGTCTGTGCCAAATCGATCCATCTTGCTGTTCCCATAATCCAACCAATCCCGATAGACACATAGGATCGCAGCGCAGTCGCAATTTACCGCGATAGCGTTAGGGGCCAGTGTCACAGAAAATCCGGTGTCGTGGTCCGGCGTCGGACGTCCTGTGAGCGAAAGCTGTAGATATTCTATATGCCACTGAAGTTCTTCTGTGCCTATAGTTCCTCATACATTGTCTTACATTCTTTACAAAGTTATTCCTTGGAATTCTGAGAATGACAGCCCTTAACAAATCTCATGACTCAGACCACCGACAGCGTAAGCCTTTTATGTCAAATCTTCTCAGACTGAAATATTAAAAGTGCGAAAAAATAAGAAAAGATCGCCCAACGCAAGACTCTGCATTTTTATTAGGAAGCTCCCCTTCATGCATAGGGTTCGCCGCCAGCGTTACATGGTAAACATTACGTTCACATAAGCGTCAGTTGCCGGGAAGCATGAGAAGCGGTCGGGGATATTTCAATGCTATTGCGTTCCACTCTTAAAGGCGAAGCTTAAGCGTCCTCCAAATTTTATGCACAATCGTAACTGGCCTGCTCGTGAAATCGGCTGTGTCTCAATGCTCGATGAGATCATCACTGAGTCGTGTTCGAGTCCGTGCACATGGGCGTCACCGGTAGTATTGGCCAAGAAAAAGGACGGGCCATGGCGCCTCTGTGTGGATTAATCATCATCGTCATCATCATCCTGGCCACTGCAGGGCAGAAGCCTCTCCCTTACTTCTGCAATTTGTGTGTGTTTGGATTACCGCCGTATTAATAAAGTGACAAAGAAGTGTATGCGCTGCCGCGATTCGATGACATCCTTGGCTGCCTCTACAGTGCGAGCTACTTATGCTCTCTTGACCTTCTATCTGGACACTGGCAAATCGCCGTCGACGATATGGCCAGAGAAAATACTGATGTTTTCCAGGTAAAAGTTACACCCTTTAAATTATGTAACGCGCCGGCCAATTTTGGGCGTATGATGGACACCTTGCTTAGAGGTTTCAAATTGTCCACATGCCTGTGCCACCTTGACGACGTTAATGTCTTTTCAGCAACATTTCACACACAAATTGAACGTGTTTGCACCATACTTCACGCTTTTCTTAAAGCCAGGCTTCAACTTATCAATATGCCGATACGGGCACCGCCAAATTGCGGCTCTAGGCTATCTTCTCGACGCTTTAGTAGTAAACCCTGATGCAGACAAAATTCGTGCGGTACGGGACTTCCCGGTTCCGAGGTCGTCCACAGACGTTTGCAGTTTTGTTCGGCAGTGTTCTTTCTTCCACTGTTTAGTTCAAGATTATGATCTTGGAGCTGATCCTGGGGAGCGGATTAGGTGATCTTGGAGCGGTCCTGGGACGCCAACGTGTGGAGCTGACCTTTGCGACGTGCTTCCTCCGCGCGGCAGAGAGTATGGTCGATAATAATAATGATAATAATAATAATGATACTTCATTGATGACTTGAGAATCATACAATGGAAGAATCGGGCCTGTCAAAGCCGCAGTGGGCTTGAACGGCAGTGCCTGGCAGACAGCGACAGGGCCATCGGTAACACGTCATTAGCTTGTAGACAAGAGTGAGAAAAAATAAACACATACACACATGACAGGCTTCCGATCACGCATTAATGTGTCTAAGAGCCTTTCTGAGACCATATTTCTTCTTCATATCTTGTATGCTTTGGGGAAGTAAATTAAACATTGCTGGGACATAATAGTTACGCAGTCTTCGACCATATCTCGTCTTACAGCGGGGTGTAACATAAAGATTCTTTGGTCTCAGGCAACGAACAGGCACATAAGGAATTTTATACTGGCTTATCCCAATATGCTTTAAGACAACAGTTTCTAGCAGCAAAGAACTGAAATCAGGTAAACACAAAGTTTTGAACACATCAGATTTTGAGGGGACATCATAAGCAACATGCTTCAGAATGCCGCGAATGACGGAGTTGACCCGGTTTACCAAATGTAGAGCGCCATGACCATAAGTAGATATCCCATACCGGATTACACTGTAACATAAGGCATGTATTTCAAGCTTTCGGACAGACAATGGCATGTAAAATTTAATATTATACAAAACACAACACACTGCGATAGTTTTTGACAAATATATGCGAAATGAGAGTTCCAGCATAAATCACTGTCATAAAAAAACACCAAGGTATTTATTTGAAGAAGCGTATTGCACAGGGTCACACGAACAGGGATTGCAATGTGATGTGTGCAAATATAATGGGGGCGATAGGGTAACTTGCTTGACAGGGTTGTGGAAACAGATTAGATGAGTTTTGGACGCATTGACATGGACTACATTATTCCGAAACCAGTCCATCACTTTTGTTGTTGCCATTTGTAAAGAAGAGATGGCGTCAGTGTAACTTCGAGCGTGTGAAACAAGGACAGTGTCATCAGCATGCTGATATAATTTGACATTCAGAACATTAGATAAATCGTTAAAACATAAATTAAATAATAACTGACTTAAGATTGAACCTTGGGGGACGCCAGCTTTAATTTCGGTCAGGTTGCTACGAAATTTTCCAATAGACGCAAGTTGGTGCCTGTGAGATAAGAAGTTCGTCAGTATCCGCAAAAACGCACCCCGAAAGCCTAGCAAAGAAAGTTTAGTTAGTAGTATGCTATGACAGACGCTGTCAAACGCTTTGCGGACGTCGAGAAACAGTGCACAAGCAATCTGATTGTGTTCAAACGCAGATTTTAGTGTATCAGAAAATCATCAAGCAGCAACTGCGTACCTCGATTTGGCACAAAGCCATACTGGCTAGGAGACAACACGCCATGATTGTTTAAAAAGCTGCTCATTGTCTTGAGCAGATGTTTTTCCAATATCTGCCCAATGCATGAAAGGATTGAAATAGGCCGGTAGTTTTCGATATTGTTGCGTGCACCGCTTTTAAAAAGAGGAATGACCAGCGCATTTCTCACATTATCGGGAATGATGCCAGTGGAAATAATATTGTTTAAAATGAGTAGTATCACACCTTTTATTGCTTCGAAAGTTCTGCGCAGCTCTAATATTGAAATACCATCAATTGCTGGAGACTTCTCTGGTTTTAGACTGAAAAGGATTCATTTCAGATCATGTTCCGAAAACATGCAAAGAAAGACGGATTCTGAAATAGTAGTTTGCAATGTGCAAATGTCTGGATGAGGTCTCGCTACACCAGACACTTTGGAAAACAATGAGTTAAAATCATTAGCGGTGGCAGTATCATTTGAACAAAAGCGAGACATCAGATCAACATGGCGATTAGCATTTACATCACCACCTCTAAGATTGTTAAACAGGGACCATGTTTTCCTGCTGTCCCAACGAGCGTCCGTGAATTTTTCTCGTATCTGATTACGTTTTGCTAGACGTATCATCGAATTGACCTTATTTCGAAGCTCTTTGAACCGAAGCCGCAAAGCAGTACAATTAGGACTTCTTTTTGTTTGAACCCATAACAAGTTTATTTTTTTTGCTTTTATTGTCGCGAGTATTTCTGTCGACATCCATTTTTGATACAAATTACGTTGTTTAATTTTACAGACCCGTGTAGCTGCAAGCCGGAAATCGGTGAACAGTGTTACAAAGTTGCCATAGGCGTCGCCTGGAGGAAAATTCATCAAGAAGTTATACCAGTCGTGATTCATTACAAATTTGTCGAAAGCCAAGGGGAAAACAATTGAGAATTGTTTGACTTCGTTTGGAGCGACCAAGCGAGTAGTGTCATCATTTAGAGAGCAGCAGACCATGTAATGATCAAAAAGTTTCGCTGCAATAACGGCAGATTTGACACTCAAGTTATGTGCACGTATATTTATATGATCTATGCAAGATGTGAAGAGATGACCAGCAAGAGAGAGAGAGAGAGATTGGCAAGTTTACAGACATTACAGATACTCCGTGGCTACATAACAGGCCTGCGGATGCATTTTGTGCTTTTCTGACCACAACCAGCAACATTGCGGTTGCGCCCCATGTCCCATGTCCCAGGCGCCCCATGCGCCCCTGCAGAACGACACCATGACTAAATAGCGCCGTGACGCGGGCCGGAATTCTTCGCGCGTAGTTTCACAGACAGTGTTTTGCAAGCCCCTCCCCCCCCCCCCCATTTGGAAATGACATTCAAATAATTACTAACTGTCGTCGTTGAAGGGCGTAGCGTATCTATGTTGACATAGATACGCTTCATAGAAGGTGTCTGATAGAAGAGGAGGAGTGAGCAGTAAAAGGGAGAATGGTGCCATCGAAGCTGTGGGGTGGTCTAGCATAAAGAAGATAGAAGGGACTTTAGCTGGTGCTTTCATGCTTTGCAGTGTTTCAGGCGTATGTGACAAAAGGCAAGATGTCAACCCAGTTTTCTGCCTGTAATTTAGAAAATTGGGAATCATGTTGTTCAAAGTTCTGTTGGTGCCCTCGACAAGACCATTGTATGCGGGTTATAAGGGGTCGCGTGGCGAAGCTGGCAAGCACAGAGACGCAACAGCTATTCGAATACGTCGGCAACAAACTGGCGACCCAGATAGCTCACAATAATGCGAAGGAGCCTATGACGCAGTACAACGGAGGACAGGAGGAAGCTCTAAACGTCGATAGCTGTGGCCGTCGCCATCATTGCGGTTTCAGATGGTCAGATGGTCGACGCTGAGTACAATCCAACGGTTGTCGTTTGATGAGCCCAGGAAGCAGCCAAGCAGATCTACTCCAAATATTTCGAAAGCAGATTATGGTGGTGCATAGGGTAAAAGAGCCCGACCGGAGCAGTAGTGGGGTGCTTGAATTGCTGGCACTTGTCACAACTGGCCACATATTTTTCTATATTCGGTCGCATACAAGGCCAGTAGAATAGGCACTGTATGCGATGGTATGGTGTGGTGAAATCCACGTGCCCAGCGGTCGCGTCATCGTGCATAGCATGGGTCACCTTTGTTCTCAAATCCTTAGGAACAACTAGGAAGAGGCGGACACCATCAGACGCGTAATTCTTTCTGTAGAGCAGGCCATCTTGTATACGAATGGCAGTGTTACCTGTCAGCTGAGCAGCTCAGGCGACGAGGGCATCCAAGCATCGGTCGTTGCACTGCTCTTCCCGGTAGGTGACCAGTTCGGGAAAAAATGCCGTGGCAGCCAGAAGCTCACGGAAATTGTCGGCGTCACATGTAGCTGTTGGTTGAGGTAACCCCGAAGGGTAGCGGTGTCCGCATGATGGCGGCTACTTTTGTAACGGCTTGCAGTCAAGTACCTGCAAACATAGCGCCCATCAAGCAAGGCGGCCGCTCCAAGATCAGCTATGATTCGCGGCTTAAGAATGGCTTCCGGTGAGTTCTGCCAGGAGTTACTGGCTCATTACACCGCGGCTTTCGTCATCACCGATCGCCTAAATGATGTAGCCTACTTATTTGCTCGTCTCGTATCTCATTGCTAAGAAGACGCAGCTTGCTCATGTCGCCCTCCAGAAGCGCTGATATCCCCGTGTCTCGGAGTGCACGTAACAGTTACTCGGCCAGCGGGCTTCTTCTGTGAAGGGAGGAGTGTTACGCTAAAGCGAAAGCAAGGACGGACGAAGAGGAGGACGAAATGCGCTTGTCTTCGGAGAGGCTCGGTGTCGGCGCGGCAACTCTTCTCCCATTTAAGGCTGCGAAGTACCGTGCCCATAAGCGCTTCAAATGTCGCAGGCGCGTTGCACAAATCAAAAGGCATAATGCTGTATTCGAACAAGCCGTCTTGTTTCACAAAAGCGCTTTTCTCTTTGTCGGCTAAATGCATGGCTATCTACAAGTAGTCCGATCGGAGGTCCACAGATAATAAGTAGGATACGGAATGAAGACAGTCGATAACGTCATCGATACGTTGAAGGAAGTACAATCTTTTTTTCGTCATATAATACAGAAGCCGGCAATCGACAGAAAACGTCCAGGACCCACCGTTATTTTTCACCTTGATGACCGGCGCAGCCATAGTGCTAGAGGAATCTTGGATGGCGGCCTTGGCTAGAATGTCGTCGACTTGTAGAGCGATGATCTCGCACTCCAACGCGCACACGCGGTATGGCCTCATGAAATGCACGGACCCCGAGTCGATCCTGTGGCGAGGCCGTGTAGTTGAAACGTGAACAAATCGAACAATGAAGCATGCTTGCTTAGGACGCTGACCAGGGCTTAACACTTCTCTGAAGACACTGACTTATTGATCATGTTTAGAAACGACAATAAGTCTTGAGGGACACCGGGGCCAGCCCCGTGCGCTCTGGCTTCGTGCGACGTGTCATCAGTTAAAGAGTCTATGTTGAGACTAGCATCCCCTTCAAAAGTGGCAAGCCGCATACCGATGGATTGCACAACAGGCTCCCAGGATAAATTTGTTCCCCATAGTGCTGTTGTTCCGCAGGCCAGAGACAGGACACATCGAGGTACGAGTACACTTTTCTTCATAACGCTCAAAGGCACAGGGTCAACATTACAATCATATGTGTGGGACGACAACACCATAAGCAGCAACGCGAACACTGAATAAGGAACGTGTAGGCAAGACGGCATCTTCAATGACAGCGACAGCGTGCGAAAAGGCAGCAGCTGGGCTGGCAGGAGGAGACACGACGAAAAGCTCGACGGTACGGCAGTTAACAGTGGCAAAGCACTCATGTAGGAAATCGAGGCCAAGAAATACGCTGGGTGCAGATTTAGCAAGCACTGCGAATTCACTTTGATATACGTTAATGGAAAAATGAACGTTCACGGTGCACACACCAACATGACGGGTAAATTAAATCTCCACTCACAGCACGAAATGTATTAACGTTAGCCCATGGAAACATCACTTTACTTCCTAGTCGCATTTTTAAATTCGGCCTCATAACGGTGACACTCACTACTGTGTCCAATAAGGCCAAAGTAGCAACATTGTAAACTAAAACACGGATATTATGATGACACATGGCGACTGGAGGAGGCATAGGCGCTTGTAGCTGAAGATGACTGACGAGCTTTCCTCCCTTGGTCACGCAGCCTAGTTTCCCAGCGGCGGTGACGTGAGACGTAGTCGCGGAGATAGAGACCTGCGCTGGCCCGAAGGCACCGGCGTCAAGCTGCGCACAAAAGCTGGTGATTCGCCACGGTAATTCACTTGGTGGTTTGTCCACTTTCAGAGTCGATCACAAGCCCAACGTGTCCCGTCACTGCGCCCATTGCTACGCCAATAACGAGCAGGCGGTCACTCATAGGACAGTGGTGACGTGCGACGATGATGAGGACAAAATCAGATAACGTGTCCGCGAATGCCACATTGGAGCGAGATGGGGCGCGTACTGGGTGCACTGAAATGGTCAGAAGAATAACTGGCACGGCCGTTCCACTCTTAAGAAACTGCAGGCGGTCTCCGTTAGTAATTGCCGTAGAACTGGTAACTGGAATGCGCGTTCATGGAAGGATTTGGCCCTGTTGGACGCGGCGCGAAGTCGTAGGCATCTACGAAGGTGGCTGTGATGGATGTCTCACAAAAGGCGCCGGAAGAACATTGCTCTCAAACCCGAGCAGTCGCGATGGAACCCGCGTCGCCTCGGCCAAGCTCTTCGCGCACCACTAGGCGAATCACTGACGCCAGGTCGCATGGAGTTGAGAAAACGTCAACACAGCCGACGTTAGTTACATTCGCCAGGCAGCCGAACTTTGGTGTGAAACGCCGAGCATTCAGTGCTTCAAAGATGGGGAAGTGCTTAAGGACGTCGCTCTTGAACTCTAGACTGTCCTTTCCGATGAGGGACTGGTATACGTCCGCGGCGTTGCGTCTTACATGATGACCAACTTTGACCTCTTCTGTCATGTGAGGATTCAGGGCCTTGCGCAACTTGAACATTTCCTCGATGTATGTTGTGCAGGTTTCGCCTGGAACTTGAGCTTGTTGCATTGGCGTTTGCTCTGCACGCTTCTTTTTAGCAGACAGATATCCGAAGCACTTCTTGATTTCCTCTACGAACTTCTTCCACGTCGTTAAGCTTTCCTCGTGGTGTTCAAGCCACGGAAACGAGTTTCTCTTGACGAAGAAGGCAACATTGTTAAGCTGCTCGGTGGTATTCCACCTACTGAACCGACTTGCTGAGTAGTAGAAGCTGAGGGATCCGTCCAAGCCTTCACCAGCTTTTCCGGCGAAGGTTCGTGGCTCGATGTAGGGCTGCCATGAGATGCTGAAAGAAGGTTGAGGGTTGTTGCCGTCGGGAGCCATCTCTGATGGAACAACGGTAATTCTTCGACTTCGGCGAATCTCAACGGATTGCGCCTCTGTGGCCGGCTCTTCGTCGTTCTTTTGGTGGCGCCGGTCTTTCACCCAGCGCCTTCACCAAAACTATTACGACGGTGTGCGTTTAGTTAAAGAATTAAAGATGAATGGAGGATAAAAGGAGAAGGGTTTCCGGCGGCGTCACCAAGCCGCTCCAAAGACAAGCGTGCTTCGTCCTCCTCTTCTTCTGCCCTTGCTGTAGCTTTTGCTTAATGGCATTGTCACGCTGTCGTAAAGGTGAAGAACGAGACCGCGGCATGGAGTAGAGCCACGAAACTATATACAAGGCCAAATTTGTGCCCCCAAACAGAAGTGGCGCTCGGTCAGAACGACAGAAACAAGCGCACGCGTGGATCGTCGAAATCTGGTCCAGGCACGTCGGCTATTTTTTACATGACTCAGCGTAGGTTCTAATACACAAAACTATTCTCGTCGACCCTGTAATCTGATTACACAATGTTCGGCGGCAACACAGAGAATAGAATCGGCGTGAACATTCGAGAATGCTCTGATAAATACGGCTGTGCCTTGCGCCGAGCAGTAAAGTTGAAAGTATGTGGAAGTTGGTAGTATGTGGAAGAGCGGTAAATGGAAAAAGCATAAACAATCTACGCATGTCGTTATAGTAAAGATGTCTTCGTAAGATGTCAGCATCAGCCCTGGTAGTGCTGCCTTCGCATAACAACAAGCAAGTACAAGCTGACAAACACGCTGAAAGGCCCCGATAAGGCACGGATTGAGAAAGCAGAGCGCAACTATTCTTCATATTTTATAAAAACAAATAGAGCAACCAACCCAACCCCCCTACCACTTCAGTTTGCGCTTATCGGCGCACATGACCAAGAATACCAAAGTGGGAAGGACAGCGCCACGTATATCGGTCGTATTTGTAGATTAAATCACTGAAAACTACACTTCGTGTGCAAAAAAATGCGGTTGGTAAGAATTTACCTACTGACGCGGTTAAAAAAGCGTTCCAATGAGCATGAGGAACTCATTCGTTTCATCAACGACAGTTGCACAAGGATCATCTACACCTTTTCTCAAGCTCTAAATTTCACCTACGAACCTTTCTGTATCATAAGACTCCGCTAGAATATATTTCGTAGCTAACATAGCAAGCACCAAGTCTTAGCTTAATCTCTTGAATACAGGAAAGCAATGTTCCAGAAAGTAGGGAATCCTTCGCAGATGTACGATATGCCAATAGAAGCAACATTAGATCAAAGACCACTCCGCTCTACGATTTCTCTCACTCTTCGGCAGTACTAGTGTCTGCTTGTAGACGGTTCTTACAGTTAGTCGTGACTGACGCCCTGACGTAACCATTGCGGACATTGTCAAATTCTGTACTAGCGGCATTTTGAACCAATCGGAGAAGCTGTGGCATGCCTCTGGCCCAATCAGTACTGAACGAACCGAAAATTCGACAATATAGCTGTATTTGATGAAGTCCACAACAGTGCCCCTGGTCATACGGACAGTTTGGGAACTCCATTCAGGCGGGGTTTCCTGGACAACACCATCAACATTCGCGGCCACTGTACAAGGCCATAGCCGGCCTCCAATGTGTAGACTGCATACAGTGTGATATGTGAGAAAAAAATGACTCCTCATTGGTTGAAAAGCCTGTATAAGTTGTCTATATGTATATTTTTATGCGGAAGGTAGATTTTATAATATAATCCTGTATTATTGCGTGCAAAGGCAAATTCAGAGGCACCAACCTGCATTTTTGTTGCACTCGCATTCGACACTGGCCATGCCGTTTCACCCAGGGCCTTCACCACGGCACGATGACTTGCAATTTTTCACTGCGCTGTGAAATCGCATTATTTCCTGCGCAGCTGGCCCGTGCCACAGTCGTCGAGACGATCGAAGAAACGGTGGACCCCGCTCGCATCAGTCAAGTGGCGTGGCTAGAGCCAGACACCGACCCGCTGCTAGAAAGGGTCAACCAACGGGTGGCCATGCTCACCGGACTGTCCACAGACTACAAGCGTGGAGACTCTGAGATAATACAGGTGGGTATATGCATTGATAAAAAATGAAAAAAGAAAAACACTTTCATATGTATGTCCGAATCCCAGCAAACTCGTACATCAAAGGCAGCCAGACTGCGTAAGAAAGTTCTCATACCGTTCGGAAGTCATTTAGGTCTGGTTTGCCGCAGTTTATGCATACCCAAAACCTAAAGAAACGCTTAACATATATGGTACTTTTTCCGGGTATCTTATGTCTATATCCGAGCTTAGTACCTATATATACACTCATTTATATCCGACGCGTGTTGCTGTGTGCTGTAGCGGCTGTATACAGGGTGTCCCAACTAGAAGCCCGGAAATACACCCGATATTGGCGCGTGACTGCCCACTCGAGATACTTTGCGCGTATTCCCTGCGCTTCTTTCCCGCTCGGAAAAACACGTTTATGTAGAGCTTACTGGGCAACAAAAAGCTGTATCAGGAGCTTTTCATGTTACTCTACAATTTTGCAATTACACTTTTCATCTATTATATTTCAGAAGTTTATCAATGAAGTAAAGATAATTATATGCCAAGGCAGAATGCAAAAATAATCTCAGCATCTCAGAGCGACGGCAAATAACATTACCTTGGTTGGGCTCACACGGCATTTGCTCATTTTTAAATCTTGGCGCATTGCAGTTGGGACACCCTTTAAATCCCTTCGAACTTCGCGAGCTCCACGCTCTGCGTCGCTCGCTTAGCGTTCGCAATGTCGCCTTTCCTTTGTTTTTCCTGCATGGTGGTTGCGACGAGCAGTACGGCTCCTACGGACCGGGTGGCCACTACGAAGCGCACGCCGACTACTTCATGGGGGGACTCACGGAGGAGGAGGTAAGTTGAGCATCAAAAAGGCTGGCTCCACATGTGAGTCTTCGAAATGATGAACACAGTGAACGTTGTGTGACTCAGCATTGACAAGAAAACACAACTGCCGTACTGCAGAACAAAAATTTTAAAATTAAATCATAGTAGCGTATTGTTACCATTACCGGTTGCCACCAAATATTAATGTGCATTGTTTGGTCAGCATGAACGGTGCTTACCCTGCGTGTGTATTTGAGACCAAGTGGGCGTAGTAACGATAACAGTGGCACGGCAACGTTACGCAATATCACTCTATAGAGTGATAGTCCATTGTTCCAATTGTTTCCACATTAGTATACTAATGGGGAAACAATTAGTGTGTTTCTGATAGAGAACGTGACAAAAAAAGAATTTTTTAATCTTTTAGGATCTAGCGCGCCAAAACCACGATCTCGTCATGACGCAAGCCGTAGTGGGACCACAAATGATTCTGAGCATCTGAGGTGCACCTAAATCTAATCCCACGAGCGTTTTTGCATCTCGATTCCATCTAAACGCCGCCGTCGCGGCAGGGGTCAAACCCGTGACCTCGAGCTCATCAGTACGACATCATAGCCACATAGTGGTGGGTAACCAACAATAATCACTCACGTCATTGTAGACATGATACATTAACTAAGGAAGGCACATGTTGACCATTTAAGACTAAAGGGCCCACCTGAGCGCGAATACGAAACGTCGTTTAATGGAGAAGAACCGGGTGTTAACCGAGGGGCGCCACCTTTATTATTCATATCATAAGAAGCCAACAAACACTGACGCCAAGGGCAACATAGGGGAAATTGCTTGTGCCTAATGAATAAAATAAAGAAAGGATATAATAATGGAAATGCAAGTGGAAGAAAAAACAACTTGCCGCAGGTGGGGAACGATCCCACGATCTTCGCATGGGAAGGTTGCGGGATCGTTGCCCACCTGCGGCAAGTTGTTTTTTCGCCAACAAAGACAAAAATTATCGCAAACGAAGACGTCGGGAAAAATGTATTTGAGACGATCTCCATAAGTATAAAAGCAGACGGCACGAGGCAAACAAACGAAAACACTGCAGAAGGCGCCGGACACCGCCCCAACAGCAGCAGACGACAGGCGCGAGTCCGTGCTCTGATGTCACACGAGCGATGCTCGCAGCACCTCTGTAGTTCGTTCTCGGGATTAATAGGGGTAGCGTTCCTTCACCTTCACACTTCACCCTTTCCCTATCTCTCCGACTTTCCCCCGTGCGCCTTCTATGGGAACTGCGAGTGCAGAGCGGCAAAACGGTTCAAATCATTATTTTTCCCTCCTCTCCCCTTCCTCTCTACCATTCTGTCTAGCTTCCTTCTGGACTTGCACGCTAGAAGAAATGAAAGGCGCGTAATTTCTGCAATGCACCTGCGGAGGGGTCACTCATAATTAACGCTCTCAAGAGGCTAATGTGGCGACGCCCACGGACCTCCCGAAGATATTGTGCATATTCAACGTGGTGCAAAGGTCCAAACGAGTTTCTCGCGTAGATTTCCTCTCTGCTGCGCTCCTGTCATGTGTACACACGCTTTGAATCACCTCTAGACGCGGTTTGCCAGACAGCAGCAGCAAAAGCAGTGGTAAAGAAGAAGAAAGAGGCAAAGAAAGCTTCGTTTTAATACTGGGAAGTCGAAGAAACCAACCCAGACACGAGTACACACGTAGTGAAAGTGATGGCTCCGTCGTGGTTGACATTTTTTGATGCAGATTATTTTTCGTCCCGAACGTCAATGCATGTTCAGTAGACTGGGGTCTCCGTTTTGTAGCCAAACTGTATATGGCTACCTCGGCAAATTTTCTGCGTCCGTGCGTGTGCACGCCCCACGTCGACTAAGAAAAATTCTCGTCTCCAAACTTAGCGTAAAAGAGAGCCCAGCCTTGTAGGTTCGTTAGCATAAGTGTCAATACCTACGATGGATGGCTAATTGTTTATTCTAGTGCGCTCGTCGCAAGTGACAACTCGAGTGTTTGATGACCCATAGTTCCCGGCGCGGCACACGTTCACCGCCTCTTGGGGGCTCGTCGCTATAGCAACCAGTGGCGCAACCCACCAACAGGGACACCCGTAGCATCCATCTTTCTGTGTCCATGTAAAGGCCGTAAGAAACGTACACGCATGTATTGTCCATTGTTTGTTCGTCTACAGAGTGACGTCAGTGTCGCCTAGCGGCCTTATCGGCTGTTACTACTGAGCAGTTCTATGGGGCGGACGTGTATCGTGCGCACGGAAGAGGAGCAACGTGTCCGTCAAGAACGACGACTGGAGCGACAGCTAGAATGAGTGCAAAGGCGGCGGGAAGCCGCTATAGCATCGACGAGCCTGGCCCGTCGTGTGCGACGACCGAAAAAGACCGGCGGCGTTGCCGTCAAAAACGGCGGCGTGACCAGAACAGGGGATGTCAGCGCCGGCGACGGCAAACAGCACTCGCGAGACGCGGGCTTTAAGTGCATATATATATATATATATATATATGATCATAGATATATATAACTTTGTCATTTTAGAAGAACGCATAACAGCTTGGCTGGTCGTTCTTCGTCTCAGCGTGCAAAGGCCAGGGAATTTTTTTCATTACGGCACGCGATACTGCGTCTGCATGAAGCTAATGCGGCTTTTGGTGTGCCTTTTTACTAACTCTTCTTTTCTTTCCACCCGCTTCACACAGCTAGAACAAATCGACGAGAAGGATAAGGAGTACGGAGACCGCATCGCCACCTTCATGTTCTACGTGAGTTTACGGCAGCCACCCTCGCACTGCTCGACGTCCCAGACTCGAGGCGTGAGAGCGTGCTGTTCGGTTCACTTTCTCGCAGTCTTTTTCAAAGGTTTTCTTTTTCCTTGCCTTTTTTTACAGCTTGGAAAGAGAAAAGACAACATTCCCTCTGTGACTTCGGGGCACTTCAAATATCTCGCCTAGACAGCGCCATTCAAACACGACCTAATTACGGCATGTTTCTGAGCAACATTATTTACTGGAGGATTTTTTATTCTCCGTAAACATATTAGCATTCGCGAAATATCTGGTTACCGTAGAGAGGTGCATGACGGAGACAACTCTGGTGGTGACATCTTGTGCCGTAGAATTTTACACTACGGCGCACATACGTCTAATCTACTGCACTGCCCTGCCGTATTCTACTAAATACTGGTGTAAGACATTGGTTATAGCTACGTAGTCGTCAACGTTCCGTCTCTTCATGGTTTTTCTTCTATGAGTAGACTCACCTATCGCAAACATGATTTAAATGCATTGTAGTTGGACAAAGCGTCGCGGGATGGCGCTACCGGATTTTCTCTAGCCGACCACGGCTCCTTTACCCCGTTAATCCGTTAACGGTAAGAAGTTAGGGCAAGAAGTTTACAAGCTCAAGATCTAAAATATAAAATGCATTTCAGGTGCATGTGAAACATGGAGATTTATTTCGTACTTGGCAGTGTTGCTATCCGCCTTCGTCGAGTTTAGCATTCGTAGTGCATAAGAATGTTTTGGTCTTACGCTACACCCAAGAATCTCGGCTTCTCGACAGTGCCGAGTGTATGTAATGAAGCCGTCCCGCTTTCCTTTGTAACGTAGCTTTGGAGAGATAGATGAGAACGAGCCATGAACTACTTGAAGAAAAGAGCGCTACGAAGACGCGGACTAAAAGAGGAACATGTACGACGGACAAATTCCGTCGTACGTGTTCCTCTTTTAGTCCGCGTCTTCGTAGCGCTCTTTTCTTCAAGTATGCGAAACCAACTCGCCCCCATCAAGCTTCTGCTGCATAAACTATTACTTATAAAAAGCACCGAAGTACCACTCATGAAAGTGGTAATCGGTGTTTTGAACGACATGACTCTGCGCATTCCTGGCTGCAGCGACATTCGTTACCCTGCCATTGTTAATCCCTTCCGTGATAACAATTATAATCTCCCATTTCATGCAGTAGTAAACGATATTTAATTTCATTTTGGCACTGTCTCTTCTCTTTTTACTTCTTTACGAAGGTGGTCGTCGCATTCTTATGGTGATTATAACTGTTCTGCCGTAATAAATGGCCTATTTACTTTTTCTTTTGCTTTCACCGTGACAGCTTTCAGACGTGAGTTTGGGAGGTGCCACTGCGTTCCCCTACGCCAAGGCGGCTGTCCCTCCGCGAATGGTAAGTGTCCATGGATCAGTCTATTTTACGTGGCAAAAAAGAAAGTTCGTACAAAAATGTTTTCAAAACACCCGGACTCATATAACAGAACTTTCGTGGACCTGGAAACTTGTCAAAGGCCTCCTTAAATGAATAGAAAAGAGAATAGCTGGAAAATGCTCTTCAAAGAAATGCGTAAGGTAATATTACATGTGCTATCAGTAAAGATTGTACTCGGCTGTACAAATTGTTCGTTTTGTTTTTGTGTTTTTTTTTCCTTTCCATTTGCGTAGTGTGACAGCACCGAGTTACTCTCATAACGCTACCTGAATTTTTTCGATCATACTCTCAAAACAATTTTAATGATGGAGTCATTGCAGCATCTAGCGCTTACTTTTGTCCGCAAAGCGTAAAATTTTGAGGTAACACCATTGCTTCAATATAAATGTGCCACCTACCTATCCTCAGAAAGATCGCTTGGAAGGATCGCTTGAAACCTGGTAGGAGATAAGTCGCATCGTGATGTAAACGGAAGTGACGTTTATGAGTGGCCTTTTCTAGGTTCCTACGGCAAGATAAGAAGCACCCGTGAGGTAAAGAACGACAAAGCTGAAAATTCAAAGAGTCGGTTCATGTACGTAGCGCGCGCACTCGTTGCAAAACAGGAGGAGAAGGAGGAGTAAACAAAGAGAGACGGCAGGGATGTTAACCAGAGCAGTGATACACAAAGCACACATGTGCACAAGAGCGAAGACATGGTGGCACGCCGTCTTTGCGCTTTTTCATAGAACATAGAGCCGGCCATCGGCTACAAACCATGTCCCACGTAACGTTAGTCAAGCTGTTCAACGACAGCAAAAAAAAAAAAAAAAAATGGCTGTGGCTTAGCTAAGGTTAAGCCCAAGATGCGAAGCATACTAGCCTTTATTTTAGTTGTTGAACCACTGTTTAGCCTGGTGAACTGCTGTTGCTTGGCTATATTTGGTTCGGCTAGACGAAGAAACAACTCATGCAGGCGAGCGCACGAGCTGAGACCCGGCTATGTAGCTGCGCGGCCGCAAGCGAGCGCACGAGTTGAGCCTCCGCTTTTGCAGCTGTTATGACGTCATATGGTAGCTACGCGGCCGCGCGCGGCGCAGCAAGGAAGAGCGTGGTTGTGCGGCTAGTATGCTTCGCATAAAAGAGAGAGATTAAGAAAACACGTTGCAGGATACGGTCGCCAGAGGTCGGATACCTGAGCTCAGTAGGTGTTGAAGTCGTATTTTGTGTCAATTGTGCGTGCTTGTGTGTGTGTGTGTGTGTGTGTGTGTGTGTGTGTGTGCGTGTGTGTGCGTGTGTGTGCGTGTTTATTTTACCTTTCTTTTCTTTTTTTAACAGCTTGGCTGAGGTTAGCTGGGACAAGCTGGTTCTGTACACTTCCCATATTCCATGCGGCGAATCCTTCCTAAACAAAAAAAGAAAGCAAGAAGTGTACTCTTCTCCGAATGACGTATGAGGCTAGAAAGCAGCATCCAGCAGCAGCCATGCTCACAAAAATCTCAGACACAACGCTCAGACAGCTTCGCTTTAAGAGGAGCAGTTCCTCGCGTTGAGTACAACGTCGATCGCATAGATGGAGTGGCAGTCGCATGATTTTGCCTGTCAGCGCCACGCCGTCATGCTTCAGCAGAAAATAATACTCCGCACGTGTAAAGCGGTCTCGCCGCTAGGTGCCATGATTGGGCGAGACCACGTTCTGCAGGTTACACCTTCAATCCAGCATTGACGCGAATAAATTTTAAATGAAGCCCGAATAAAATGCGTAGCACGAGGTGAGAGGGGTAAGAACAAATAGCCGGGTCTCTACACTACAACGATATACGCAGGGTATCTCAGCGAAAACTTTCAAATTTTTTTTAAAGGTTGCTTGCGGCGGATAGCAAAAGTCTAGTTCATGAGCTGGTGGACATTACTTGCACAATCAAACACCCTGAAATGCATAATCGACTAATCACCATAAAGTCACTTATCAGGTTTTTAAGTAGTTGCGTTATGTCGCGTATTGCAATTTACAAAATCTTGCCGTGGAGTTCACAAGGAACGAATGGCACCAGTAACGAGATCCCAATTCTGGAATTTTGCGGAGAAATATATTGGCATACCTGTTACTTTATTAGGAAAACATCGGTTTATGCATTAAAGCACAAAAGAAACTGGAACGCCAATGAATTTTTCCGCACACGTTGGGGATTAATATATCGAAACTCGTGTCTTCCAGATAATTCGTTCTAAGTGGATCCACCTTTAAAACTCCATGGCTAGAATTTTTAAAGACCAATATGGACCACAAGGTAATTAGTTAGGAACATAATGAGTGAAGTTTTGTGAATCAGTCGATGATGCATTTCAATTTATTGTGGAAGTAATGTCCGACTCTTCGAGTAGACCATCTCATGAACTAGCATTCTGCTATGAACCATTGGCAACGTTTCAAACTTTTTTGAAAGCGTTCGCTGAAACAGCCGGTATATATATACATCCACAAGCAATTAAAGTGTTCTTGACAGTAGATTGCTCCGCATGCATGGGCGAACTCCTATACCCAACCGATACCACGCAAAACATTGCAGGACTTACTACGCATAACATTGTCCTTCCATCCATACTACAACCTAAGAGATTATTTTACCTGAACGCCAAAGATTTCCAGACGCCACCCTGTACATGTGATATACTAACAAGCACCAACGCGAAAGATAAGAATTTAAATGAAGGCAAGGCTTAGAAGCGAAAGGCTGGACAGGAAAGGTAAGGAAAAAGCTGGTGTTGACTCCACTTAGAATAAAATGCAGTCATCGACCATGTCAGGATATGCAAACATAACCCCAGGAAGTGCCACAAAGCAGGAGGATTGGTCGACATTGAAGAAAGCTTTTTTTTTTCAGTCGACTGCTGTCGAAAGCGACACCAGATTGAAATAGTGCAAGACCAGCTGCGATTTGAAGTGAAGCTGCGATTTTTGTTTTTCGTGTTCTACAGTACTGTCGACAAACGTTTGCGAAGTTGTTCTATATTTCTGTGATGCGTTCATTTCTTAGCACGTTATCACTCTTCAACCGTTCACAATTACATATAGCTTACGTAAACGTCGGGAAAAAGCCTAGTACGCCGATTAGTATTATATCCAAACAAATTATTCACCCATTTCCTACGGAACAATGAGTTTTATAGGTTATAACATTATTTTCATAATTGGCATCTATATTTGATGTTTCTGTTGCAATCCATGTGGTACTCGTAACATGGTGCTTATTTCGTATTACACTGGCGGTCCTCATTGGTATTCGTGGTAGCGATTGTAATATTGCTACCCTTCACTGATAATAATCATACTGATGTTAACCGTTTACCTTTATGTTGTGATGTCTAAGTATAAAGCCGAGCGGCCAAAATAAACTTTACTCAAATACGACGACATGGCTCTGTGCATCGTGTGAAGTAGCCTGCCCATTCCTAAGGTCAGCGTCTTTATCGGCTAGCACGCAAATTGGTGCGACCGCAATTTATCGAGGTCGGATCGAAGTCAAGAAAACGACTACGGATATCCCTGAGCCTGCGACACGAAAATAGTCGGCAAGGCGTGCAGTCTAAACTGTGAAACACTACTCGTGGATGCCTCGTCCTGAATCAATAAGAACTATTAAACAAACAAAAGAGATTGACGATGATAATACCGAGGAACCAACTAGACAGAAATTGAAGGAGCTGGTCTCTATGCAAAGTCACAACCGATTTTAGAACGGTAAGGCTCGTTTGACCGAAAGCTGACGAACCAGGAAGAAACAGGAATGACAGGGTCCTGTCGTTCGCTTGACAAGCGTTTTCACACACCGCGTGAGACGGCGCTAACGTGACGAGGCCTTTGACCTTCATGGTCTTCCATTTCCTGGGGTTTCCCCTTTTCAGTTTCCTTATCACGATCACTGCGTCAGGAACTTCACACGGTGACCCACGGCTTCCCGAAGTTCCCGCGAGCTGCCGTTACATTTAGCACAGTTATTCTTTTCTGGCGTCTGTGTCGAAGTCTATTACATATCGTGTTACCACCCGTAGTGAATTATATCAGGCACACAGGTGGCGGGTTTTTCGAAGCATCTATGTACTCGATGATACTGCTCCTAATGCACGAACGTTTTATTGCCTGATTTCACAGTACTCGGGAAAAATATCGTGGGCTGTATCACGGACGCAGTGGCCGTGGAATACAGGAGATACCTTGTTCGTCCAGCAGAATGGCGAATGGGCATGAGGGTGCAGAAACAACGTAATCAAGTGCACAAGTTCCATTTATTCAGGCATTACCAAGCTCACATTTCTAACTGATCTTGCAGCTCGTAGGAGTAAGTGCGGTCCAATTCAGCAAGCGACCTTCTCTTACTAATATCAAAATAGTTTCACGTCAAAATAAAGGTGAATTGTATAATTTAAGGTCCCGAAATTGCTCAGTGGGTGTAGAGGGACGTTGTAGTGTGGGAGTCCGGATAATATTTGACAATCTGGGGTTCATTAACAGGAACCAACAGCGCTATACGCGAGCGTTCTTTTGTCTCGACCCCCTCGCAATGTGGCCTACGTGGTTGGGATCGAACCCGCGACCTCGCGCTCAGCAGCTCGACGCCTTGGCCACTGAGATACAGGCCTGGTTCGTAGTATTGAGAGGTCGCTATTTGCTGTCAGAGTGAAAATGCACCAGCAGATTAGACCTTTACTAACGTTTTACTGCGCCTTGCTTTGCTCACCAAGTAAATCTTGTTGAATGAGCATGAAATGAAGCCAAACCGAACATTCGAATCACCCCTCATGTGTGCGCATCCCTTCCTGCAGGGCTCGGCTGCCTTCTGGTACAACATGCGCGAGGACGGCAGCTACGACTTCCGCACCTTGCACGGCGGATGCTCCGTGCTACACGGCACAAAGCAAGGTACGTCTACGCGTGCCGCAATGCATCTCTGAAGCCGTACGGCCCGCGGCCATTCATCAAAAACCTACGGTCCACGGTATCTCAAGAAAGAAACTTTACATTTCCGCATTCTGGGCACGTACGCCAGCGTGTTACTCGGGTTTCCAACTTGTAATATTATGTACATGCAACCAGCATAGTGCTGCACGGTATTACTAGTTACACTCGCGAACAAGCTCGGAAATTTTGCTTTTTCTCACGTCCCGCGGTTCCCGAACTTCTGACGCCGACGGCAAATATGTGCCTTCAGAACCAGCTGCGCACTTTATCGTGAACAAGTGAAATGCCAAGAGATAAATTCAATCGCAAACGCAAAATGTGAAAACATTTTTGCTAGGGGAATCCATAAATGATTGCGCATGTATGCCAAGTTTACCACATAGTCCACAAGGCTGACCCCCGTTTATCATTTCGCTACCGATTACAGCTAAATACAGCATGAAGGCACGTACACTACTTTATATTTATAGAGGTCAACACAATATGCCCTGTCAGCCACATTGTTATCAAATCAAGTGGGGGTGTTTCACTTCTAAAGGCATTTAATATACTGAGCCCCTCGGATACCCTTATATGTTTCGTTAATTAGGTACCGTGCTGTACTACGATTACTCCTAAATGGGTAATGGTAGCACATCCTGCAGCATACATTTCTGACGGAATGAAATGCACCGTTTACTACCTTTAACTATTTGGTTCCGCTTGTCAATGATAGCTCACATACTCTGTTGCACGGTCTTTGCTATTGCAGTCGCGAACGTGTGGATTCGAGCCAATGCCCAGATGTTCAACCGACCATGCCCGGCGACAAAAGCATGACGGAAGCCAGATGCTGCGAACCTGTGTACTTTATTTCTTGGTCCTGCTGCTTATATTTTTCTTCTTGTATCTTTCTTTATTGCTACTTTTTCTTCAATGAGAACGACTGGTCGTCCCTGTTAGAATCTGTTGTTTTTATTTTTAAATAAAATGAAAAGAATATCAAAGGATTGTTTGTAAAACGGTGTGTTACAAGTGTGTGTGTTTGTATAAGTGCGTTAAAGAAAGGGCAAAGCATAGCACATGCCAAAAAAAAAACACGACTTTGAGTATGTTGCCGAGCGAAAGGATGGTCCGTGCATTCTTAAGCACACCACCTCGAGGATGGTGGCCCTGCATCTGACAGTTGATATGGCTAGCGCTGTAATTAGCATGACTTTTATTGCGATGCGATGGAAGCTTCTTGGCAAATGGAGACGCTACGCCACGTACACACAGCTTAAAAGTCTCTTCACACATCTTTTTTTTATTCCTAAGCAAGGAAATTGGAGCTTGGCCCCTAGACGACTTTGTTTACTATGGCCGAATCTATAGCAGTATGGATGCAAAGGTGAAACAAATACTTCGATACATGTAGCGTAACACTTCATTGCTTAGTGAAAGGTGAGCAACTGCGATAGAAAAATAAATGGCATGCTTTAAGAACTATAATGGTGAAGTCATCGTCATCATCATCAGCCTAGTTACGCCCACTGCAGGGCAAAGACCTCTCCCATACTTCTCCAACTACCCCGGTCATGTACTAATTGTGGCCATGTTGTCCCTGCAAACGTCTTAATGTCATCCGCCCACCTAACTTTCTGCCGCCCCCTGCTACGTATCCCTTCCCTTGGAATCCAGTCCGTAACCCTTAGTGACCATCGGTTATCTTCCCTCCTCATTACATGTCCGGCCCATGCCCATTTCTTTTTCTTGATTTCAACTAAGATGTCGTTTACCCGCGTTTGTTGCCTCACCCAATCTGCTCTTTTCTTATCCCTTAACGTCACACCCATCATTCTTCTTTCCATAGCTCGTTGCGTCGTCCTCAATTTCAGCAGAACCCTTTTCGTAAGCCTCCAAGTTTCTGCCCCATATGTGAGTACTGGTAACACACAGCTGTTATACACTTTCCTTTTGAGGGATAGTGGCAACCTGCTGTTCATTATTTGAGAATGCCTGCCAAACGCACCCCAGCCCATTCTTATTCTTCTGGTTATTTCAGTCTCATGATCCGGATCCGTGGTCACTACCTGCCCTAAGTAGATGTATTCCCTTACCACTTCCAATGCTTCGCTACCTATCGTAAAGTGCTGTTCTCTTCCGAGACTGTTAAACATTATTTTAGTTTTCTGCAGATTAATTTTCAGACCCACCCTTCTGCTTTGCCTCTCCAGGTCAGTGAGCATGCATTGCAATTGGTCTCCTGAGTTACTAAGCAAGGCAATATCATCAGCGAATCGCAAGTTGCTAAGGTATTCTCCATCAACTTTTATCCGCAATTCTTCCCACTCCAGGCCTCTGAATACCTCCTGTAAACATGCTGTGAATAGCATTGGAGATATCGTATGTCCCTGTCTGACGCCTTTCTTTATAGGGATTTTGTTGCTTTCTTTGTGGAGGACTACGGTGGCTGTGGAGCCGCTATAGATATCTTCCAGTATCTTTACATATGGCTCATCTACACCCTGATTCCGTAATGCCTCCATGACTGCTGAGGTTTCGACTGAATCAAACGCTTTCTCGTAGTCAATGAAAGCTATATATAATGGTTGGTTATATTCAGCACATTTCTCTATCACTTGATTGATAGTGTGAATATGGTCTATTGTTGAGTAGCCTTTACGGAATCCTGCCTGGTCCTTTGGTTGACAGAAGTCTAAGGTGTTCCTGATTCTATTTGGGATTACCTTAGTAAATACTTTGTAGGCAACGGACACTAAGCTGATCGGTCTATAATTTTTCAAGTCTTTGGCGTCCCCTTTCTTATGGATTAGGATTATGTTAGCGTTCTTCCAAGATTCCGGTACGCTCGAGGTTATGAGGCATTGCGTATACAGGGTGGCCAGTTTCTCTAGAACAATCTGACCACCATCCTTCAACAAATCTGCTGTTACCTGATCCTCCCCAGCTGCCTTCCCCCTTTGCATAGCTCCTAAGGCTTTCTTTACTTCTTCTGGCGTTACCTGTGGTATTTCGAATTCCTCTAGGCTATTCTCTCTTCCACTATCGTCGTGGGTGCCACTGGTACTGTATAAATCTCTATAGAACTCCTCAGCCACTTGAACTATCTCATCCATATTAGTAACGATATTGCCGGCTTTGTCTCTTAACGCACACATCTGATTCTTGCCTATTCCTAGTTTCTTCTTCACTGTTTTTAGGCTTCCTCCGTTCCTGAGAGCCTGTTCAATTCTATCCATATTATAGTTCCTGATGTCCGCTGTCTTACGCTTGTTGATTAACTTGGAAAGTTCTGCCAGTTCTATTCTAGCTGTAGGGTTAGAGGCTTTCATACATTGGCGTTTCTTGATCAGATCTTTCGTCTCCTGCGATAGCTTACTGGTTTCCTGTCTAACGGCGTTACCACCGACTTCTATTGCGCACTCCTTAATGATGCCCATGAGATAGTCGTTCATTGCTTCAACACTAAGGTCCTCTTCCTGAGTTAAAGCCGAATACCTGTTCTGTAGCTTGATCCGGAATTCCTGTAGTTTCCCTCTTACCGCTAACTCATTGATTGGCTTCTTGTGTACCAGTTTCTTCCGTTCCCTCCTCAAGTCTAGGCTAATTCGAGTTCTTACCATCCTATGGTCACTGCAGCGTACCTTGCCGAGCACGTCTACATCTTGTATGATGCCAGGGTTCGCGCAATTCGTTCGCGCAGTTCGTGATTCAAATCCCGGTGCCGCGCAATTCTCCACCGGAAAATACAACAAAAAAAAAACCGTGTGTTGAGAAAATTGCACAAACAGGCCTGGAGTGCGGCCTGATCCCGGTGACCAGAACCGGCAACGCACTCTCTCACCAGAGCAGGATTGGCCACCCTGGTGCAGTACTTGGCCACAACCTCCTATATGAATACAACAATCAAACCCCCGCCCTCAGTCCCCAGCAGCCGCGAAGCAACTGACCACGGCGGCGGTCAGATCTGTGACGCTGCAGAGGGTGCTAAGAATACCTGGCTCCGGACAGGCCGCCATTGGAATCTGAACCTGGCAACGTTTAACGTTAGAACGCTATCTAGTGAGGCGAGTCTAGCAGTGTTATTGGAGGAATTAGAGGGTACTAAATGGGATATAATAGGGCTCAGTGAGGTTAGGAGGACAAAAGAAGCATATACAAAGCTAAAAAGCGCGCATGTACTGTGTTACCGGGGCTTAGCGGAGAGCCGAGAACTAGGAGTCGGATTCCTGATTAATAAGGAAATAGCTGGTAACATACAGGAATTCTATAGCATTAACGAGAGGGTGGCAGGTCTTGTTGTGAAACTTAATAAGAGGTACAAATTGAAGGTGGTACAAGTCTATGCCCCTACATGCAGTCATGATGACCAGGAAGTCGAAAGCTTTTATGAAGACGTGGAATCGACGATGGGTAAAGTCAAAACAAAATACACTATACTGATGGGCGACTTCAATGCCAGGGTAGGCAAGAAGCAGGCTGGAGACAAGTCAGTGGGGGAATATGGCATAGGCTCTAGGAATATCAGAGGAGCATTATTAGTAGAGTTTGCAGAACAGAATAATATGCGGATAATGAACACCTTTTTCCGCAAGCGGGTTAGTAGAAAGTGGACATGGAGGAGCCCGAATGGTGAGACTAGAAATGAAATCGACGTCATACTCTGCGCGAATGGTGAAGTAAGTCTAACAAAAAAGCCATAGCTGTAATGAGTGTGTCAAGTTGTGTGACAAGCTATAAAAAGTCCATATCATGTTGTAGATGAAGTCTTACGGTTTGTGTTGCCTTCGATTCCTTGTGTGAAGGCCTTGTGGCACCTTAGACTTGTAACAAGATTCATATGGCGCAAATATACCAGAGTCAGTAAAATGCGGCACATTTGCGGATTACGGTAACAAAAAGAAAAAAAAAGGAAAGAATGCATCTAGTTAGCGAATGGAAAAGTCGACGAAAGAGCTCACATGTCAGACTTTACCAGCTACCTGTCATAAACAAATGGTTTGCACCGAAGTCGACCGAGTGGCTTCGATCCCCTCAACGCGCGCATAAAAGCGATGAGCGGGAGTAGCTTCAGTACATAGAGGTTAGACAATGGCGTGAAACCTGGCTCCGATACGCCGAACTAAAATAAAGATAACAACGAGACTGAGGCATATCCGCAGTATGTATTACGAGTGATAGATGATTCCACAATTTTATCGCATATTGTCCACACCTCCTCTACATGACACTGACTGCCAGCTCTAAGTGATTCTCGGGTATGGTTGGTTGATATTATTGTGCCCCTTGGTTCAGCATCGTTCTTAAATCTCCCAGTTGCCCCTAACAACACTTTTCAAAGGACACAAATAAAGCCTTTGTACG
The DNA here is from genome assembly GCF_050947875.1 of Dermacentor variabilis. Taxonomy (NCBI): domain Eukaryota; kingdom Metazoa; phylum Arthropoda; class Arachnida; order Ixodida; family Ixodidae; genus Dermacentor; species Dermacentor variabilis. The sequence goes on from NC_134576.1 coordinate 93,258,491, forward strand.
GTGGACACAGGGTCGCAACTGACTGACATTCTTAAGGTGTGAATTCTAAGGTCGTGCGCTTCAATTTAAAATCACACGGCAAGTAAAAGTCCTTGAGTAGCTCAAAAGACGCATCACTCCAGCAACTGTCACTAGGACAAGTTTCTCATAAAACCATGTGAGTTTTTCCTGAAATCACCAAGACACAGTCGACTACAGAGTTCAATGGATGATCCTCAAGAGCGCTCAGTAAACGTAACATGGCCACGCTCTTTATTCTGTATAATCATTGACGTCATGGCAGCGTACCAGTTGATCCTTCTGGCAATCGACAAAATTTTTTTCCGAGAGCGCCTACGTAAATCTTTCCTACACTCCCGTTCAGCGTTACACCAGCCCACTGGTGGGTGCGCAGCGCGGCCACATCTTCATCTCATTGCTGGGCAAGCTCCGGCCACGCCGGCTGAAAAATCACGCCGATCTAGAACCAGCCGCTAGGCATCAGTTCCGAACGCCCTGTCTCAGCAGAGCACTCCTGATTTTTTTCGTTCCTTGTCTTCACCATCATCGACGTTTACGCCCAATCCTTCAAGCTTTCAAGTATGGGAGCGACGCGCGTTCCAGGAGCCCGAGTCCAGGCGGCAGCGGCGACAACGGTTTGGTGGACGTGTTCGTGCTCGCGGCCAGGCGGTCCATGTACTCGGGCAGAATGTTGTCCCTGCCGAGTCGACAGCTGGGAGACCTCGCCTGCTTCTACGTCACCGGGCTCCTCATGCTGGCGGTCATGCTGAATTGCGTGCGGTTAGTGGAAAACATTAAGGGGGCCATGCGCAGTCTGGCTATCAACTCGCGACGGGTGGGAACCGTCACCGCGCATGAAGCCAGGGAGTTCGGCGCTGCCCTGCTCGACGTCTTCAAGGAGGTGCACTTCCTTGAATTGGCCTTCTCCTTTCTGGTGCTCGTCTGGAACGCGGTGCTCATGCTCACCATCTTGGCGTCTGTCAACACAGGGATCAGGTGAGAGGGTTGGGGTTACTTTTGAACTCCAGTGCACGAGCTGGTCACCATGGCCACGAAAATATCCATGTAGGAATGATTGAGTGACTAGATAATCAAGAACTCGAATAAGTTTTTTTTAAAAGGTTAGTTCTCAGCCTAGTTCGTGAAAAGTTTTGCTGTGTTCAGTGTTAAATGGTTGCGAATGAGGGTCAGTAAAATCATTGTAGTTCTACATATTGCCCAGGTCACAGGTATATATTCAAAGCTTGTAATAATTTATCCAGGATGTTCGACTGTTACGTTCTCTAACAAGCGTGGAAATGAAGATCAGTGTGGCAGTTACATTTCAGTTATGTTCACTGTAATCGTCAAAGTTCACAGAATGCCTAACTAAAATTTGCCGCCACTCGCACATGCTTAGAGGTCGCACGTGTAAGCACGCATGTGTAAAGCACGCATGTGTAATTATGAAGCAATTGCGGAGAGGCTGAACGGCGATAAAAGAGTGGCGGTAGGGACATTTCCGGGGCGGATGCTGGGTTCTGTCATGGAGCGAGCAAAAGCAAAACTCGCGGAAAATGCCCACATGCGCAACATTGTCATACTAGTAGGTGGGCTAAATGACGTCCTAAACAGGAAAGGGACAGGACTAGCCCAGCGCTTGGCGACGCGGATGGACAACTTGTGCGAGCTGTCCCCTCAGGCGCAGATCGTGGTGTGCACGGTGCCGGAGGTGCCTGTACGTGACAGTCACATACATAGAGCCGTAGTGGCTGCTAACGAGGCGATATAGAAAACGAGCCGAGAGAAAGGCTTCGAGGTTTTCGGAGTAAACCGGGGAATGAGAAGGTATGGTTGTTTTGAACGAAACGGGATCCACTGCAATTACAGGCTTGCACGGGAATTGGGCTGGTGACTAGCTGGTAGCGCTGTTGCTTTCTTAGGGGGCCCACGGGTGCTCAGGAGGCCAGAGTAGATAGTAATGAAGAAGGTCCCCTAAGGGAACCTCAGTATAGCATCGCGATCAGTAACAGAAAAAGGTTGAAAGCAAGAAAGTGAGCTCGCCATGCAATAGGCTACATAAACATGCAGGGCGGCCGAAGAAAGGAAAAGTGGGCATAGATTGAGGAACAGTTAAACAGAGAACAAATAGGGGTGTATGCGGTTAAGGAAACGCACCTTACAGAATCGGAAGAGCCGCCAGTGATTGATAAGTATGTTTGGGAAGGGTGCAACAGAACGAAGTCGGAAAGAAAGGGAGGGGGAGTCGGAATGCCCATCCATCAGGGAGCCAAATGGAAAAAGAGTAAATTCAAAATGTCAAGAGCATCTTTGGTTATCAGGTACAATGAGTGGGAAGAAAACTTGGCTGGGCGTTACGTATTTGTGGACCCGAAATAACCGCGCAGGGGAGATTACACAGTTAGTGGAATGCATAAGCGCTGATATTAACGGTTTCGGGAACAGTGCTGAAATCATCCTATTAGGTGACATGAATGCATACATACAGGATTTAGATGGCTATACCGACAACAACGGGAAGTCAATGCTAGACCTTTTTTGAGAAACATAACCTCATTATCGTCAGTAGAGGGCCTAAGTGTGAAGGGCAGATCACGTGGGAAGTGGGAAACCGTCAATCAACAATTGATCACTGTCTGATGACATAAAGAATTCATAATATGTTGAGAGAAATGGTCATTGATGAGGAAGGGTATAGCAGCATAGGGGTGCCCATAAACGCAACATTTTGAAACTGGAATATGTAGTTAGAAAATAGAGAAAGCAGTGCAAAACGGCCAGTCCAAATTTGAACGCTGAACAAATAACAAATATAGTCACTAGAGTCAAGGAAGAACTTGACAAGTGGCCAAATAAAAGGTGGGAATATAGTGAGCTTCTAGGTGTAATAACGACTGAAATAGGGAAAGAGAAACAACACGTTCGTTGCAAAGGAAAAATAGAAACCGAAAAGCTGGTGGAACAGGGAGATACGAGAAGCGATCGCCGAACGACAGAAAGCATCCCGAGAGCACAGGCAGGTAAAGAAGGCGCAGTTGCAGCGGGATGAAGTAGCCAGTAAATGGGGAATATACCGGAAGAAAAATTCTATGGTTCAAATACTGATGCAAGCAAAGATAAACGGTAAAAGTCAACGTTGGTTGTCAGAAATACGTGAGAAAAAGAAGGCCGCACCCAGAATATTTTGGAACCCCGTAAGGTTATCAGGCAGGAAGTCTACAACAATACAACATGTCCTAGACGAAGATGGAAACAGACTGGAAGGAAAAGCAGCAATAAATTACTTTCGAAAAACAACAGCCGAATCTTTCCAAGGCACTGGCGAGGTTGTATTTGAAGAAAGAAAGAGCACGAAAGAGACCCAGGTGGAAGAGGAGCTGGTGCTGACAAATTTCAACTGGAAGAAAGCTGAAGAGAAAATGCCTAAGCGCACAGCCACAGGGCTTGATGAGGTTCCCGTTAGGCTGATTAATGAACTAGGACCAAAAAGTAAGGAAGCTCTGGTGAAAGCAGTGGAAAAAACTTTAAAGGCTAGACGAATGCCAGACAGTTAGCGACAAAGTAGAATGAATTTAATTTATAAAGGTAAGGGGGAGAAAGATAGAATTCATTCGTATAGGCCGTTGACCATTACATCGGTATAATACAGGCTAGCAATGCAGGCAATCAAAGCAGCAAGCATGGGAGAGAATAATGGCATTTTGGGAGAACTTCACAATGGCTTCAGAATAGGCAGATGTTTAGATGATTACTTATTTGTTCTTACTCAGTGCATTGAAATATCAAAAGTAGAAAGCAGACCGCTATATGTCGCGTTTTTAGACATTACAGGAGCCTATGACGACGTAGGCCGCAAACATTCTGTGGAATATTCTAGAAATGGAAAGTTTAGGTGACGATTGCCTATAGCTTTTGAGAGAGATTTATCTAGAAAATACCGTTTGCGTTGAACGGGAAGGGATGAGGAGCGAGAAGAAAGTTGATATCAACAACAGACTGAGGCAGGGGTGCCCTTTATCCCTATTGCTGTTTGTGATCTACATGGTGAAGATGAAGAGGGCGCTAGACGGAATCAGTATCGGGTTGAATCTCTCATACAAACAGGCGGGTACCGTAGTAGAGCAGCAGCTTCTACGTTTATTTTATGCGGACGACATTGTGTTGCTAGCTAACAAGCAAACTGATTTGCAACGTGTGGCTAATATCTGCGGCTAGGAAGGCAACAATTTAGGTTTGAAATTTAGTGTTTGAAAATCAGGTATTATGGTATTCAATGAAATCAGTGAACAGACAGTGGCAATACAGGGCCTGGTAATACCTCGGGTAACAGTATATAAATACCTTAGTATATGGATAAACAAGTACCTTGGCCTTACACTCTCAAATAACCTTTCTTGGTCCTCTCATATTGCGAACGTCACTAACGAAGCCAATCGCACGCTTGGTTACTTCCGCCGCAACTTGCGCTTCGTACCACGAATCCCTAAAGATACTAACTTATCTAACTTTTGTCAGACCTAAGCAAGAATGCGCATGCTCTGTTTGGGACCCACACCAAACCACCCTTTCTAACACTCTAGAAGCATGTCAGAATCGTGCAGCCCGTTATATTTATTCTGATTATTCTTACCACACTAGTGTCTCCCAGCTAAAATTAAAAGTAGGAATTTCCAATCTAGATATAAGGCGTCATGTTTTCAGACTGTGTCTTTATCACAAATTTTATCATTCTGCTCCTAGTACTTCAGCCATCATTCCAGCACAGCGTCAGTCTTGCCGATTACGCCACGAAAAATCTGTGTATCCTCCGCCTGCCCGGACCACTGCGCACCTACATTCTTTATTTGTGACGACTGCCCGGGACTGGAATGACCTTTCCGCCGACGCCGTGCACCACTCCAATCCACATCATTTCAAGGCTGCCATTGAGTCCATATTCCACTGAATTGGTCACCCATCCCTCATGTAATACTCTACACTGGGGCCTTTGAGGTAATAATAAATGAATAAATAAATAAATAAATAAATAAATAAATATATGGAAATGAAAACAGTGAACAGAAAGTGGCAATACAGGGCCTGGAAATACCTCGGGTAACAGAATATAAATACCTAGGTATATGGATAAACGAATGCAATATGTATATGGAAACGCAGGAAAAAACAATGAGAGTGAAGGGGAAGAGAAATGGCAGCCATAATGAAGCACAGAGCGTTATGGGGATACAATAGGTACGAGGTGCTCCGAGGTATGGGGAAAGGTGTAATGGTTCCAGGACTTACTTTTGGAATTGCGGTTGTTTGCATTAAATCAGTGGTATAATCAGGACTCGATGAGACTCAAAGGTCAGTGGGACGCTTCGCATTGGACGCTCACGGGAAGACTACTACAAATTGAGCTTTGCAGGGTGATATGGGCTGGACTAGTTTTGAAGTGAGAGAAGCTCGCAGTAAAATTGAATATGAAGTACGACTGAGGAATATGGAAGAAAGTAAATGGACTAGGAGAGTGTTGAGGTATCTGTACAGAAAAAAAACATTGATTCACAGTGGAGGAAGAGAACTAGGAAGCTTACCAGCAAGTACGCGGCCTGTAGGGTGGGCAACACAGCAACAAAGAACGTCAAGCGGAAAGTCAAAGAGGCTGAAATAATCTCATGGGTGGCGGCAGTGGAAAAGAAACCTGTCATGAGTAACTACTGAAGAGATTAAAACGAAATCAGGAAAGAAACAATTGATAACTCAAAGGGAAGCTCATTACTTTTCGAAGCGAGATCGGGAGGCCTTAGAATACGCACCCTTAAAGCGAGATATAAGAAGGAAGAAGACGCATGTGCTTGCTGCGGTAAGGCTACGCAATCTATGGAGCATGTTTTATAAGAATGTGAAGACGTGTGCCCAGCGGTCAATTTAGGCACCACTGGCCCCCTTGAAGCCCTTGGGCTCAGCGAGAGCAGTGGAAAAGTAAACATGTCCGCAATAAGAAAAGGTAAGAGACGACTGGAGGATTGGTGGAAGAAAAGTAGGGAAACAACAAACAACGGAGACATACAAAAGCACAATTTGCAACAGGGGATCCGAAAATTTAGTTGTGGGAGTTCATAGCGTTTTTTTTCTTTCTTTTTCTTTTTTTCTTGTTTAACCAAGGTAGGACATTAGGCAGTGTAATAGCAAGAGCTTAGTGGCGCAACCCACCACCCCTTTCAAAGGGGACGCTCATAACATCCATCCATCCAGCCGGCAACGTGGCGCAACCTAGCAGTTTATGATGTACGCGGTAAGTATGGAAAGGGCGCTACAAGGAATGCACATCGCATTTAATCTCTCCTACAAACAAGAGGGCACAATAGTTGAGCAGAAGCTCCCACGTTTATTTTAAGCAGACGACAGTGTGTTGCTTGCTCGCAAGCACAATGCATGGCTCATATCTGTGGACAACGTGAGAATTTAGGATGAAAATTAAGTGTGAAACATTAAGATATTACGGTATTCAACGAAAAAGGAGAGCAGGCAGTGTTAATACAGGGTCAAGAAATACCTCGGGTAAGCAGGTTGCGGGACTTGCCATTGGAAATGCAGTTGTTTGTTTGCTCAGTGGTGCAATCAGGAATGGGTGGCAACCAAAGGTCACTGGCAAGCTTTGCACTCGGAGCTCACAGGAAGGGTCCTAAAGAAGCTGTGCAATGTCATATGGGATGCAAAAGTTTAGAAGAGAGGGAAGCTCAGAGTAAGTTGATTTTAAAGAAAGTCTGAGGGATATGACAGAAAGTAACCGTGTTACGAGAGTGTTCAGATATTTGTGCAGGAAAAACATTGATTCACAGTGGAGGAAAATAGCCAGGAAGCTTACACAGAGGTATGTGACCAGTATGATCACAACTTGGCAACAAGGAACGTCAAACGAAGAGGCTAAGACAATTTCATCGGTGGCAGCAATGGAAAAGAAACCTGCTTTGAGTAACAACCTCAAAGGAAAAAAATGAAATCAGGAAAACAACGATTTATGATGATTCAAAGGGAACCTCCTTACTTTTTGAAGCAGGATCAGGATGCCTTAGAAGGCGTAGTTGAGGGACAGTGAGAAAGTGAGGTACACCCAGGAGGAAGAAGCACGTGCCTGCTGCAGTAGAGTTAGGAAAACGATGGAACATGTTTATTGCAATGTGGTGATACCTACCCAGCCGCCGGTTCAGGCTGCTCTGGCCTCTTTGACTTCCTCGGGTTCAGAGACAGCAGGGGAAAAGTAAACATGTCCGCAATAGAGATTAGTAAGTGAGGATTGGATATTCGGTGGCTTAAAAGCAGGGGCACCAAAAGAACGGAGTTGTGCAAAAACACATTTCCCAGTAATGGCAGTAAAAGTATGATGTCAGGAATTCTTAATGTTTTTATGTTTTCCCCAAACATAAGACAGCTTGGTGGCAGACCGCACCAAACCGTCCCAAATGGGACGCTCATGGCATCCATCCATATATCCAGCCTTGGCAGCAGAAAAGTAGGGACATCGCAAACAACTGCGCCCTACGAAAACAAAGCTCCCAATGTTGTCAGAATGTTTGATGACGGGAATTTTTCGTCTGTTAAAGAAAAACATGCGAATGACATCTGGAACAAGAGCCTAGTGGCACAGCTCACCGCCCGGTTTAAACGAAGACGGGCTTATCATCTATCCATTCATCCAGCCTTCTCTACGTTTTCCAAACGGTTCCAGAAGCGTTCCATTGAACGGTTTCGAAGCTATATCCTTAGCTGTCTACATAGATTCGCTCCAATACTGACCAGAAGCCAAAATTGGAATACACCATTGAGCGTCTTTCTGCTCACGAGGCTCACATGCATCATTTCGGAGACACCTAGCGAGCGATGTGCCTTCCAAGGTCCACCAAAGTGCATACCAAAGTGCATAACAAAGGGCCACCAAAGTGCATACGTTTCCCTCTCACGCAGCTTCGCCGAAAAACAGCCCTTATTTCTCGTGGAACGGTGCCCACCTGCCCATCAACCTGTAGCTGCTCTCGCAAACGCGCTGTTCTCGCACCAGTTGTGATCGGTGCACGCTGAGGCTCGAAGGTTGGCGATCCCGCTTGGCCCCGGGCTGATCAGCCGCATGCACCCGCGGCGCAGCCCCGTGTGCGGCACTGCCAAAATACTGCAAGGCTGCGCCTCCTTGGGCATCGAAAGCGCACAATATTATTCCGTTAGACACTGCTCCCCGATAGACCACTGCACGGTTTGCGCGTAGGACTTTTCCAAAACCACTCGTACAGACCAAAAGCTTCAAGTGAGCGGAACAGTTAAGCATAAATTTTGTCCGGTTAAGACGCAGTAAGAGACGCAGTTTATAGAACAAGGATTACTTTTATTGGTTCTGAGTAATAAATATGTAAGCTACGTCTTTCCTTGTCCTTTTTTGTGTGTGAAGCTGCAGATTTTCGGCAAACATGATTAGAAATATTAGGACCCGAATGAAAATTCTCATTCTACACAGCCGATGGAATCTAACTCTTTCTTAAATTCAAAAACCTGCTTTCGCATGTATTTCGCAAACATTATCCTGCTTTTCGCATGTATTTAATACAGGGCAATTAGATATGGTCCCGACGCAAAACTGCCTCTTAACAACATTATGGAAACAGACGGAACACTCAAAAACTGCACACGCCGGGGCGGATACTGCACTTCATATCTGAAGTGAGCTGTATGGTCCGCTTTAGAAGAAAGTATTTAACTAGTACTCGATCAAGCCGTATATCTTCAGCCTTTCTACAAATTTGTTGCGAAGAATTGCTTGATATTGTTCTTTAGAGTTGAAACCACTCGGAAAGGAATAATAATCCAGGCATTTCGCATAAAAAGTAGGCTAGCATCTAGGATAGACTACACATTGCGCGTTTACTTAAAGACACGATCACACTGCAGGTCCTCCTATGTCCCGGCTGTTCCAAGAGCCGGTATATCACAACGCAAATCCTGTACCCATGGCCTCCGAGATTGCGCGCGCTGGCAGGTTTTGATCCGGCCGTTCCATTCGGGGCACTCTCCACCAAAAAAGTGTAATGAGGTGCATGCCACCGGCCGCTCCAAGATGGCGCTGTTAGCGAGGGCTTGGATGGCCGCGGAAGCGGCCGTAGAAGGCTGACTGCGCAATATTTCAACATGCGCATTGCCTGTCATTGCACGCTATGTGGAAGCCTTTCACTGGATATATCCCAGTCAATACTTTAGCTCTGCCTCGTGCTCTGCCTCGAACATATTGCAATCTGAACCGTCTTAGTCATTTTTTTTAGATTTATTTTATCATGTTCGTTTCCACATCCTTATCGACTGAATAATTGTAGCAGGAATATTCCGCACTTATGCTATGTTTATTATTCTATTTTCTTAAAGGAATCGCGCGTGGGTTCACACACCGTTCCTTGTCTGTGAGCTTGCAACTTATCGTAAATGGCAGAGATTATTTCCTGCCTGCTCAGATTTTTTTTTTTTTGCACTTTGCGTTGCAGTGATTCGGCTATTGATATAGATTTTTTCGCCCATTTATTGCACCTCTGTAGTACTGTACGTGATCTTCGTGCACAATTACTAGTATATTCTGGAAGTGTACTTTTCCTGTATTTATATTTCATTTCAATGTTACTCTTCTTTATTTACTGTACTGATGCTACCTGCTATTGCGTTGTGCCAATAATTATTTGCCTACGTTGATGTTTATTTTACCTCAATACATACAGGTTCTTTCACATTCATATCACCAAAGTTTCCCCCATATCGAATGCCTTCCTGCATGCTATGGTAGGTGTTTGTCAAACATACGCTTCAGTAAAAGAAAAGAAGGTCAAAACAAGCACTCGAACCACATAATTGATGATAAGGCGCTCCGGTGCCTACATGCAATGCGAAGCACTTAGCGCCTGCCGCATAGGCTTTCCGGTAAAGATTAATGTTGCACTAGGTGCCGCGGCGACGGCAGCTTGACGGCAGCATACGATACAGCGAGTGACGTAACTACATTTTCGCACTTAAAAGAAGAACCCGCATGGCAACTTACTTCTGTTATGTCGGCGCTATGGGAAGGCCACATATATTAGGGGCTACTGAAAAGCAGCAAGCATACAAGGCACGGCGAATTTCTCCTCTCTAGTCCACTCTTTGTAGGTCCACGAAGTAGCGGCTCAAGTCAAGTGGAAGGCTGTGGAAACGTCATAGGCTAATAATTAGGTATAGCACATATGAATGTCACAACGTCAATAATTTGAACCTACGTCAAAATGGGTACTCATTATATCTGTCGCCTACAGCTTCACTGCCCAACCACCTTCAGAGCGTGGATTGCTGACCGTTGTTCAAGCGAAAATCGTATTGCCTCAATAGTGGCGTAGTCGTGGTCACGCTAAAATAACCAGTTGCTCCCATAGCAGAGCAGCTACGGGAAAGGGGAGTTTGATGAGTTGACAGCTGCGCACAGGCCGCAGCGTGAGTCATTAGCAAGGATTCCAGCCGCATAGGCACGCTGATTGCCACGCGCGCAACCAATCAGAGCCGTTTCGCTTCAGCCGCGAAAGGAAAGGGCAGGAAAGGGTTTCGCGTGCACTGCCGTCGCTTCGTTTCCGTTCAGTTCCGTTTTGGAAAATCGATGGGCCGGCCACGCGTTGTGTGTTCCCCTGAGGAAGGGGCAACGTTCGACGAGCGGCGGCGAGAACTCACCCGTGAAAGGGCTCGCCGTTGGCGCGCCGATCCAGCCGTTAGCGCTGCCTGAGCCCAGGCAATGCGATAGCAACGAGTGGATCTCGAGCTGAGGGATCGGGAAGCCGAAGCAATCCCGCACCGTTCTCTGTGGGTTACGTAACCGTGAGGAAGGTCAGCTGCACGCAGGACAAGTTTCGTTTAATCCCATTTTCCGATAGGGGAAGGGCTGGTGATTTTCTTCGTGGCCCTTTACCCTTTCCACAGTTGCAAAACAGCAGATTAGCGCACATACACCTTAGCGGATCTCTCTGCCTTTCTATATACAAATTCTACTGCCAACACATCCGACTGTCGAGTTTACTGCAAGGACCCGCCGCGGCAGCTTAGCGGGTATGGCGTTGCCCTTCTACGCACGAGGAAGCGAGATCAAATACCGGCCGCGGCGACCGTATTTCGATGGGGGCAAAACGCAAAAGCGCCCGCGTCCCGCGCATTGGGGACATGTTAACAGCAACCTGGTGGTTAAAATGAATGCGGCGTACTCCACATCAGCGTACCTCGTAATCAAATTCTGGTATGGGCACGTAAAACCACAGGATTCTGTTTCCTGCAGGAATTCACGGTCACTAAAGGGGAGGAGGCAACTGCAGTTTTTGCTTGAAGATATATACTGCTCATAGTTCTCTGAACAATAGAACTATCCGTTATTGAGCTGATACAGCGACGTTGCCTAGGGCTAGTCGGCGATCTTCTCAAATAAACACGTGGTGCGAGAAATGGACATCATAAAGAAGAAAGAGAAACACAACGGAGCATTCAGTTCTGCCCGCCTTTCATTGAGGTGTCAGCTTTGCGCACAACATGTTTATAAATCTGCTTCCAGTTCAGCTTTAGCGCTTCCTTTCTTATTCTCTTTGCGATACATACACTGTCGCCAGGAATTCTCCAGCGCTCGGAGGAGTCAGGTGTGCTGTTCGGCGAACACATCGAACGAAACGCGTTTCAAGCCTTACTTCCTATTGTTGAATACACATATTTATGTTCTATTACGTTCTATTTTTATGAAGTCCTCTGTTATTTATATGCATACCCAGTGACCATACAAAACCGTCGTGTCTATATACACGGTATCGCCTTGATATTCGCTTCAACTTGGATTAGCACGCGATCATACATATGTCGGCCTATTTCACGCTGCTAAACCGGAAGCTTGGGCGTGTTGCTAAGCCATACTGGGGATTTTAAAACTGCGAAAAACGGCGGGAGGCCAGCCTAAGGAATACACAGCGCTGACTGACAACTAAGCTTTATTCTGCGCAACAGCACAACGTATACCTGCGCAGTCTGCTTAACTTGGCATTGATTGTGGTGAGTGCGGCTGTGGGCCGTGGTTTTAATGATGGGAGGTTCTTAACGCAACCGGCACCAGATAACACGAGAAATTTTGGAGGCTCTTGATATGGCAAGGTTAGGGTACATGTTGATCATTTAGCCTTCGGCTTCTGGGTCAAACAAACCAATTGAATTTGTTTTTCATTTCCTGACCTTGCTTGAATTGTGCGCGCGCTATGTACAGCTATATCGAAATATCGTCATTTTACTTTTCATTCTTATCTTTATTTGTCATTTTGTTGGAGAGTGCGCAAGCATAAATTGCGCCATTTGAGTAATAAGCTCTACTTGTCAGTCAGCGCGGTGTCTGTGTCTTTCTTCGTCTAGTCTGCCGACATTTTGTACTGTTCTAACATCCCATGTACTATTTTACCTGTGCTTTATTTTCTCTCTCCTCAGGCTCTGTATGCTACCATTCTAACGTGGTTCAAACTTGTTACAGAACAATTAGAGGTCGGGCCAAATGCTGGCAAGAGTACGGCAATGTTAGCACTACCTGCTGCAATAATTGCACAACCAGCTTAACCTCCCTCGACGTCTTTCAGCCGTCGTAAGCCCACCGGCCCGCCCGTTTATCCATCCATCCATCCATGCATCAATCCATCCATCCATCCATCCATCCATCCATCCATCCGTCCGTCCGTCCGTCCGTCCGTCCGTCCGTCCGTCCGTCCGTCCGTCGGTCCGTCCGTCCATCCATCCATCCATCCATCCATCCATCCATCCATCCATCCATCCATCCATCCATCCATCCATCCATCCATCCATCCATCCATCCAGTCGATCGTCGCCATTCTATTCCAAGTATGCTCTCGTCATTCAATCGTGATTATGCCACCGCTGCCATGCAATTGTCATGTGCCTTGTCAAACAGTCGTTATCATACTTTTGTTGTAATATCTACGTCATAATGCCGTCGTGGTCATGCCATCGTCATCATGCAGGCTTCGTCGTCCGACTCTCATTTTACGGCTGGCATGGGTACATCACTTTTGTCATAAAAGCTTCATAATACAGTTTTCGTCACGCGACGGTCGTCATACATTTCTCACTATGGCATTGTCCTCATACCTTTGTCGTATCGTCTTCGTCGTTGCGTCGTCTTGCAATCGTCGTCATGCATCCCTTCTACTGCCGTCATGGTGCCCTGGCGGTCGTTTCGTCGCCGTCATTCTAACCTCTACATCCGCCTCTCATGATGTCGTTGGTATCATTGCATCGTCGTCGTGCAGTCGTGAACATACATTGTCTTCATGCCATCGACATCATGCCGCCTTCGTCGATATTTTGACGTCATTGCTTCTTCGTCACTCTATTGTAATCCTGCTCTCGTCATTCAATCATGATTTCGCCGCCGTTGTCATGCCATCGCAGTCAGAACGTCGCTATCATGCATCCGTTCTCATACCATCGTCGTCATGTCGTTGTTGTACTGCAATCATCCTCATTCTAGCTTCGTCATCCGGATGTCGTCATACTATCGTCTCACGCCCTGGTCGTCACGTACTCGTCATTCCATCGTCCTCATATCGTCGTCACGCTGTCGTCGTTACACCAGCGCTATCATTTAAGAATCGTCATCTCATTGGTTTCATGCCGTTATCATCATGCCTAATTTGTCTTTCCACTGATGTCGTTCAATCGACGTCAATCGTTCTTCAACTTTCCATCGTCCTCACTGCGTAGGAGCCATAGAGCCGTCGCCATGACACCATGTTCATAAGCACGTTGGCACGCGAGTGCCACAGCAAACTGGGACGATGCCTCTGTAGGTCGCACGGGGCTGATGGAACGGAAGTCTCATAATAGCCACAAATGCTAAGTGAACGCGACTTCAGAAGTACGGTGTGTCGGCACGTTGTTCGAATCACAATTTCACTAACATGGACAGTCATGATGAAGTGAGTTCTGTTTTAATTTTCTGTTTTGAAAATGAACAAGAGACATTTTTTAAAAAATTTCAGATCCTACTTGAAAAATACAGGTACCTGCGCCATAATATATGGATAATTTTCGCATGTTAGTGAAGCCGCGAATTCTTAAGAAACCTATTCCTACTTTGTTTAAGAGCACTGTGTCATAAGCAATGACGGAGAATGCCTGGGAAGCACTAATAATGCATTCACATTTCGCTGCTTTTCTAGGTGCACTAGCACAACAACAAGCAATTAGGTTTAGTATTCTTACGATGCTTCGCATTATTTCCTGTGTCTATGCCTGTTTGTAACCACTTTCCCCGGCCTCTTGAATTAAAAAAAGGACACTTTCAAATTTCCGTGGTGGTCAAAATCGCAGCTGCGTCACATGGGTTTCTCAACCACAGCAGCGAGAAACTTTAGCGAGTTGCACACACAAATCAAGTTTCGCGCCACAAATGCACTGGGTATGTGCACCTCTTCAATGACACAGAAAAAAGCACACCGGCTATCATACCCGGCCAGGCAAGCACGGGCTTCGTGGCGGCACCGCTAGATGGCGCAACGTGTACAGGGGAGAGCATGACAAAGGAAACCGGCTGCAGTACACATCTCATGCGGTGGCAATACGCTGTGTCGCTACATTGCTGCGTTGTGTGTCGAACCAACGTCGGCATTCGCCGCAAGATAAGCCCTCTCGTGGAATACTAGAATCACTAGTATTCCTGACATACTAAACAAAAGTTAGAGTGCTCCTACCTGGCAAAAGGATAGACAGTTGGGCGAGTTGGAAGGGTAACATGATTTTGGCTTCTAGCGCGAAGTGAAACACGGACACAGAAAGGAGCAGACAGGACGAGCACTCGTCCTGTCTGCTCCTTTCTGTGTCCGTGTTTCACATCGCGCTAGCAGCCAAAATCATGCTCCTACCTTACCGTTGTCACACGAACCTCCTTAGAATCATGAGCCATTCCACTTTGTTCAGCAGGATGACCAGCGAAACTGAGTAGCACAAGATATAGAGGTTACACAGGATCTTGAACAAAGTTACGAACACATTTATTGTCTTGATCGGTGGTCATAGTGACGAAAGATAGGCCACACATTTATTTTTATGCATCCGCGTTCATTTGCCTTATAGATCCGTTACATACATCCGCCTTTTCATGTTGAGGTACATTGATGCAAAGAACTGGAGGCCGACATCACCGCAACCACTGGCAGTGCGCCGGTGCTGTCAGAGCCTTCGCAAAGAGAGGGTTAGCGTGGGAAAATGAGCATTATGAGCGGTATCGGAACCAGCTGTGGAAGAATACGACGGCGCGAACGATTTATGCAGAGAAAGAATTTGTTTTTACTGTAATACTTAGATATTTGATGAGTACAGAGTCGACAGTTTGATTCATACTTACAAAACCCTTAAATCATTTCACTTTATTTTCCGAAAAAATTTCCAACAGGAGTTTTCTCACCGCCCAATTGATGACCGATCCCCCAGAGTGGGATAAGCCATTTCACTGATATAATATAATAATATTTGGGGTTTTACGTGCCAAAACCACTTTCTGATTATGAGGCACGCCGTAGTGAAGGACTCCGGAAATTTTGACCACCTGGAGTTCTTTAACGTGCACCTAAATCTAAGCACACGGGTGTTTTCGCATTTCGCCCCCATCGAAATGCGGCCGCGTGGCCGGGATTCGATCCCGCGACCTCGTGCTCAGCAGCCCAACACCATAGCCACTGAGCAACCACGGCGGGTTAAGCCATTTCACTGAGGAACAGGAATAAGAACAAACATTTGAGACCAAGATCACCGCACCGAATGGCAGTGCGCCAGTGGAGTCAGCGCCTTAGCCAAGGCAGGGACAGTATGGGAACGCTGGCATGATGAGCGATAACGGAGCCAGCTGTGGAAGACGAAGACGAACGCGCGAGAAGTGGCACGTGTCGTTGATGATGGCGATAGCTTTTCCTCACACAGATTAGTTGACGGACACGAAAAATGCACGGAGCCCTAACCATAGACCGCTTCGCCCTAAAAACATCACCAATGGTTGGTCTCAAACCTGGTTCCTACAGCGCAGCAGCCCCGTGCTCTTCTCATTAGACCATGGACAAAGGCCTTGAAGTTCCACCGCAATACCATTGCAAGCTTCCTGGCGTCATCACACAGCAGTCATGGCTTTCGCCAATAATTCGTGATCATCCCGCAGTTGACATGCCATCGTCGCCATGCCATCGTCGCCATGCAATTGTCGTACCGTCGTGATTATTTCATCGTCGTCATTCCAACTCCATGATCCGTTTAACGTTGTGTCATCGTCGTCACGCCATCGTCATCATGGTGTCGTCACAGCATCGTCACCCTATTGTCGTCATGGCTACGTCACCACACCGCATTCTCTGCTACACCAAGGCCGTTCCTTCTATTTCATCGTCAACATATTGTCACCATTCAATCGCAATCATGGCGTCGTTGTCATGCCATCGTGATCATTGCCTCCACGTGATACAGACATATAATTCATTAGTTGTCATACTGTCATTACGGTGCAGTGGTGTCGCTACATCGTCATCATTCCAGCTTCGTCATGTCATAGTCCTTACACAGTTGTAATCACCCCACTGCCCTTAAACCGTCGTCATCAGACCGCCTTCGTCGTTCCATCGACCAATCGACGTCATTTCTTCCGCATTCCATCGTCGTTTTTACTATCGTGATCATGACCGGCCTTGGCGAGCGAGCGCCACAGCAAAGTGAGTCAAAACCGGAGAAAGTGTACGTCGCATATACTCGAAGCAATGTCAACCTCTAAACGACCACAGCAGACTCTAAATAAAGGTGCCTGAAATGTATCTTGTCTCAAACATTACGGTGAGTTCATAGATTGCTTGAAGGCTAATGGCATTGACGCCAACAGTCATCATGAAGTGGGTTCTACAGGAATCTCTTTCTATACGAAGCTTTCTTTCTCTCTTGCTTCACTTTGCGTCTGCTAGCATGTCGTCTTGCAGAATGGGCCGATAAAGGAGATATTGCAAGCCCTAGCAGCTCGAGGTGGCAGTTGTAGTATACGTATTCGCGGACGCGAGCCCCAAGACAAACACATCGTCGACGTCAAGCCTTCATTCCATTGCCTTCATTTCATCATCGATAAGAGCAGCGTTTCTCACCAGAAAGAAAACAAGCTTCGCTGAAACTGATTCGCCAATTGCGCATGGGATACGAATAGATAGAACAAGAATCAACTTCAGAGATGGTCATCTTATGCACGTCTATAGAAATTCTCTTCTTCATATTTACTCGTCGCATTTGTTCAAACAATGGGCTTTCTTCTTTTGAGATTCTTAAGAGAACGCATTTCAATGACAACGGACAATAAAAAGTAACTTCTTCGCTAGGCACTTGGTTATCGAGCGACTAAAAATACGGCCTTTTTGTGACAGAACGATGCCTGTTTTTCACCTAGGCATTTTTCCCTCTAGCTGCTTCGTAGTTGAACCGTCCATCGGCAACGGCGATGCGCTGCCGGCTACTGCTCACGACTTTTTCGACGCTCTGGCTCGCTTCCCTGCTCAACCCCGCGGCGGTCAGCGCAACCAACGTCTTCTCGTCGGTGGCGCACATGAAGGAGCTGATGTCACTAGAGCAAAGGCTCGTTTCCAAGGTCGACGACTTCTTACACCGCATGGAAACCAAGCTGGATCACATGCGCAGGTGAGGAATTGCCAGCGTACCTCGCTATGTGCACTTCGCTACTAACGCGCGATCGTTATTTTTAAGGCGGTTTTCGATTAACGTATTTTTTTGTAACTTTACACTTACTTTCTTGCAACCGAAAATTATTTAGATAATAGACATCTCCACTACTAGCTGCTGACACAACCAAGAGTGACGAATTTCGATGTTTATTGAAGACGCGAAATCGCTGAAACTCGTAAACGAAACCCGAGGCCTCATGGACCTTTGGACCTTTGGCGTTTTATGAAATAAGTTTGCCTGCATCATCGCTGCCCTGACTCAGCTCTGTAGCGCACTCCTTCTGCAAGTGGAGAAGTATTGACAAAGCTTCTTGATCGCAACTGGTCTTTGTCATTGGCTGGCAGCCTTCGCTAATATAAAATGTCCAGCAACAGAACTAGCGGGATTTTGTTCTTACCAACAACTGCAACGTAATAGCTGTTAAAACGCAACTCTTAGGCGCCCATTCCTGCGGCAAGCGTCGGCGTCCTCGTTGTAACCGAGGCGACGAGCACGGCGAAGGATGTAAGAGCCAACGCAGATCGCAGCGGGGGACGAAAGACGGCGATAGCAAAGGGGTACCGAGAAGGAAAGCGGAGAAGGAGGGTGTGGCGAAAGCGTGAGAAGAAAAGTGTCGTGCCGCGCGAGACAGGCTCTTCAGAGATGAGCGCTATGAGAGTGCGCCAGAGTAGCGCGCAGTCGTCTTTTCACCGACGGTGCCATCCATAAGGCATGCGGCGAGCGTGTCCGTCGATATCATATATGGAACAAAGCGCTGCATGAGTGGAGGTCTCTCTGCGGCGGCTGCAGTGAATCGCAGCCGCGCGTCACGCATGCGCTGCTTCTGGCGACATCCCAATTAGCGAGGCAGTAGCGCCACACTACGCTCCGTTTACAATGTGCCGAACGAGACAGATTGTCCGTGCCAGGCAGGCGATCTATGTTGGCCTCAGAGGCAGCACTAAGATAAAGTCGCTCGCTGCTGCTGCCACGCTTCTTCCCTCCAGCCTTTTGACAGGCAGTCTCCGCGGTCACTGAGTGCGATATATTCCTGTTTACCTGTGTGCGCATGAAATCGCGCTTGTTAATTTAGCTAGTAAACGAATGTTTATAAGTTTACACAGTCGGTAAATATTTTATACTTACTTCGTATAGTTGTCTACTAATTTGCTACCGCATTCGATGGTTCGACTTTCGGGTGAAACTTCGGCTTTTTAATTAACCTGCGAAGGCCAGTATGCAATCACAAGCAACCTGGCGTGCGATGTCAGCACGGGCAAGAGCATTATGAGCACAGGCAATGAATGAGTCTGCATCAAAATGGAGCTTCACATACACGGGCAATGGTGAGTTGTAGACAAACAGCAGATAAAAAGGTGAATAGCCAGCTGTGTCGTAACGGGAAGACTTTTACGCGAAGGTCACAAAAGGCAGGTTGATATCCCCGTCCCGGTGGTTCTCGCACCCGTATATAGGAAGCATATTTGTGACCGCACGGTTGAGGCGTTAAGTGGGGCCGTTTGTCTGTGCATGGTATGCTGTGGTGAACTTGTGGTTGGTCGAGAGGGAACGAAGAGTGTCATCGACTGCTTTAGACCGGAAGCAGCTGCCGTGGTACATGATTAACGGCTGAGGAGCAACCTGGCGCAAGAGGACATTGTGAAGAATGAAATCGGCTACATCTATAGCACAGCTGGTGGGAAGTGCTCGTGTCACAGCGTACAGCGTGCGTAGTCAGTAGCGACTGCAACGGATCTATTCCCAGTGGTTCACAGGAGATCGAGTCCCACTAGGAAAAATGGTTCATCAGGGATGCCAAGCGGAGGCAGTATGGCAGGTATGTTAGGCAGCTGGCAGAGTTCACAAGCCGCCACGTACTATCGCACCGAAGGGTAGAGACCACCCCTAAACGAGTGCCGATTGAAGTGATCATGTGTGCGTGATACGCCTCAGTGGCCGACGGTTGGTTAGTCGTGAAGGTGACTCAAAACAGCAGAGCGAAGACGCCCTGGAACAGCACGCAAGAGGTCAATGTCATCAGCATGGCTGTTGCAGTAGTGTAAGGCGTCGTTGTCAAGCACAAGCATCATTAGGGAAGGGTCAGGGTGCGGAGAGTTGAGACCATTCATATAATAGGCCGCGAAGACGAGTCGCGGCACTGTTCGGCAGATATGAGAACGAAGCCTGTCATGGAAAGGACAAAGTCTTCAAGTTCACCTTCCAGTGCATTAGGGGGATCGACTGGGTATCGAGAGAAGCATTCGGCGTCCAGGTGAAGCCGTTCAGATTTGTAGAACACACAATATCTGTACTCTTGAAAACGTATTTCCCAACGACCAAGCAGACCACTGAGCTCCTTGAGTGAGGAAAGCCAGAAAATTACATGGTGGTCTGTAATAACCGACAAGAGTCTCTCATAAAGGTACATTCGGAATTTTGCGACGGCGATGAAGTGATTTTGCGATGAAGTGATTTTGCTCCGACAGCAAGAAAAGGCGGCTTGCGTAGGCAAGCATGCGGTATATACAATGCTGCTCTTTTGCAAGGACAGCGCCTCTGATGCGTGGTCACTGGCATCGGTGCGAAAGTCGGTACTGGCCGAAAGGCCGAAATGTGCTAGAACAGGAGCATTAGGATGGCAACAAGCGATCGAAAGGCGTCCGCTTGTTCACAACCTCGAGTGAAAACTACGTCTTTCTTGAGTACGCCAATGAGAGGGCGGGATGCTTCCAAGAAATTCCTGACAAAACGGTGGAAGTACAAGCATAGGCAAAAACCGTTGCGGAAGTCCTTGGCCGACCACGGAGTGACTTACCACGCGGAATGTATCAGGGTCTAGGTGCACGCTCGCAGCGTTAACAAGGTGGCCGAGTACGCAGATTTCACAGTGCCCAAAGCGACATTTCGACGAATTAAGCTGAAGGCGGGCACGGCGAAAAACTTCAAGCACGGTGGACAGCATTGGTCGTCTATAGCAATTTTTCTAGCATCATGAGCGCATTTCGAATAAAGAGAAATATCTGGCGCCGTTGAAAGTGTTGATAGCGTCACCAATAAGAGGGAGAGAATACGCATCCTTCTTGGTAAGCTGGTCGAGATGGCGGTAGCCTACACAGAATAACCTTGTAAGGTGGTCGAGGCCCAAGGACTGCACCAGGCCTCAATTGTGCCTTTACCAAGCATTTTAGCAGGTTCATATTGTCTAGCAGAACGTACCGGCGCTGACACATGGTAAGATTGTCGGTTAACAGGATTCGCATCGTCCAACAGAGCCAACACGTCATGAATATAGGAGATGTACGGCTCTGTAGGCTTCTCGGCACGAATTGCGAGTACTTTTCTTGTCGCTAGTTGTCGTCCCATAGGTTTTCCAAGTAGATCGCATAATTTCTTCTTCGAGACGTTGCAACTTCTCAACTTTTCAACAGCGTCCAGGAGCCCTATAAGGTAATGCCAAGGCGTTTTTATTCCAATCTCCTGATGTCAAATTTGTGTAACCGCCGACGGAAGCATCGGGCGGTAACCCGCAGCGTTGCTGCGACAGCCCAATCAAACGCCCTCTTAATTTATAGGAGGCCATTTTTCCTCTCTTTTAAAATGAATAACATTGCTACATGGACGAGAAGAAAGGGGGTTAACCGAGGGGCCCGGTTTTTATTAGTCATGTCCTGATAAGCCAACAAACACTGACACCGAGGACAACATTGGGGAAATTACTTGTGCTTAATAAATGAAATAAAGAAACGATAAATTAATGGACAATAAATTATATGAGAAAACAACTTTGCGCAGGTGGGAAACGATCCCACAACCTTCGCATTTCGCATGCGATGCTCTACAAATTGAGCTACCGCGGCGTCGTTTCCCCATCCCATTTTTTTGGTATTCACGTTGCCTATCAGAACCCTGTGAGTGTTAGCCAGCGCCACCATTCACAGACCTTGGCGGCGGACGTGCCACATCCTCATCTGCCGTAGACGTCACAAGAACGTGATCTTTTGGGGTGAAGGCAACCGGTCAATAAACCTATACCTGGTACCTGAAGGCATCAATGCTGCCGGATTCGAGACCCTGGTTATGTTATAAACGAGAAGAAAGGGCATTACCGAGGGGTCCGATTTTTATTAGTCATACCATGAGAAGTCAATAAACACTGACACCGAGGACAACATAGGGGAAATTAGTTGTGTTTAATAAATGGAATAAAGAAATGAAATGTTGGCTTCTCATGATATGACTAATAAATATCGGGCTCCTCGGTTAATCCAAGTTGGAGTACTCCAAGTTGAGTACTCCAACAAAGTCACCTGCCATCTACGTCTTGCTTTCCCTGTCTCTCTCTCGTACCCGATAAAGAGAGGTAGGCCAGAAACACGCTGTCGTGGTAGACCTCTCCTCCTTTCTCTTTGTCAAACCTGCTCCTCTGGCGACGGGCAGCATCTTATAAGGAGAACGGCCCCGTCTGAAACCTCCATGGTAATGCTTTTCATGTAGAACTACGCGGATCAATTTCAAGGTATTTTGAACACAGCGCGTTTGGCGCAATCGATTTCTTTAACCCTTGTTTCCTATCCCGAAACGTTGGTAAACAAGGCTGATGTTGAGTCCACAGCGGTGATTTGATTTGTTGATGCGATTATGCCCTACGTATATTTGTCGGTGTATTTAGAGCGGCACTGTTAAACCGAAAGTTTCGTAAAATCTGACTTGTTGAATCTATAGATATGAGCGTACTAAGCTATTCGCCATCCACTGCAGCTTTCTGAACGAATACTATGAGACGAATGCTTTCAAAGACCGGAAGCTCACACCCTCTTCGACCGAGCGTGAGTACAAAACCCGCACGGCCAGCCGCGTGGACGCGTACAACACCACAAAGCGCCTGCCAGTCGACTGGAATGAGATCGTGCACCACTTTCGGGTGCCCGACTGGATGGGTGAGTATTCTATTTATTAACGCGATATCGTTAAGGTTACAAGATAGCGTCAGAGTAGCCCGCGTCGTCTGTTAACCGATAACGGCACTGATGGCATCTAAAGAAACAAAGCGCTGAATGAGCGAAGGTCTGTCTGCGAGGGCTGCTGTGTATCACGCCCACGCGTCACCGACGCGCTGCGTCTCTCGATCTCCCGATTAGCGAAGCAGTCGTGCCACACTTCACTCCGTTTGCAACGTGCCGCGCGAGACAGATTGTCCGCGCTAGTCAGCAGATCGGGAAATGAAAAAACCTATACAGCTGAGCTCATATTTCAAATTAGGAAGTATCGTAATCATGGGTGAACTGTGTTATTTCTTCCTAGTCGTGGCAAGAAAATAAGAACAAAAGAACGGAACTTCAGATTCCGGCAAATTGTACCCTCTGGGTACTGAATTTGGGTAGGCTTTACTTCAATGTCTTAGTGCTACACACGACCACTGTGCTGAAGGCACTACTACAGATGACGAGAGGTTCGACCATCCCAGTTCCGTAAGAAATGGCGAAAGAATTTTTTTTCTCCTTTCTTGTAACGCCTCCAGCCAATGCATGCGCATCTTGCGCGTGCGGACTGCACCACTCATCGAATTATTTCTATTAAAATAATACAACATGGGTTGCTGTACACTAAGCTAATTTTAATTACTGCTTAATTATTATAACAAGGGAATATGCACCTAGTGTCTTCCTTCACCTAAACTTTCTTAGAATCTAATGTGCACTGTCTCAGAATAATATGCAACTTCTACACATATTTCGACAGTTCAGCATAATGACTGATGACTCAAGGGCGTTGGTGGTGTGCCTGTGTTACTCGTCCTTTTCCGCAATTTTCCCGAGGCATGTCCGCTTTGCCGAACTGAAAGAAGTGACAGAGTTCGCGTGCTTGACTTGTCGCGTGTCGTCGCTCTCAAATGGCAGGGATCGAGAAGCTGATGATGGAGTCGAACGACACGTTCCCTCGCCCGAGCGACCTGCTGGACGCCGGAGAGGCGCTCATCCTCCTCCAGAAGACGTACCATCTCAACCTCACCGACATGACGAAAGGAGTCATCATGGGACACACGGCAATGGCGCAGTTGACAGGTACGCGTGCCATAATATAGCCTCTTGGTATCGCTAACTAGTTTCTGCGTTCCAGTTGAGGTGGATGAAATTGTTTTCCCTCATTTTTTTCTTAAGAATAGGTGAACTATTGTTCAGTTATGAATTGTTTTCGTTGAGTTACAAAACTCCTAATTGCAGATGTGCCCAAGCTAGCAGAGTTCTACTATACAGGATATTTTTTGGAACTTTTGTGTACATTGTATTTTGAATTGCTTTGACAGCACAGTTTAGATTCCTTTTGTTTCCAATTGGAGAGAGGACTTGCATAGCAAATGCAAAGAAAATATCAGGGAATGGAGCCGCATTAGCTATGCTTCATGGAATAATTATAAGCAAGACACATAGAAAGTAAGAGAATTCAGGAGGGGAAATAGCACCAGAGTACGCAACAGTCAATTTTTCATAGCTTCAATATGGACAGCCAATCAAACAGGGTGATTAGATTCAAACTCAGCAGCATCTCTCGTATATGTTTTTTCTGTTAACCACAATATACTTTTCCAGCGAATGTATGTTGTACAGTATGTTGTCTTAAAGGGGAATGGTGTGGAGCTGTGAGGCCGATGCGAAACACCAAATAATATGAGTGGGTAGTATCAATGCATGTTCACGCAATAAACGTGGTTCAACAGTGTTCGCGCAGGTTCTGTTTGTCAAAGCGTGGCCTTCCCCTTTTTACCCCCGATGCTCAGCGAGAGACTGTCTGTACTTCGGCCAGCTGCTGTACAGCAAGTCTGACTTCGAAGACGCCATCAAGTGGTTCGAAGAGGCACTCGCAAGGCTGAGCCTCGAGAAGCAGCCCTCGATCTCGCCAAAGACGGTGCATGATTACCTCGCCAGCAGTGTCGAGAAGGTGAGGCCCCGCTCAACACGTGACTGTGCTCGCATACTCAAGAGACTCCACTATCTCGTGAAGAAACCCGTGGCAAAAATTAAGTACTCGTAAATTTAGGAATAAACACAAACCAAAAAAAGCAATGTTGTAACGCGCTGCAACCTGCTGTTCAAGTCGATAAAATGCAAAGTGTTCGTGAGCGAGTTGGGGTTGAGAATTGGGCGCGTTTCATTAGAGGCGCGGCGTTTCAACGACTGCGTCTCAAAACACTAGCTGTCAAGCGAGAAAAAATGCGAGAACGTACCGCTTATCACGAGTGGCTCTACAACCGGTACCACTGGTACCACCGCTAGCAGATCTATTTTCGGAAGATTTTTTGCCCGTGAAGTCCTCGGGATCAGCCCACGAAAGAGACTAGAAACGTTTTCAATTCAAAACAGGAAGAGCAGCTCGCCAAGAAAAGCGATTTTCTCTTAAAAGTAACGCCGTTTTATATGAGATTGTTGTCGTAGATAAAGCATTTATTATTTTTTCGCGTAGAAAGTTGCTCCCAGAAGGACACCCATGATATTTTCCATTTTCATTGTTTGTTCCGTTCCACCATTTTTTTTTTTTTTTTTGCAGAAGTACGTTCGGCTTGGTCGATGCAACCTGTGTAGAACGTGATTAAGATGTTCTACTTATTCAAAATTATGTGTATGATGGTAAAAGTGAGATGTAGTAACAGTGGCAAGAAATTCGACCAAGAGCCGATGTTTAAGGGCATTCATAACACACAGATTGGACATTTTTGGAAATATGTTTCACTTGGTGCCACCTATGCGGTACGAGAAGATTACATGTAAGAGAAAGTGTGGGATGTGCAAGGAGGAGGATAAGGAGGAGAACCTTTATATAAAAAAAGGAAAGGACAAGCAGGTGTCTTTCTGCCTGTGTGGCAGGCGCCCTTAGTCCAGGGCTCCTACGCCTCTTGCTGTCTCCCGGGCCCGCCACGCCAGTTGCTGCTGGTTACGAGGGTCCAAACTAGTCAGCATGGCCTCCCACTGCTCGGGTGGGGGGTTGAGTTTTTGCGGGGCTGCCTTCACGTTCGGCTACACCCTTGTGGTGTGATATAGGGAGGCGTAATCGTTACAAAGGGAACATTTGCATGAATATAGTGTAGGCTGTACTGCGTGTAGTCTGCTTAAATGTGGGTATGTGTTGGTTTGTAATTGTCACCATGTTACGGCGTCTTCACGTGAGAGGGTCTTTTGTGGAGGTGGATATTGTCGTCTGTTCAATCTATGGTGTTGTAGTATGCCGTTGTATTGTGCAGGTACGGGTTCCATAGTTGCGGTCGTATCCCTCTCTTGTGGCGTCCGGGAGGCATGAGCTCGGACTACATCGTGCGCATGCTGATTTTCACGGAGGGACTTGTGTCCTGGAGTCCATACTATTTCAACTTCCAGGAATTGGCAGGCTTGTTTGAGGAGTCGGTGGGCAATTGAAGATATTCTGACTCTCATGTAGCTACGGCAAGCTGCCTGGGAGTCAGTAATAATTGTGACGTACTCGTTGGTCAGACTAGAGGTGACGGGCAAGGCGATGGCTGTCTCCTCCGCGACGAGGGCACTGGCATTGCGGACCGTCATCCAGACCACTTCTTGAAGGTTATGGTCGACAACGCTGGCCATCATGGCTGCTTTTTGGGGGTAATGCGCGACATCTGTGTATAGTGTGGTGGGGCGACTGCCATATTTTATCTGTAGAGTCTTTGCGAGAGCTTGGCGACGATTGGCATGATGTCCGGGTGCATGCTTCTGGGAATAGGGGCTACCTTGATGTGATCCCGTAAGTTGGGTGCCAGATGGATTCCTTGTTCGTGGCCTTTGCCGTGTGTGGGGTAGCCTAGGTGCGCTAGGAATGTTCTTCCTGTCGGTGTGAGGGCTTGGCGTTCTCGTTGACTTGTGAGGTGGGCGTCTATAATTTCTCTTATTGTATTATGGACTCCTAGGGCTTCAAGCTTGAGTGCCGCTGTTGCCGGTGGTAGGCCGAGAGCTTGCTTGTAGGCTTTCCGAAGAAGTACGTTTAATTGATCTATCTCCTTGGGACTGAGGGGTAAGTATGGGGCAGCGTAGGCAATGCGGCTGATTGCCAGGGCCTGGACGAGCTGTATTATGTCGTCTTCTTTCAGACCATATTGTATGGTGGTGATGCGGCTGACCATTCGCATGATTTGGAAGGTGGTCTGCTTGAGGCCCTGGATGGTGTATGCGCCTCTGCCGTCCTGTTGTATGTGGAGGCCGAGAATGCGGGAAGCGGTTTACTGTGGGTATTTCTTTGTCGTCGAGGGTCAGTGTGATGTGGGGTATTTCATTGTTTTTTCTTCGTGATTTCTGTCGAATGACTAATAGTTTTGACTTCTCGGGGAAGCATCGGAGACCACTTGTTTTTGCATATTGCTGGACAACGTCGGTCGCTTGTTGAAGGGCGTCTTGTTTCTCTCCTTCGGAACCAGTGGCGGTCCAAATAGTGATGTCATCGGCGTATATTGCATGCCTGATTCCTGGTATTGCGTTGAGTTTGTCAGGTGATTTCTTCATAGCAGTGTTGAAAATGGTGGGTAATAGAGCAGCACCTTGTGGGGCTCTTTTGTTGGGGGTAGGTAGCGTCGGGGTTTTGAGTGAGCCAATGCCTATTGTGGCCTTGAGGTTGCTTAGAAAGGCGCGTATGTAATTGTAAGCATTACGACCGCAGTTCGTGAGACTAAGGTTTGTAAGAATGGTATGGTGAGTCACATTGTCGAAAGCGCCTTTGAGGTCGAGTTCTAGAGTGGCGTTGGTGTTGTGTGGTGAGATGTGCTCAGGGACTTGTTCCTTAAGCTGGAGAAGGATGTCGTGGGTAGAAAGGTAGGGCCGGAATCCTAACATTGTTTCGGGAAAGAGGTCGTTGGATTCTAGGTAAGATTGAAGTCGGTTCAGAATGACATGTTTCAGAAGCTTGCCTAAGCATGAAGTCAGTGATATTGGTCTGATATTTTGTAAGCTGGAGAGCTGGAGTTTCTAAGCTGGAGAGAGGAATGAGTATGATGTCCGCGTGCTTCCAGTTTGCTGGTAGCGTACCCGCTTCCCAGTGATGATTAAAGATGTCAGTAAGAGACTGAATGGTGCCATCCTCCAGATTGTGCAGGAGCTTGTTATTTATGTTTTCCTTGCCTGGGGTGGTGTTTCGGGTGAGTGCATGGAGTGCTTGTTGCACCTCAGTGATAGTGATCGGCTTGTCGAGGTCGTAATTGTCGCTCCCGCTGTAGGTTGGAGGTTGTCCTTGTAGGGGTTCGAAATCACCTATGTACCGCATCCACAACTCCTCCAGGATTTCGTGCAAACATTTGGGCAATATTGAGATGCATTTTGAGACACCGACCGCGTTTTTGGCAGGGTTGTGGACACATTTGTTTACCTTAGTGTATCGATGTAATAACCACGCAGCGGAGAAGTGACGCACTTTCTTATTTATCTTATTACGACGGGTTCTGCTACGTCGCAACTGATCCTCATCACGCGTTAGAGAGTGCTACGAACCTTATGAATCGAGTCGTTTGTTCACATTGCCTTGTTCTCTTTTGAGACCTTCTTTTCGCATATGCATTAGTTTAAGACTGGGAAATGTCTACAACATTTCTTTAAAGGGACCCTGTACCACCGCTTGGGCGGTGAAATAACGTATTCCGAGGGTAGGGTACGCTGCAGTGAACTTCTCAACCAAGTTTTGCTGTCGTACGCGGTGCGTGGAGCTCACAGGCGGATCGCAAAGTCACCTTTCTCTCAAACGCTCTCTTCTCAACAGAAGGCCGTGTCATCACTCTCTTCTAGACTCTCTATTTCGTCATCGGACACACTATTTCGTCATTCCCTTAGACGGCTGCTATTGGCCGATAGCTGACATGAACCTGCGGTCGGCTACATGGCGCAGATAATACGGCCACTGCTATGTGCCGCCACGAGTCCAATGGCTTAGCACACTGCGACTCGCCGAGCACAACCCCGTTTGGCTTACGTTTAGCGCATCGTAGGCGCTAAAATCTGAAATCGTGGCATCTACGTTAACATCCAAAATGAAATTAGAACTGCGCGCCAGATTTAGAAGGCGGAGCGTTGTGGGCACGCCCCACTGCGCAGCAGCTTTCGCAGTGCAAGGCATTTAGATGGAGCGGGAGCTCAGCGGATGCCTTCTTTGATTGCCAATAACTCCGCTTCTGCTGAACGCATTGACGTATTTTTGGGGGCGAAGTATTTCTGAAATAGCCTATTTTCACTTCAAGTGGCTTTCTCTATTTCAATAAAAAGTGGTTCAGGGCCCCTTTAAAGCCGCAGGCTTCTTACAAAAAAAAAACGCTTATTACCTTAGATGATGGGTGACCCCTGTGTCCGATAAAAATGGTTGCTTGGCATGTTTTCCTACTATCCGTAGCCGCGTGCCTACACAAAGCGAGTTGTAGCTAAGCGTTCGTTGCGTGCGTTTGAACTCTGTTTACCTTGTTAAACTGCTGTAGCAAACGTAGGGATAGCTTGTCCGTCAGCATTAGCTGCTTTCATTTAGATCGCTCCTGACCCAACTAACCTTCCATAACATCCGCAACACTCTAACGAAGCCTGAAATTTCGGGTTCTACGTGCCAAAACCGCGAGATGATTATGAGGCACACCTTAGTGGGGGACTCCAGAATAACTTTGACCACCTGGTCATACTTAACGTGCCCCCAAGGTACGGAATACGGGCGCTTTTTCATTTTGCTCCCATCGAAGTGCGGCAGCCGCGGCTTGGATTCGATCCAGTGACCTCTTGCTTAACAGCGCAACATCAAAGGCGCTAAGTCACCACTGCGGGTGAAGCAGATCTCTAGTTGGATGACAAAGCAACACGCCTTATTTTAGAAGTTTCTGATTTCATGGGTGTAATATGAAAGAGAGCGTAACATTTCATGTAAAACCAAAGCAGTAAGGCTGTTTATTCCCAATGAGTTGTCACTTTAATTAATTGTTTATGGGTTAAATATTTTTATCGCTTATTCTATCAGGTCGTTTTAGATTTTGTGCAAGCAGAGTTAGGCGACGCAAACCACTGGGCATAAAACGAACGCAGGAAGATATACAAAATGGCCCCGAAAGGGTACAAAGGACGCAAGCCGGGCGTTGTGCTTTGCGTACGCAAAGGGACCCTAGTGTAGCCAAAAGCTGTTTGCGTAAGCGAAATCTAAAGCTCCCATTTGTATTGTGTAAACAGCTAGCCACATTTTTCTCCGCCATGACTAGCATTTTTTTTAAAATCAATTTCGCCTCCGAGCGTGAGTGAATTATCCAACAGCACGACAAACTTTTGTCTGGTCGGGTCACGTGTTATTAGAAAGAAACGGTCGCGCCTATGCACGATTTCAAAAGGTAGTGAACGTATCTCGATCCCAACCGGTTTCCGTGCTTGCAACTGAGTAGACAGAATACGTCGTCGTCACTTAAAGCACCAGCATATACGCGATTAAGACTAAACTTTATTTAGGCTACCCACCCCAGACTTTTGTATATTTTTTTTAAGCAGGAAGTCCAACACGAGGTATTACCTCCACTAAAGTGGTCTGTATGCGGTCGAATTACTTCTTGCGTTTTCCGTACAAGCATACGAAATGCATACTGCATTGCTGTACAAAATTCGTTGAGAATCACATGAACGATCGGCGCGATGTGCGTAAGAAATTATTTGAAGGCCACACGAAAACATTTCAGTGGATATATCGCGTTCGCTGAGGCGCAAAGCTACTCGCAGCGTGACTATTTGTACCCTGCCATGAGTCTGGTATCTTCGCTCTTGTATAGCTGGAGGAACAACAACGACCACAGGAAGAAGAGCTGTCCAGCATGGGTAAGTGGCACCACTACGTGATCGTTTTATCGTTTGAAAAGGAGCAATTGCAACACTTCTCACTGACGGAGCTCTGTATTTGTTTTCGCTTTCCAGTTTAGTCGTGCGAAAGGCGTTCGATCCGGAACTGAATGAGATTAAATTTGCGAACGCAGTCGCATAGTTATTGAACTCTCCACCCGTAGCAAATTTACCTTTAATATAATATTCTTCGTTATATATATATATATATATATATATATATATATATACACAGCTGACATATCTTTATACCTGAATCCCATAATAAAAAACAGAAAGAAAATAAATAAATAATTCAGAACAGATTCCCATTTATGTCACAAAAATCTATCCTTTAAAGGATCTACGAGCACAGAATGTGAATAAGGGCACTGGCGTACAAGTTCAGGGAAGCCGAACAAATTTGCTTTTTAATATTAACGCTGCCAGCTAACGCCAACTAATTACCATACCACGGTAACTCCTCAGATTTTAATGCTTTTGTCGGCGCTCTTCTGAAGATGTTCTCACCGCCTCCATACGTCCTACCCCACACTCCACCCTCACTTCGTCCCCCGCATGCGTCACAGAGTGGCAAAACATATCTATGGCCACGGTAGTTGCTACCTTCAAAGAGGCCCCTGCACGTGACCGGAGTCAAATGCACACAGAAAAAGTCGCGAACAATTCAACTCTGCATACTTAACTCTGTCAACGCTCATTGTGTATACATTTAGGTCCAACCTGCATTGCATTTTTTACATAAAATGAATGAAAAATTTGTAAGATTGTGTTCAGTAGAAAAAAATGGACTTTCGCAACTCTAGTAGAGCTTTACTTAATGCCAGAGAGACAGAGAGAGAGAGAGAGAGAGAGAGAAGGATGTATAGAAAGGCAGCGAGGTTAACCAGAGGTAGTTCTAGTTGGCTACACTGCACGGGGAAAGGGTTAAAGGGGATAAAAAGAGAAGGAGAGTGGAAGGAGGAGATAGAGAGAAAGGGAGACGAGCACGAACAAACCACGTACACTATAAACCGGTAGGGGGCGGCGTTCTTATAGTCTGTCGTGAAGCCCCGTAGACCGCAGGAACTTTAATAACACGAGTAAGGTCTTTAGCGGGGATGTTCTTTGGGAGCACTAAACTAAAGCTTTTAGTTCGGATAGTGGACTATTGTCCATCCGGTCCAGTACTCTGCACACCACTTCTTTCTGGGCACTATATGGCAGGCAGACCCAGATAATGTATGCGAGCGCCGCATCGCTGTTGCATGTGTCGCGCGAGGGCTGTTGGACATTCCAATAAGGAAGACATACGAGTTTGTAAATGCAATGCCTAGCCAAAGACTATACAGCGTACGTAATATTTACAGCACCAGAAACATCTGAAACGAATCACTGAGTTCTTATACCTTGATATTAAAGGTGCGCACGGCAATGTAGATCATAATGCAATTCACGCCTTAGAAGCTGTAGGGATTGGTGTACACGCCTTTCGTTGGTTACACAGCTATTTGAATAGAAGACGTTTATTTTGACTGACGACGGACCAACGTTGTCAAGGTATAGAAATCGTGGTATACCGCAATGCCAAGCATCGTTGTTTTGTAGTAGAGAAGGGCACTCACGAAACCCCGGTAATGCCTTTTGGCGATTGCAGTGTCTGTAAATAAAGAAGTAATTAAAGAATTCTGAAACTAAACATAAGGCGCAGTTTGGGAAGCTTAAATGTTTTTATGCCATTTCATTGTTAGAGATGACGATTTTTTACAATGTTTAAGTTTCACACTGTTACAGTTTGTACAATTAAAGATACGTACAGTGCTCAGATATTCAAGCGCGATACCCAGACCGCGTGGCTGCCGGCGCTTACTGAGCCACCGGTGTACTCTGGGCAATCGCTGTGCGGCCATATGCCGTCACGTCACATCGCAAAAGCTCTTATTTTTGTCGTATACCATAATGCATCCGTTCGATGTCCTCGTCGCCCATAGATGGCGCGACAACCGCCAGCAGCCATGCGCTCCGAGTATCACGTTTGTTTCTCTGAGCAGTACACATCAGATAGGATATTCAATGTGCATCGGTTCAATGATTGTAGCTTCGACCGTGTCTTCAACGGCGACATCACTCGTTCTTACACTGGCGAACTTACCGGTAAGGGCGAAGCAAGCCCAACGCGCATCCCTGCTGAAGTCAGCATGCGCACTTCTAGAAGAACCCAGGGACGGCACGTCTACAATGCGAGAGCGGACGCATCAAGCCATAAGTGACTGCACATTGCCATAGAGAAACATATTTGTAAAGACCGGGCGTTCCCGTAGGGCCCTGAGGCCGAGCTACTGTTGTAAGCTATGTAGTCGGGCATGAACTATGTGGTAGCTGGCCCATTAAGTCGTCCAACTCACCCACGCTTGGGACGTGGTTGTAGGGAAAAACTTGCTCTTTGCCAGCAACTAGGCGCACAGGATTTATTTACATATTTACATTAAAACAAGAGACACATTTTGATAGTCTAGCGTGACTCCCAAATGGAGCACGCAAGACGAAGCATCAGCTCACCAGCACACAGATCCAAGCACACTGCTTCTGGAGCATTAGCACACTCTAGCAGCCGACGAACTGCTGCTCAAAAAGCCTCTGTCCTGCCTAGATCCATAGGGGAGGGAAAACTGCTGTCCTACGTTCGTTTAATCGGACCGTCCACAGTCGTTGGGGCGTAGTCGACCCGCTTTTGAGGGGAAGGGCTCACGCACACACGTACGCACTTTGGATTTCCAGAACCCGAGTTGAGCGGGTCCTCGTAGCCAGGTGGTCCCGCCTGACCCCAGCCGGCGCCTCTTGATTCCAGAGCTGACTTTCTCCGGTAGCCGCCACGAGTGTCAGCAGACTGTGACGAATCCTGAGGCCCGAGGAAGAACGTACCGCAAAGCACCCTTTTGTTATAGAAGCTCTTCTTGCTGCAGAAAGACCATGAAGACCACGATAAATCAACCAACAACACATGGTCCGCCAAACGTGGCCAGCCCTGCTGCCGTCGCCGACTCTGCGAAGAAGGCGCATGGTGGATTAACGCTACCATAGTTTCCAATTCTCCGAAGTAGTTTCATGGTCGGTTAGCGCTGTCGTCTTCGCCTGTTCTCTGAAGGGCACCGCCACCGCGGGTCGATCGAAGCACCGGCAGCGGGCTGAGATAGCTTTGCAGAGCAGTACCCCTGCAGGCCGATCATAACAGCTTCTCCATGGCCCAGAAAATCTCGACTGGCCAGTGCTGACAACCGCTGGGCAGGAACAGAATGGTTAGCGAGCAAGAATATGACTTAGCTCTCCGCAAAAACTGCGCCCTTGGAATGCCTTCGACTCTTCTGTGCCGGACAACCGGCACAGAAGAGTCGATCCCGGCAACACAATAGCATTCAGCGTGCAAACGCCTGGAATCAGCTGTTAACCCACCAGGCTTCCTATCAAAATTTCAATGCAAGTCGCTCAACAGGGTGCCCCAAATTTTGACCCCAAAATTTTGTGCCGCCAAAGCGAGCGTTCACGTTCCCCCTGAGCTTAACCAAACCTGACCGTCGCGCTGCACAATAGTAAAGGTTTACGCAGAACTAAAGCGAAGGCTTTCAACCACGAATACCCGAACATAGCTTAAGCAGCCTAACTTCACGAACAGCCTGTTCTTACCCTATCGCAGTGGCGGACATATCGCACGTACTGCTGCCACTGAACAGTCTGGTCAACTCCACAGGTACGTAATCACAATAGCGCTAGCTTTGTGGTCCCTATTCCGAACGCGTGCTTGCGTCGTACGCAAACGTTTCATCACGCTTACGTTTCTTCCTCTTGTCCATACAGGACACGTTCCTTAAACGAGCAACTAAACTTGCGTAACTTACGGACTCCGCAGAACCCTTAAATACATTCGTCTTCTATTAACTAGTGTCACGCACGCTTACTAGAGAAGTCAGAAGGCGGCCGCCCTAAACACACATGAGCCACAGTCATAAACATTCTGCTTCCTTCCGTCCGCACAGGACACGCGCTAATGGAACTCAGAACGCTTCACCGTGCAAATTATGCACTTACTGAAAACCTACGCGCTTAACCTTAGAAAACTGGAAAACACTTATATAAAAAAAGAAGTTTAACTGATACACACGCGCGTTACCATAGACCTCTCACCGACAACCTTGACCTCCAGGTTACTCACAAAAAAAAAGAAGAAACAGCCTACCTACTCTTTAACGTCTCGCGAAATTAAATGTTTACATCAAATGTATCTTTCAAGTGTCGGAGCTTCTCAAATGAAAAAACAGTGTTCCTACCTTACCCATTGAAAGAAAGTAGTCTCAAATCGCGAAAATTGTCAAATGCTCAAAAATAAAACAATAGAACCCGTTTTCCTTCTACAGAAGCTCTCTTAAGGCCTCCCGTTTCAAATGTTTACGACTGACTCATACTTTTGAGCCGTACTCGAGGTGGTCGCGGTTCGAAAGCTATTCTGGCTACCCAGGAACAACAAAAGGGCTGACACATTATCAGCACCTTCAAGACGTTAGTCTCCTGCAATTTGCCTCCTGGCGCCACGCTTTCATCACGAACTCGACTGACTGCGTCGCGACTCCTTACCACCTCGTCTCGTCTTGCCACCTTGCCCTCCTTCGCACTACGTGCTGCACTCCGAAAAGAACGACGGAACGACGAGGAACGTAACTGCCCCGTGCTCTTTGTTCGCGTCCGTGCACAACATGCTTCTCGGTCTCTTTTTGACCGGTGGCTCGAACGTGCTTGATGCGCACACATCGTCAACGACGACCGCACCTTTCTTTTCCTCGCGCCCTGGCTTTTTGTGACTGTCGCCATCTTTGGCTGCGCTATTTTTTTCACCGCATTCCGATCTTTACCGCGCTTCTTTCTACGGCACTTTTTCCTCGAACTCTCTTTCATGCAGCCTTCCGCGTCTCAAGCTGGCCGGTACACATCTCGTTCGGCCCAGATCGCTCTCCTAACCGCACAGTCCGAGTGATTTTCTTTTAAATCTCTCTCTTTGCCTCGACTGGCGGACAGCTCAACCGACTCTGGAACAACGCATCAGTCTTTACTCGAGCTATGCAACTGGAACTCCTGCGAACTGCCCTCTACTGTATTGCCCAGCTCACGCTGTGCATCGGCACACACTCGTCGGTCTCGATCGCTTTCTCACGCGCACAGTCCGAATGATTCCTAACTAAATCATTCCTCTATTGGCTACCTAGACTGGCGGACAGTTGCACCGATCCCTGAACAATGCAGTTGTCTTCCCTTGAGCTACGCAGCTCGCAATCCTACGTACTGCCCTCAACTGCATCGTCCAGCTGGCACTGTACTTAGACACGCAGATCTGACTCGACATGGGTGCTCGCGTCTGTCGGGTCAGCAGTACTCTGTACTTCTTCAACGACCTCGTTAACATTACAAGCGACGCACACGCGCGGTGGCTGTGCCAATTCATTCACAGCTGGCCTAGCCGTCTCTACAGTTCTCTGTTAGCACAGCACCTCGTCGCTCTCACTACGGCCTCTAACGGCCGCTGTTGCCACTAAGGCATCGTTAGCTGATAGCACTTCGAGTTCACCTATGAACGTGCTGCTAATCTCGGAGGTGCTAACCCTTCTCTCGGCTTTCGACCAAAATCTGCTATCGACTTCCTCCCACTTTCGCTGCGTCCAGCCTACAGATTTCTCAAGCCGCTGTTGTCCTCGTTCGATTGCCTGCTCCAAACCTTGAATCTCTTTGTTCAATGAAGCGGCGTACTGCCTCGTATACTTCTGTTAGGCCTTCTTCCTGCGAAATGGTTTTCAGTTTCTGCCTAGCTTCTTCCTGTTTTTGCCTAAATTCTTCCTGTCCTTGCCAAATTGCTTCCTGTTCCCGTTTTTCCATAAAATTCGTTTACCTAGTTGTTCGGTGAGTTTCAAATCATTGCCACTTTGCAGAATGGTCTTACGAATTTCTCCTTCCGTCAAGTCCTCCTCTACGTCTACCTGGAGCTCTTCACACAACCACAACAGTTCAGCTCTCGTCAAACACAACAGCACCATGGTCGATACTTTAAGCTTTGGCTCTGCTGTCACACAATACTTGCTGCGATACCCATGCAAATCAGAATAAAAGTAAAAGATCCCCAGCGATTCAAATCTACAAACACAAATAAATTGAAGCCTGGTAAAACTTACAGCCAAAACCAAACGCTTACCCACTCAAGCAGCACCATATCACCAGTTCTTCTCCGCCGTATCCAGTCAGTTCCAAGAGGTGGCCAATCCAAGTGGCCTCCAACTTGATCAGGAAACCGGTCGGTCACCATGTCCCAAATCCGTGAGCTCTCATCGCTGCCTACGAGTCGTAGGCTGATCCCACCGCTGCCATCCAGTAGTAACGTTGGAGGACGTGGTTGTAGGGAAGACCTGGCTCTTCGTCAGGACAAGGCGTACATGATTTATTTACATATTTACAGTTAAAGAAGAGATACATTCGACTGTCTAGCACGAATCCCGAATGGAGCACGCAAGACAAAGCACACAGCACACGAGCACAAAGCTCCAAGCACCAAGCACACCGCTTGTCAAGCATGAGCACACGCTAGCAGCCGACAAACTACTGCTTAAAAGCCTCTGTCCTCCGCAGATCGATAGGGGAAGGAAAATTGCTGTCCAACCTTCGTCCAATCGGGCCATCCACAGTCGTTGGGGCGTAGTCGAACCGCCTTTGATGGGAAGGGCTCACACACACACACGTAAGAACTTTGTATTTCCGGAACCCGAGTTGAGCAGGTCCTTGCAGCCAGGTGGTCACGCCTGATCCCAGCCAGCGCATTTTAATTTCAGAGCTGACTTACTCCGGTAGTCGCCACGAGTGTCAGCCGACTGTAACGAATCCTGGAGTCCGAGGAAAAACGTACCCCAAAGCATATTTTGTTAGAGGAGCTCTTCTTGCTGCAAAGAGACCATGAAGGCCACGGCAAATCAACCAACAATACACGGTCCGCCAAACGTGGCCAGCCCTGCTGCCGTCACCGACTTTGTGAAGAAGGCGCATGGTGGATTAACGCTGCCGTGGTTTCCAATTCTCCGAAGGAAGTTCATGGTCGGTTAGCCCTGTCATCTTCGCCGGTTCTCTGAAGGGTGCCACCACCGCGGGTCGATCGAAGCACCTGCAGCGGGCTGAGATAAAGCAGTACCCCTGCAGGCCGATCGTAACACTGTACTGCCAGCAGCACACCGCACGGCTGGTCAGACCGCCAATTTTATCTCGAGAGAATTTAGACGCGTGGTTCAGCTCTGTTTTGGCTTCACTTTCCATAACAGTGCTTTCGATTCTGGTTTACCTGTGGCTGCAAAAATGTTCAATACGTTGTCTCCAGTTGAACACAAGAGCTTTAACGTTTCATTTTTACGCATACCGTAAAAATCGACGTAATAAAATTTGTGGGGCTATGAAACACCATCGAAATTGTGTAACAAGATGGTCCTAAGTAACATATGTCACCTACAGGCAATACTAAACTACGAAAAATAATTGTGGCTCCCAACAGATCGATTATAGCAGAGTGCAGTGCAAAGTTGGAAACAGCGATTTACTGAGTGACTATGCGAAGGAAAAAAATAAGAAGCACGGCAACGCGCGAAAAGCAAAGGGAACATGAGTGTTACGCGGTCCCGATAAATTGTCTGGTTGTGCTTTGAACTTACTCCGTTCCTGTTGCTTCGGTTGCGGCGCCCATGCATTTGCGCAATTAACAACCTCACGCTGCAGACCTGCCGGAGGAGCCCAGCGTTGAAATGCCGTACGCCGAAGGATACCTGGAGGCGTTCAACGATCTCTGCCGGGGAGTCAAACTCCGGGTGAGTCGCTTGAAAGCCTTCTTCTTGCGTGCGTATTTTTCTTTTTTTCATGGTTTCCTCGGTATTGAGGTTTCTGTGTCTTTCGTTCAATGTGATCAGCGATGTGTCACTACCCCACTGAACTCACTCCGGCCGGAGCTGTATAACCAATTCGAAAAGTAAACATCAATAAATAATTCGAGCCAGCCAATAAGAAAGGCTATAATTATCCATGACTCCCCGCGCAAGCACCCCTAAAACTGCAGCGCTTACATTTCTACGAACGTGCAAGTCCACAGGAAAGCTCGACAGAATCGGAGAAGGGGCAGACAACGAATGGAACCGACGCAATCGTGAAATGAGTGAATAACAGCCTTGCCACTTTTCGCTAGCAGCTCCCATGCAAGGAGTGGGACGGGAGGGGGGAGGGAACGGGCAGGGGGTATGCAACATCAGAAGGCAAGGAAACCCGACTACTTAGACATGCAGGACAGCGGCTACGGGCACACTCCAGAAATTTAAGTTCGAAGTACGGCGCGGGACGTCTCTGTTAGTTCTGAAAAATAAACAGCATGCAAATATGTCAAGCCGACAACTTGCGCAGGGCATGCAGAAGCTGAGCCGCGTTAATTAGACGGCACCGTAGGGTCCAGACGACACTACGGAAGCGGTCGAACGACAAATCAACATTCCTGCGCCCGCCGCGGTACCTTTGCTGCCGTGGTGTTGCTCAAGGTAGCGCACTTGATCACGACCGCGGCAGCACCATTTCGACGGGGGCAAAATAAGAAAATGCTCGTGCACTTAGATTTAGGGACTCGTTAATGAACACCACGGTATCGAATTTATCCAGAGCTCGCCACTAAGGCGTGCCTCATAAGCTATCGTGATTTTGGAAAGTACAACTCCATAATTCAATTAAAGTTTAATACTTCAGCCACGACGCGGTGAGCCATGTGAAGCTATGACAATGCTCAACCTTCTCAGGTTATGAAGTATGACCCACAGCAACGCCTCATGCTGTGTACCTGTGTGTTCTCTGTTCTACGCATAAAAAAGCAGTGGTGCACGCAAGGTGACGTTTTACGTCGACTCACCACTCTCGTGCTGGATTAAACGTGGAAGAAATCGAACATTCGCAGTAAACATCAGCGAAAATCATCGTCAATCAAAGCAAACAGCACAGAGAGCTTCGCTTACATCAGTTGTGAAAGTGCGTGAAATGCGCATAATTATTTTCATGGCTGCCTCAGTATTCATCTTTTCTGCGTCTTTCTTTCAGTGTGAACAGCCCGGTGTCATTTCCCCATTGAACGCACTCCGAGCGGGGCTGTATCATTATTTCGCGAAGCAAAACGACCTTAAACAATTCGCACCAGCCAATAAGAAAGCCTGGACAAGATTTCTTCGGAATAAGCGCGCTTTAACAAGCGACAGTGCGTTGTGGACGCAAATGACGAAAACTAGAAACGTAGAGAAAAGAACTAGGG
Source organism: Dermacentor variabilis (assembly GCF_050947875.1). Lineage (NCBI taxonomy): Eukaryota > Metazoa > Arthropoda > Arachnida > Ixodida > Ixodidae > Dermacentor > Dermacentor variabilis. The sequence continues at coordinate 93,298,385 of NC_134576.1, forward strand.
ATTGCAATTGCTCAAAATATGGGAGAATACTTTTAAAATGTTTGGTGGCACTTGTACAAAGGTAGTAAATGTTTCTCAAAAGCTGCTCCAGTTGTCTGTAACGTTCCTAATGACCACTGCAATGGTACAGAGTTCGAGGCAAATTCTACGCTTTCAAAGCCCCAATGTCGGCAACAGCCTCTTATACAACTACTCAAATCCCCAGTTTAAATAGAAAAATATATGCGAATACAAATCTGTGTTTCTAGATGCCGCCTGTTTCAATACCTCGTGGTTTTTACGGTGTAACTGATGGTGGGGGACAGACCATAGCCGCTCCCCAGTGTGTTAACAGTAGCCCTCCTGAGTGTTCCGAGAGTGCGAGGATCTTGTGCCGGCCTCGGTTAACACCATGCAGATGAGCCTATTGCGCAAGTGTACACGCCACAGACACCGGTGCGTATGACCTCTTGAGGGCACCTCTCAAGCAACTCCGGCCACTCCTGCTCAACCACTAAAAGCCGGTGTTGCTAACACAGAAAACAAGATGTTTGACTGTCTAGCTCTCTCCATTCACTATATTTGTCCTTTATTAGCTTCGATAAGTATGGTTCCTAGCGGAAATGAAGATCAAGCAATTGATGCGACTAACTCTTACTGATTATCAGCGGCGGCTGAACAAACGAAGCTTTAGCCACTTAGCCAACGTTCCAATAAATAACTGCTCAAACGAATACAAGTGTCATTGTGCAACCGCTGGTTTTACGCCGAGGTTTTCATCGTTAGGCCGCAGTTAGTAAATTTAAGCAGAGCCCAACAATACGTACTTCGTCTCCATTACTAATGGGAGCCTTTTGTCTTGTTTCGGTGTTTAGTAATGTTTTTTTTAGTGGATACGCCGTGACGTGTAGTAAATAAGTTTACCAGGAAGTCTCCCACCTGAGTGGGATACCGCGACAGTGAACAAAGCCACACAGAATGTTCTTGCCAATTTACTGCAGCCAACTATGGTAAAGCCTACTATATTTATTGAGAGTCGAGCGATCCAATTTAGAGTACGTTCATTCTGGAGGGAAAGCGAGGAACACCATATATTATTCCCAAAGAAACTAAGGCCTCAGTCTGGGCCTCATGTTAGGCTCATGTCTCTTGGCGCAGCACATTATTGATGAGCTGCACCAGGAGTGGCCATCATAGTCCGTTCATTGTGGTACAAAAAAACAGCGCAAGAGACGACAAGCATAGGACGACGCATGACGAGTGTTGTTCTGTGTCTTATGTAGTAGATGAATATTATAGGATTAGACGGGGCAGAGCTAATCTTGCCATCAGAAAGGTCATTTGAGAGATTTCGTTGCCTTTCTGATTAAATTTCGTCGCCTTCACTAGACTTTCTGTTGGGATGCAAATGATTACCATGTGTAAATTTTAAAAGATTGTCTAGTCGTATGCTACCGAACCATGATAACAAAATTCCACAGCCTACATACAGCCAGTGCCCATCGATCACTAACAGCTTGCGTTGCATGAAAGCATGCAACAGAGCTTATATATACTTATTGCGTATTATATACACGTCACCCCGACCCTGTGCGCAGAATGCTACAGAAGAGAAGGACCTGCGCTGTTACTTGAGCGTTCCGCACTCGTACTTCCGAATAGGCCCGGTCAAAATGGAGGTCATGAGCCTAGACCCCTACATCGTCCAATTCTACGACGTCATCTCGCCCAAGGAGATACAAGCATTCCGCAGGATTGGGGACCCCATGGTGAGTCACTTTGTGATATTCCGTGGAGATAGCGTCACGCTTGCAGGCGGCTAAATTTGTAGTTTTCTCAATAAATACCAGCGGAGGCAACATTATTGCCACTACGCGGCCTCACCATGCCATGGCATCGACCTTCTGTTCGCCGCATTACTGAAAGAAAATTTATAATTGAAGTGTCATGCACATAGTTTCATCGGTAGAAGCTGACGAGAAAACTCCTACTCCCGCACTCGCATCGTTGTCAGTCTCTATCAAAAGTCACCAGTTGCCCATGCTTGCGTCGCCAATGTGTAAGCCTCACCTGGCAAACCTAACGAGTCAATGTATTGTCTTGCGCATTGTTCTTGAATCCTAAAGAAAGGGTACGTTCCAGCGTTCTTCGCCGAGGCTAATACTTCGTCTCTGCAACGCTTCATAGGAAGGATTAGAAAGCGTAGCAGGTGACCCTGCTGCTACATCTGTGAGGCGAGCCGGCATTAGTCCTACTCTCTCTTTGCTTTTGTAGTTCTCGGAAATTAATATTCGTCGCGACGGCTTCCAGCTGTTCAACTCATGCGCATGATTCAACTCGCAAACCAAAGGGACGGGTTGTATGCTGTCACTGTCAAACTAGCAGAAGCAAGCAGAACGTGTACTCAAGCATCACTCCGGCATTATTCGTGAGTGAATATTTAGGTAACAATTTCCAGGATTTCCTGTCCTCTGCAAATGAAAAAAATCAGCTCCCTGTTGCTGGTTTGTGCCAAATAGATCCGTCTTCCTGTTCTCATAATCCAACCAATTCTGATGGCCACATAGGTTCTTAGCGCAGTCGCAATTTACCGCGATAGCATTAGTGGCCAGTGTCACAGAAAATCCCGTGTCGGAGTGCGGCATCGGACGTCCTGTGAGCGAAAGCTGCCGTAGATATTCTATATGCCACTCAAGTTCTTCTGTCGCTATAGTTGCTCATACATTGTCTTACATTCTTTACAAGGTTTTTCCTCGGAATTCTGAGAATGAAAGCCCTTATCAAATGTCATGACTCAAACCAACGACAGCGTATGCCTTTTATGTCAAATGTTTTAAAACTGAATTATTAAAAGTGCGAAAAAATGAGATCGTCCAACGCAGGAATCTGCATTTCTGCCAGAAAGCTCCCCTTCGTGCATAGCGTTCGCCACCAGCGTTTACTGGTAAACATTATGTTCACATAAGCTTTTGCCGCGAAGCATGAGAAGCAGTCAGGGATCTTTTAATGCTATTACGTTCCGCTGTTAAAGGTGAAGCTTAAGCGTCCTCGAATTTTATGCACAATCGTAACTGGCTAGTTCGTGAAATCGGCTGTGTCTATCTGAAGCCGCGAAGCAAGCGAAAGAGGAAGGCGCCTGGAGATGACGACATTGGTGTGCCGGGGAAAGTACGAAGGAGTGCGCTGAGCGCTGTAAGATTTGTCGGACGATCTCGCCGCTGCCACCATTTGTAAGGGTTGAAGGTCGTAGGGAGGAACTAGGTGAAGAGGGTTTATTTACAGTATTTACATTTTAAACAAGTGATACATTTACACAGTCTAGCGTGACTCTCAAATGGAGCCCGCAAAACGAAGCACACAGCATACGAGCACACAGCTCACGAGTACATTGACGAGCACAGAGCACGACGACGAGCACGACGACGAGCACGCCTAGCAGCCGACAACAGCCGATTATAAGCACTTCGTGTTCCCTAGATCCCTAGGTGAGGCAAAGATGTTCGACGTCATCGCAGCCAGCCCCCTTTTGAAGGAAGGGGGAGGGGGTTTACTCACACGTACACACAGCTTTCACTGCCGATTCGCAGCGTCAAACGTCAACGCAGTCGACCCGCCACTTGCCCATTATCTTGAGTCTTGAAAGGCGCGTTAGTTCCCCGAGCTGACCCCCGCAGCGTGACCGCCGGTTGTCCCTTGTCCGGCGCCTCTGAATTCCTGAGCTGCCTTTCTCCTGTAGTCGCCGATTCCCCGAACGAGGTGGATGGTGAATGAACGCCCCCGTAGTCAAATTCTCCAAACGTTATTCATGGTTGGTTAGCGCTGTCGTTCTCGCTGGTTCTCTGAAGGGCGCCACCACTGCGGATCGATCGAAGCCCCTGCAGCGGGCTGAGATAGTTTTGCAGAGCAGTACCCCTGCAGGCCGATCCTAACAGCGCGCGGCAATGTAGCCCTACCTATAGCAATGTTTAGGTAGCGTAGACCGATGCGAGGATGGAGAGAGAGAGAGAGAATCAACTTTTATACTGAGCCCTTAGTAAAGGTTGGTGCGCCCTGGCACCAGACGGGGTCGAACCTTCTTCTCAGGTCTCGTATGCGTCCAGCAGTTCCTGGCCCCTAGGCGCCAGCGCGAGCTGGGTCGGTAGGTCGGGGCTGGACAACAAGGTCTCCCATCGGTCCGGGGGGGGGGGGGGGAGGGGGGAGGGGACGAAGGGGGGGATGGGGGGGGGGTTGAGCTTAGTGCACTCTGCAAGGATAAGTGCTAGAGCGCCTTTTGATCGTCTGCAAAACGGGCATGTAGTGTCATGCTCTGTTGGGAACATCTTGTGCAAGAGCACGGGATGCGCTAGCGACCCCGCTTGCGTGCGTTGCACGATCGTGGCGGATGCGATGAGTGGCGGATGCGGAGATCGAGAAAGGAGGCGAAGCTTTGTGGAAGAAGATAGGCGGAGGCGCACTGGGTTTAGCTCCTCTAGAAGTTGCTATAGGTTTTCTTTGCTATGCATACGTACCGGGCCAGTCTCCTAATAACATCGTCCTCGCACGCCATACGCTGTACGTGCGAGTGACAACGTGCGACGGTGAGCTGACGATGGCAGCTCAGCCGACGTTAATTACATTGGCCAGGCGGCCAAACTTCGGAGTAGAACGCCGAGCCTTCAGGGCTTCAAAGCGGGAGAAGTGCTTAAGGACGTCACTTATGTACTCTAGACTGTCTTTCCCGATGAGGAGCTGGTATACGTCCTCGGCAATCCCTTTTATGTGATGATCAGCTTTCGCCTTTTTTGTCATGTGAGGATACAGGGCCTTGCTCAACTTGAACACTTCCTCGATGTATGTTGTATGTTGTGCAAGTTTTGCCGGGAACATGAGTTCGCTGCATTAGCGTTTGCTCTGCACGCTTTTTTTTAGCTGACGGATCTCCGAAGCACTTCTTAATTTTGCCTACGAACTTCTCCCACGTTGTCAAGCGTTCCACGTGCTGTTCAAGCCAAAAAACGAGGCTCCCTTAAAGAAGAAGGCAACGTTGTTAAGCTGCTCGGTGGCATTCCACCCACTGAACCGACTTCCCCGTTAGTAGAAGCCTATCGATCCGTCCAAGCGTTCCCTAGCTTTGCCGGCCAAGGTATACGTGGCTCGATGTAGGGCTGCCATGAGACGCTGGAAGAAGGTTGAGGGTTGCTGCCGTCGGGAGCCATCTCTGATGGCAGAGCGTTAATTGTTCGACTTCGGCGGATCTCAATGGATTCCGCCTCTCCTGTCGGCTCGTTGTGGTTCTTTTGTGGGCGCCGGTCTTTCACCCAGCGTATCCACCAAAACTGTTACGACAGCGTGCGTTTAGTTAAAGATGAATCGATGATAAGGTCAGAAGGGTTGTCGCGTCGTCACCAAGCCGCTCCAAAGACAAGCGTGCTTCGTCCTCTTCTTCTGCCCTTGCTGTCGCTTTAACGTAAGAACATTGTCATGCTGTCGTGAAGGCGAAGAACGAGACCGCGGCACGGAGTAGAGCCACGAAAGTAACTATTTACAGGGTCGAACTTGCGCCCACAAACACAAGTGGCGCTCGGTCCGAACGACAGAGACGAGGGCATGCGTGGATCGTCGAAATCTGATCCAGGCACGTTGGCTATTTTTTTTACACGACTCGGCGTAGATTCTAATGCACAACATTATTCGCGTAGATCCTGTAATCTGATTACACGATGTTCGGCGACAACATAGAGAACAGAATCTGGGCCAACAATCGAGAATGCTGTGATAAATACGAGCGCGTCTTGCACCGAGCTGTAAAGTTAACAGTTCGTAGTATGCGGAAGAGCGGTCACAAGAAAAGCGATAAACAATCTACGCTTGTCATTATAGTAAAGATGTCTTCGTAAGACGTCAGCATCAGCGCTGCTAGTGTTGCGTTAGCATAACAAGAAGCAAGTATAAGGTGACAATAAGATGCTGAAAGACACCGATAAGGAACCCATAGAGGACGCAGAGCGCTTCTATTCTTGATATTTTGCAAAAACAAATAGAGCGACCGCCCCTCCCCCTCACTCATCAGTTCGCGCTGATCTTCGCGCATGACCAAAAAGACCACAGTGTGAACAATCGGCACGAATATCGGTCACATTTGTAGAATTCAATCAATCAAAACTGTACTTCGTGTGCAAATTTAGCTACAGACCCGGTTAAAGAAGCGCTCCGATGAGCATGAGTAACTCATTCGTTTTATCAGCGACAGTTGCACAAGACTCATCTACACATTTTCTCATGCTGCTAATTTCAACTACGAGCCTTTCTATATCATAATGCTCCGCTAGAATATATTTAGTATCAAACATAGCAAGCACAAAATCTTATTCTACTCTCTTGAATAAAGGAAAGCAATCTTCCAGAAAGTAGAGAATCCTTCGCAGATGTATGGTACGGCAATAGAAGCAACTTTTACATCAATGACCGCTCCGCTCGACGATTTGTCGCACTCTTCGGGAGTACTAGTGTCTGTTTGTAGATGGTTCTTATAGTTAATCGTGACTGACGCCCTGAGATTACCATTGTGGTCATTGTCAAATTCAGTACTATGGGCATCTTGAGCCGATCGGAGAAGCCGTGGCATTGCTCTGGGCCTACCAGAGCTGAAGAAATTGAAAATTCGTCAATATGGCTGAATTTGATCTAGTCCACAACAGTGCCCCTGGTCATACGCCTTCGGGGGCCCCACTCAGGCGGCGTTGTCTGGACAACATCATCAGCATTCACGGCCACCACCGCACAAGCCCACAGCCGGACTCCAACGTGGAAACTGTACACAGCGCAATGTGTGAGAAGAAAATAACTGATTACTGGTGGAAATAAGTTAGCATATGTGAGTTGTCTATTTGTATCATTTATGTGGAAGGTAGCTTTTATAATATAATCCTGTATTGTTACGTTTAAAGGCAAATTCAGGGGCTCCGACCTGAGTTTCTGTTGCATTCAGCTTCCATAACGGCCACGCCGTCTCACCCCGGGCCTTCACAACGTCGCGATGACTGTTGCAGTTTTTCACAGCGCTGTGAAACCGCGTTACTCCCTGCGCAGCTGGCCCGTGCCACAATCTTCGAGTGGCCCGAAACAACGGTGGACCCCGGACGCATCAGTGAAGTGGCGTGGTTAAATCCACACACCGACCCGCTGCTTGAAAGGGTCAACCAACGGGTGGCCATGCTCACCGGACTGTCCACAGACTACGAGCGCGGTGACACCGAGCTAATACAGGTGAGTATATGCACTGAAAAATAAGAATAAAAACACTTTCACATGTAGGTCCGAATGCCAACAAACTCGTACATCAAAGGCAGCGAGACTGCGTAAGAAAGATCTCATACCGTTCGGAAGTAATAAAGGTCAGGTTTCCCGCAGTTTATGCATACCCAAGACATAAAAAACGCTTAACATATATGGTACTTTTCCCGGGTATCTTATGTCTATATCCGAGCTTAGTACTTTTATATACACTCCTATATATTCGACACGTTTTGATATGTGCTCTGGCGGCTCTATACAGGGTGCCCAACAAAAAGCCCGCGAATACACGCGATATTGCCGCGTGACTGGCCATTCGAGACACTTTGCGCGTATTCCCTGGGCTTTATTCACGCTCGGAAAAGCACGTTTATTTAGTGCGTTGTATTGGGAGTTTTTCATGTTGCTCTACTTTTTCCAATTACACCTTCTTCATCTATTTCATCTATTATATTTCAGTAGTTTATCAACTAAGTAAAAATAATTATATGCCCAGCAGAATGCAAAAATAATCTCAGTATCTCAGAGTGACGGCAAATAACATTACCTTGGTTCAGCCCGCACGGCATTTGCTTATTTTAAAATCTTGGCGCATTGCAGTTGGGACACCCTTTACATCCTTTCCAGCTTCGCAAGCTGCCTGCTCTGCGTTGCTCGCTTAGCGTTTGCAATCTCGCCTTTCTTTTGTTTTTCCTGCATGCTGGTCGCGACAAGCAGTACGGCTCCTACGGACCGGGAGGCCACTACGAAACGCACACCGACTACGTGCTAGGGGGACTCACGGAGAAGGAGGTAAGTTGAGGACCACCAAGGCTGGCGCCACATGTGAGTGTTCTAAATGATGAACACAGTGAACGTTCTATGCCTCAGCGTTGACGAGAAAACACAACTGCCGTTTTGCAAAATAAAAATTAAAAAATGAAATCATTGTAGCGTATCGTTACCGTTACCGCTTGCCACCAAATATTAATGCGCATTGTTTGGTCAGCACGAGCGGTGCTTACCCCGCGTGCGCATTTCAAACAAAGTGGTCGCAGTAACGATAATAGTAGCACGGCAACGTTACGCAATATTGCTCTTCTAATGGGGAAGCAATTAGTGTGTTTCCGACAGAGAGAATGAAAAAAAAAGAATTTTTTCGTGTTTTAGGACCTAACGTGCCAAAACCATGACCTCACCATGACGCAGGCCGTAGTGGGACTAAAATAATTTTGAGCATCTGGGTTGCACCTAAATCTAAGTGCACAAGCGTTTTTGCATCTCTATTCCATCTAAACGCAGCAGTCGCGGCAGCGATCAAACCTGCGACCTCGAGCTCCTCAGTACGACATCATAGCCACTTGGTGGTGGGTAACCAACAATAATCACTCACGTCATTGTAGACATGATATATTACCTAAGGAAGGCAAACGTTGGCCATTTAAGGAGAAGAAAGGGAGTTAACCGAGAGGCCCGATCTTTATTAGTCATATCATAAGAAGCCAACAAACACTCACGCCAAAGACAACATAGGGGAAATTAATTGCCCCTAATAAATGAACTAAAGAAACGATATATTAATGAAAATGAAACTGGAAGAAAAAACTTGCCGCAGGTAAGGAACGATACACGATCTTCGCATGGGAAGGTTGTGGGATCGTTGCCCACCTGCGGCAAGTTGTTTTTTCGCAAACGAACACAAAACATTTTTGCAAACGAAGACGTCGTAAAAAGATATTTGAGACGACCGCCGTAAGCGTACATGCAGACGGAACGAGAGCGAACAAACGAAAACACTGCAGAAGGCACCGGACACCGCCCCAACTGCAGCAGACGACAAGCGCGAGTCCGTGCTCTGACGTCACACGAGCGACGCTCGCAGCGCCCCGGTAGTTCGTTCTCGGGATTAATAGGGGTAGCTTTCCTTTACCTTCACACGTCACCCTTTCCCTATCTCTCCCCTTTTCCCCCGTGCGCCTTCTATGGGAACCGCGAGTGAAGAGTGGCAAGGCGGTTAAACCCATTCATTCTCTTCCTGATCTCCCCTTCCTCTCTACCATTCTGTCTAGCTTCCTTCTGGACTTGCACGCTAGCAGAAAGGTAAGGCGTGTAATTTCTGCAGTGCTTTTCCGGACGGTCACTGATAATTACAGCCGTCAAGAGGCTAATGTGGTGACGCACAAGGGCCTCCCGAGGACACTGTGCACATTCAACGCAGTGCAAAGGTCCTAACGAGTTTCTCGCGTGTGTACACACGATTAGAACCAGCTCCCGACGTGGTGTGCCCGACAGCAGCAGCAACAGCAGTGGTAAAGTTGAAGGAAGAGGCAAAGAAAGCTTCGCTTTAATACTGCGAGTCGAAAAATCCAACCGGGACACGAGTACACCTAGTGAAAGCGGCGGTAACGTCATTGTTGTTCCTTGATTCAGATTCTTGTTCGTCGTGGTTGATCCCGAACGTCAATGCGCGCTCAGTGGAGCGGGCTCTCCATTTTATAGCGAAACTGTATATGGCTACCCCGGCAAATTTTCTGCGTCCGTGCATGTAGACCCCCGCGTCTACAATGAAAAATTTTCGTCTCCATATTTAGCGTAAAAGGAAGTCTAGCCTTGTATGTTCGTTAGCATAAGTGTCAACACCTATGATTGATGGCCAATTGCTCATTGTAGTGCGCCCATCGCAAGTGACAAGTCGAGTGTTTGATGACCCATAGTTCCTGGCGCGGCACGCGTTCCCCGCCTTTTGGGGGCTCGTCGCTATAGCAACAAGAGCCTGGTGGCGCAACCCACCAACAGAGACGCTTATAGCGTCCATTTTTCGGAGTCCATGTAAAGGCCGTACAGGTATGCATCGTCCAATCTTTGTTCGTCTATAGAGTATCGCCAGTGTCACCTAGCGACCTTATCGGCAGTTGCAACTGAGCGGTTCTATGGGAAGAGGAAGAGGAGCAACGTGTCCGTCTAGAACGACGACGGGAGCGACAGCGGGAATGAGTGCGCCGGCGGCGCGAAGCCGCTACCGTCGACGAGCCTGGCCGGTCGTGTGCGACGACCGACAAAGACCGGCAGCGTGGCCGTCAAGAACGGCGGCGTGAGCAGAACCGGGAATGTCAGTGCCGGCAGCGGCAAAGCAGCACTGCCGAGACGCAGGCTTTAAGTGCATATATATTCTAATACATACATACAATTTCGTCATTTTAGAAGAACACAGAACAGCTTCGGTGGTGGTCTTTCTTCACAGAGTGGAAGAGCTGACGAATGTTTTTCATTACGGCATGCGAGACTGCGTCTGCATGAAGCTAACACGCTTTTGGTGTGCCCTTTTACTAACTCTTCTTTTCTTTGCGCCCGCTTCACGCAGCTAGAACAATTAGACGAGGAGGCTAAGGAGTCCGGAGACCGCATCGCCACCTTCATGTTCTACGTGAGTTTACGGCAGCCATCCTCGCAGTCCTCGACGCCCGAGACTCGAGGCGTGAGAATGTGCTGTTCGGTTCACTTTCTCGCAGTCTTTGCCAAAGGTTTTCTTTTTGCTTGCCTTTTTTAACAGCTTGGAAAAAGAAAAGACAACATTCCGTTTGGGACTTGCGGCCCTTCGATTATCTCGCCTAGACAGTGGCAGTCAAACACGACCTAAATGGTGCATGTCTCTGAGCAAGATTATTCATGAAGAATTTCTAATTCTCCGGAAACGTATTACCGTTCTCGCAATATCTGGTTACCGTAGAGAGCGCTACGGCGGAAACAACTCTGGTGGCGACGTCTTTGACGCAGAATTTAACACCACGGCGCACACACACCTAATATACTGCACTGACCTACCGTATGCTACTTAAATACTTGTAAAAGACGTTCGTTATGGTTACGCAACCATCAACGTTCCGTCTATTTGTGGTTTTCGTTCGACGAGAATACTCACCCATCACAAACACGATTTAAATGCATTGTAGTTGGAGAAAGCGTCACGGGATGGCGCTACCAGATTTTTTCCTGCCGACCACGGCTCCTGTAGCCCGGTCATCCGTTAACGGTAAGAAGTATACGCTAGGAAGCTTACAAGCTCAAACACTCTAATATAAAACACATTTCATGCGCCTGTGAAAAACGGAAATTTCTTTCGAACTTGGCGGTGTTGCTGTCCGCCTTGGTCGAGTTGAGCATTGTAATTGAGCAGTATGTTCTGGTCTTTTACTACGTCCAAAAATGTAGGCTTCTCGGCATTGCGGAGTGTACGTAAAGACGCCGTTCCGTTTTCCTTTCTAACATAGCTTTGGAGAGATAGATGAGACCAGAACGAGCCATGAAATACTCGTTACGAATAGCATCGAAGTACCACTCATGAAAGTAGTAAGCGGTGTCTGTCGTGGGCCCTCTGGACAGCCTGGAGTTGAATGTGGAGATTTCTGCTCTTTAGGGATTCTTGCCATTGTTCTTTCGTGACGGGTGGAGAGGCGTTAAGGGCTCGGTACAGCCAGAGCAAGTATTCAAAAGAGCATGAGTCATGACCACATCTGGGACACGACTGTTAGGGGTCAGGATCTATCCTGTTAAGGGACCGAGGAGCGGGATACGAACGGGTTTGCAGAAGTCTGAGGGTGCTAGTCTGCGGTTCTTTCAATTTGGCGTGAGGGGGTGGAAATGTCTTTCTGCCCAGTCAGTAATGGGAAACAATTTCGTGGAAAGTACATAATGGATCTTTGTGGATGTTGACCTCGTTCCAAGCCTGGCTACCCGCGACAGCGCGGTACGTGAAATCGCGCATCTACGGTAGGCCTGTTCGTTAGGATTACATCCAAGCTGGTTAACTGAGCTATATAGATGGGCTGGGGACCACGAGATGTGGTATCCTCCTTCGCTGCTCTCCCTAGTTCTTTGAAGTGCTTTGTTCACAATACTTTTCGCCTGTTCAGACACGAGGGCGGACGAGAAGCATCTAATCGGCGTGCGCGAGTCCGAGAAGACAATAGCGGGAACTTTTGAACTGTGAAAAGCCAGAGAAATCGCCGCTTCCTCCACCACATGGGCAAACTTCATATAAACAGAGGCTGCATTGACCAAGTTGCCCCCCGCGTCCACCATTGAGACAGCGAACTTATCCCCACTGTCATATCTGCCAGCATCGACAAAGGGGGCATCTAGTTTCTGCTGATTGATCTTTTTAAGAATAGACTTGGCTCTCGCAAATCTTCTACCCTCATTATGCACTGGCTGAATGTTTTGCGGGATAGGGTCAACCATGATGCGAGTTCTGGTTTTCCAAGTAAAGCTAACGTTGGGTCGCCGGTTCATGTCGGGGTTGGATTCTCGCTTCTTCTAAAATCTTGATCCCTGGCTTAGTGGATGAAAGTCTCATTATTTGAACCACTTTGTGAGCTTCTATTAGCTCACCGATGGTGTTATGGAGTTCTAGCTCCAGCAGCTTCTGAGTGCTTGTTGACTGCGGAAGGCCGAGTACGCGATTGAGACCGGTTCTGACTAGGGAGTCGAGCTTGACCTTTTCCGCTTTACCCCAATTAAGGTACGACACGATGTAGATAACATGACTCAGGAAGAATTCCTGATAAGTTCTGAGCAAATTGTATTTTTTGAGACCGCCTCTTCGATTTGAGACGCGCGTTACAAGTCTTAGGACATCTATAGCCTTTCCAGTAAGTCTGTTGAGGGCCGTCGAGTTACAGCCCTTGGCATCAATGACGAGACGTAGAATCTTGACCGAGTCCATTCGGTATGGGATGCCCGTTCTTAGCTCGAATTTCTATCGGCAGAGTTTCCAGAGGCGCAAGGTTTCTGACCCCTTGTCTGGACTGGTGGTATAATAGTAGCTCTGATTTAGCGGGGGAGAGTTCAAGTCCCGTGTTTGAAAGAAAGTATTCGGTGGCCTCCAAAGCGCTTTGTAACGAGTGTTCGAGCATGGCTAGCGATCCGCCCGGTGCTCGGGTCGTGATGTCGTTCGCATAAATGGCATGACCCACGTTCGGGATTACATCGAGGCGAGTGGAGAGCTTGTGCATGGCTATATTGAATAATAGCAGGGAGAGGAGCGAGCCCTGAGGGGTGCCGCAGGTGCCCAGTTTGTAGGGTCCTCCCGAGATCTTGCCTTGTCGGAGGTGTGCCTTGCGATCCGCGAGTAAAGATTTGGTGTAATCATGAAACCGCTCACCCAGATTAAGAGAGGAAACCTCCGTCCGGATGTGTTTATACGCGACCCTGTCGAATACCTTGGAGAGGTCCAGTGCGAGAATCCCTCTCACGTCGCGAGAAGGGTTATCAAATATTGCTTTCTTAAGCAAAAGCATAGCGTCCTGTGCGGACAACGCCTGTCTAAAGCCGATTAGGCTGTGTCTAAAGAGCTCCTTGTTTTCAATATGTTCAGTGATCCTGTTATGTATCGCGTGCTCCGCAATCTTGGCGATGCACGATGTAAGGGAAATAGGCCGCAGATTACTTATATGTGAGAGTTTTCCTGGTTTGGGCATGAGTACCAATTTTGCAGTAGGTCAATCTATCGGGACCTGCCCAGTTTCTCATACCACGTTGATTTCGGCCGTCACTATCTCAATTGCCCTGTCGTCTAGGTTCCTCAGGAGTTTATTCGTGATTCCATCAGATCCGGCGATAGCCGAGCAGGTGGCCATTGCCTTGGCGATGCTTGATGACAGCAGCGACGTCATCTACAGTGACTCACGGTTGGCCATTAGGGCATTTCAGTGTGGAGTGATCTCAGAACAGGCTTTTGGGCTGCTTCGTAAGGCAGGTCCGGATAGAATCAAGTATCACTTGCTTACTTGGTTCCCAGCCCACGTTGGGCACATCGCGGGTGTCCCCACGAACCTCAATGAGACGGCCCACGCTGCCGCGCGCGCACTGACTGACCGCGCTGGCGCTGTAACGGCCGAAGAGAGAGTTACGCATGGTAGGGACGCGCCTGCCACTTATAATGAACTTCTTAAACACTTCTATCTCTCGCGGCAACCATACCCTCCTCCACACCCCAAGCTCACTAGGCCTCAGGCACTGACATTCAGACTGTTGCAGACAGAAACCTATCTCAACCTGTTCACGTTACATGCGATATATCCGGAGATTTACACTGATGACGTGTGCCCTGCTTGCGGGGATAGATCAACACTTTCGCACATGCTCTGGGGATGTATCTCTACAGCAAGCCCTGACCTCAGCTCAGCTAGGTGGGAGGCGGCCCTCCGCAACCCACTCCTGGCTGAGCAACGTTGGGCTGTCCAGCAGGCCCACGATGCCGCTGGCAGGCTAGGCCTGTCGGTCCCGACGTGGGAGCGGCCCGCGACGTGCTAATACGCGTTCTGCAGGACTGTAAAATAAAAGTTACTCAATCAATCAATCAGTCAATCAGGTCCCGGGGCTGATCTGTCATCTAGATTGAAGAGAACGTGTCTGATCTCTGACACGGTGAAAGGTTCGTCTAGATGAGGTGCCCAGAGTCCCAGGCAGTTTACACGCTCTACCGGTCGATCGGCGTCTTTGGCGACGGGGAGATAAGTATGCGCTAAGTTGTTGGCTAATTCCCTGCCGGTGAGACCGATTGCGAGTGGCTTCTTTATGAGCCTATCCGTTGCAAGGCTAAGGGTGTCCTTAGACTGTTTATCATCGACGAGACTTTTCAATAAGCTCGATTTGCTACCTCTTCGCATACGCCCGTCCGTTTCGATACACGTCTCATCCCATTGCTGCCGGGCCAGTTAGGCTGAATAGGTTTCAATCTCCTTGTTAAGAAGCGCGATTTTTGATCTGAGTCTACGATTAAGCTTTTGGGTCTTCCACGTGGCTGAGACGGCGTGTATGGCCTCCAGAAGGTGAGCTAGTCTCGAGTCCATTTTAAGAACTTCAAGATCCGTAACGATTTCTTTGGTTGCTCCTTTAACTGCCATGTTCAGATTCTCTAGCAGATCTGCATAGGTCTCGTCTGGTGGGACTGTTTCATTTTTATTTTTCGAGAAAGGTCCAAGTCCACACACTCATATCTCGCGGGCGGTCTGGGTTTGACACACAACAGAATTTCAAGTATGTAATGGAAACTGCCTAGCCCCTCCTGGAGGTTGTCCCACGTGCCTTCGATATCTCCGACGAAGGTGAGATCGGGGGTCGTATCTCGACTGACCGTATTACCGGATCTGGTGGGGAGCCTTGCGTCTGCGACGAATACTAAGTCGAGCTCTGCAGCGTTGAAGGCCAAATCCTTACAGTGCAAAAAATAATCATCCGTTACATTGTAAATCACCCAACTGGTGCCCCTGAACAAGGGATACCAGTCGCTTGTTCGCGACCTATAATATAATTGGCGTGACAACTTTACAGAACTTTCGAATCTTACGTGCGTTTTATTTTTCAAACAGCCTCTTTCATGACATCTTAACCGCAAGCGCATCTCCAGACCGCCATGAACATATTGTTGCCACAAGAAATACTGATAACGGGTATGTTCCTCGCTTTAGAACAAAATATAAACATAAGTCACTAAGATATAATCTCCCTTCAGTTTTAAATAGCTGCACATTTTATATAGGCCTACGTTAAACCAGTTGAGGCAGCAGTTTCTTAACACACAATGATAAAAATACTTAACACTGGCCTAAATATTTATGTATCTAAGAGTTGTTGTTCTTGAAGTGATTTTTGTATGACCTGTCAAGTGTTTCGTTGTTGTAATTTCATTTATTGTTTTCAATTTTTGTTGAACTACATTTCTTCCTTAGTTTTACTAATTTATGAAATGGTTTCATGTATCAGCTACATTAGAGCACATGTAGCTTTGTTGAAATTTCAATGTGGATGCTGGACACCTAATGACATGTCGGCTACTGGTGCCGTATTGAACTATGTGTTCTGTATTAGCTACATGCCCATTTTATTTGAACACCCCATTTTGCTGTTTAATTTAGTTTTTACTGATGTTTACATCGTCACGCTGCTCTACCTTGATGGGGTCTCTTGGGCCCAGTCAAGCTGTTTCGCACAGATTTTTGCCCAAAAGCTCCGACCATGTATGGTGAAATAAATTCATCGTGATCATGATATGTGCTACATCTATCGCAACTCAACACCAACAATCCTCTTCCCCCACATTTCAACACTTCGACTTCCTTCTTCCTCCTCTACGCAACAGCCTATTCTCCCCATCTTCCCCTTTGAGGGTAGGGAGACTGAAATACGTGAAAAACACTTCCTTGATGACTATTACAATCTACTATTTCATACATCATCTCTGCCAGTAGAAGTAAACAACCTATAATTTCATTTTGCCATTGTCACTTCTCTTTTTACTATATCACAAAGTGGTCCTCGCCTTCTGATGGTCGTTATAACTGTGCTGCCGTAATAAATGGCATATTTTCTTTACCTTTACATTTACCGTGACAGCTTTCAGACGTGAGTTTGGGAGGTGCGACTGCGTTCCCCTACGCCAAGGCGGCTGTTACTCCGCGAATGGTAAGAAAGAGTCCATGGATCACACTATATTAAATGAAAAAAAAAAGTCATACGAAGAATTTTTGAAAGCACCTGGACTCAAATAACAGAACCTTCGTAAACCTGGAAATTTGTCAACGGCCTGCGTAAATGAATAGAAAACAGAAGAGCTGGAAAATGCTCTTCAAAAAAAGCGTAACGTAGTATTACATAGGCCATCAGTTATAATATGTTCGCAAAGATTCTAGTCGGCTGTACAAACTCTTTGTTTGTTGTATATTTTTTCCTTTACATTTGCGTATTGTGACAGCACAGAGTTCCTTTCATAACGCTACGCGTATTTTTTTTTTCGATCACACTCTCAAAAGAATTTTCATCTTGAAGTAATCGCCGCATCTAGCGCTTACTTCTTTCGGCAAAGCGTAAAATTTTAAGGTAACGCCCTTCCTTCAGTGTGCAAGTGCATGTCGAAATCCCAACGCAGAGAAATGTGCCACATACCTATACACAGAAAGATCGCTTGGAAGGATCGCTTGAAACCTTGTAAAACATAAGGCGCCTCGCGATGTAAACGTAAGTGACGCTTTTGTAAAGTTTCTACGGCGAGATAAGAAACATCTGCGGTGTAAAGAACGACAAAGCTGAAAATTCAGGGTCGGTTCACTGTTGAACCGACCCTGAATTTTCATTTTCAGACTCTTGTCTAAATTGTGAAACGCTCCTCGTGGACGCCTGGTCATGAATCAATAACAACTATTAAACAAACAAAACGGAGTGGCGATAGTAACACCCGGGAATCAACTCGATAGAAATTGAATGAGCTAGTATCTCTATGCAAAGTGACAACCGATTTTAGAATGAGGGTAAGGCTCATTTTACCGACAAATGACGCCCCAGGAAGAAACCTGGATGACAGGGTCCTGTCGTTCGCTTGACAAGCGTGATCACACACCGTGTGAGACGGCGCTAACGTGACGAAGCCTTTGGCCTTCATGGTCTTCCATTTCCCGGTGTTACGCCTTTTCAGTTTCCTTATCGCGACCACTGTGCCACACAATGACCTCCGGCATCACAACACTGCAGCGAGCTTCAGTTCCATTTTGCGAAGTTATTTTTTTTTTCCTGGAGCCTGCTTCGAAGCCTATTACATATAGTGTTACCCCCCGTAGTGAATAATAGCAGGCACAGGGGTATAGCGTTTTTCGAACCATCTGTGCACTCGATAAGACTACCCTTAATGTGCGAACGTTGCATTGCCTGCTTTCACAGTACTGAGGGGGGGAAATGGGTGGGCTGCATCACGGACGCAGTCGCAGTAGAGCACAGGAAATGACTTGTGCGTCTTGCAGAATGGCGAATGGGAACGTGGGTGCTGTTAGGTATGGCCGGACTTCCAGGGCGATACGTCATCCCCCTACCTTCTACTTGGTCGGAGCCCACGGGCGACAGGTCATTTACCCTACCTTCTACTAGGCCGGAGCCCACGGGCGACAGGTCATTCACCCGACCTTCTCCCCAGATTCGTCGAAAAGAGGATCGACTTCTCCTCCCGTGCTCGGTAATGCAGGAGGGGCCCTCTCTCTGTGCCTGTCACGTGCATCGAAGCAAGATCCCGCCCACACTTGTAGAGAGCCTATTTACGGGGCTCCGAAATGTACTTTTGATACTTCTTACTTCATACTTCATGCTCTTCTTATTTTCTTTCAACTACTTTTGAATAAACAGTGCAAGTTTCGCACTAGCAAATCGTCTCGCCCTTGCTCGGTCGCCATGATCTACCGGATGCCTGCAGCCCGCCGACAACGCCACGCTACCCAATAAGTAATGTCGGTCGAGCTTCGATAGGAAGGAGTCGCTACTTCTCGGCAGCAGTACGGTGCGCTACCCAGGAGTACGCAACAAACTGGTGGCAGCGGTGGGAGCGCCTCCAAACGCAACAAACTGGTTGCTAGCGGCGGGATCGCCTCCAAACGCAACAGTGCAGAAACAACGTAACCAATTGCACAAGTTACATTTATTCAGGCATTAGCAAACTTCCATTTGTAATTTTTGTTACAGCACGCAGGCGTTCGTGCGGTCTATTCAGCAAGCGACCTTCTCTTACTAATATTAAAATAGCTTCACGTCAAAATTAAGGTGAATTATATAACTTGAGGCCCAGAAATTGCTCTGTGGGTCTCGAGGGAAGTCGTAGTGTGGGGCTCCGGATCATATTTGACCACCTGGGGTTCTTTAACAAGGGCCCACTGCGCGGTACTCGAGCGTTATTTTGTTTTGACCCTCTCACAGTGTGGTCTACGTGGTTGGCATCGAACCCGTGACCTCGCGCTCAGGAGCTCGACTCCATGGCCACTGACATACAGGCGTGGTTCATGGTATTGGGAGGTCGCTATTTGCTGTCAGAGTGAAAATGCACAAGCAGATTGCACTTTTACTAACATTTTACTGTGGCTTGCTATGCGAACTCTACCAAGTCAATCTTGAATCTGTATGAAATGAAGCTAAACCGAACATTGTAATCGCCACTCATGTGTGCTTGTTCCTTCTTGCAGGGCTCGGCTGCCTTCTGGTACAACATGCGCGAGGACGGCAGCTACGACGTCCGCACCTTGCACGGCGGATGCTCCGTGCTACACGGCGCAAAGCACAGTACGTCAATTGTCTCTATCCTCGTAGGGCCCGCGGCCATTCGACAAATGTTTATGGACCCCGGAATGTAAAAAAAAAAGAAAATGTCCGTTTTCACATTCTCGGCATGTGCGCAGCATGGTAGTCGTATTTTCAACAAGTAATAGCACGTACATGCAACCAACATAGTGATGTATGGTTTTACTGTCTACACTCGAAAACTACCTGGAAATTTAACTTTTTCTCACATCCCGCGGTCCCCAAACTTCTCGGTGCCGACTACAACAACGTACTTTTAGACCCAGCTTCGTACTTTGTTTGTCGTGAACTAGAGAAATGTCAACAGGCAAATTCAAACGCCAAGGCGAATACGAAAATATTTTTGCTAGCCGAAGAAATAAATGATTTTGAATGTACGCCACGTGTACCGCATGGTCCACGAAACCAACTGCTGTTCATTATTTGGCTACTGATTACAGCTAAATATCGCCTGAAGGCGCACAAAGCATTTTTATTCATAGAAGTCCACATAATGTGCCCTGTCAGCCAGATTTTTATCAAATCAAGTAGGAGTGTTTCACTTGCAAAGGCCTTAAAAATGCTGGGCCCCTCGGATACCCTTATGTGATTCGATTAGGTACCGTGATATACTACGACTACTCCTAAATGGTTAATGGTAGCACATCCTGCACCATACGTTTCTGACGGAATGAAATGCACGGTTTACAACCCTTAACTATTTCGTTCCGCTTGTCGACGTTAGCTGACATAGCCTGTTGCACTATATCTTTGCTATTGCAGTCGCGAACCTATGGATTCGAGCCAATGGCCAGATGTTCAACCGACCATGCCCGGCGACGAAACGAAGACGGACGCCAGATTCTGCGGATCTGTGTACTTTATTTGTTGGTTCTGCTGCTTATATTTGTCTTCTTGTTGTATCATTTTCCTTTGCTATATTTCTTTCCATGGGAACGATAGGTCGTCCCTGTTAGAATCTATTGTTTCTGTTTTTAAATAAAGTGAAAACAAAAGCAAGGAATTGTTTATATAACGGAACGCATTGAGAGTGTTAAAGAAAGGTCAAGGCGCGGAGCGGTGTTTCAGTTGTTAAAGCATTAAAAGTACTGAGCCCCTCGGATACCCTTTTGTGTCTTGTTAATTAGGTAACGTGCTGTACTACGATTACTCCAACTACTTATTGGCAACACATCCTGCCCCAGGCGTTTCTGTCGCAATAAAATGCATGGTTTACTACCCTTAACTATTCCGTTCCGCTTATCGAAGTTAGCTGACATAGCCTGTTGCACTATATCTTTGCTATTGCAGTCGCGAACCTATGGATTCGAGCCAATGGCCAGATGTTCAACCGACCATGCCCGGCGACGAAACAAAGACGCACGCTAAGTTCTGCGAAGCTTTGATAATTGCTGTCTGTGTGACTTCATTTCTTGTTCCTGCTCCTCATCTTTGTACCTTTCTCTCTGCGATTTCCTTTTTCATTGAGAACGACGGGTCGTCCACGTTAATACTAACCTATTGTTCTTACATTTAAAAAGTGAAAAGAAAATCAAAGGATTGCTTATGTAGAGGAACGCAGGCCACCTTGGTGGTGTTAACGGCGAGGTCAATGCACGTCACATGGCAAAAAAATAAAAAAGCACGCGACTTTCAGTGTGTTGAAAAGTCAAAGGATGGCCCATGCAGTCTAAAGCAAACCAGCTCAAGGATGTTGGCCCTCCGGCGGCAGTTGATATGGCTAGTGCTGCAATTTGCATAACGTTTATTGTGACGCGTTAAAAAGCGTCTTTCCAAATACAGTCACCGCGTACGCTCAACTTGAAATTCTCTGTACACACTTCTTTTTTTTTCCTTAGCGAGAAAATTCAAGCTTGGCCCCGACACGACGTTGCTAACTAAGGCCGAATCTACAGCAGTATATTATTAATCATTTATTTCAGAATTACTGCCAGCCTCACAGAAGGCCTTAGGCAGGAGTGGGACGTACATAGTAAAAAGGCAAAAATGCGTAACGGGAAAAGGAGACAGCTGAACGATGCGTGAATCAAGCAAAACAATACACAACAGAAGAAAAAAGAAGCCGCTTAACAAGACGTGAATCATGCAAATAAGAATATAAGACATGATCAGCCCGCTCGGGGAGTTGGCCTCTGGCCAAGAATGACCTGCGCATCGCTACACTGTTCGTAGAGTAAATGTGACGACAAAAACAAAAGTATATATATATATATATATATATATATATATATATATATATATATATATATATATATATATATATATATATATATATATATATATATATGGTACCACAAACACACGAAGATACTGAGCACTATAGGAGCACCCCAAGTAAACAGAATAAAAAGGGCGGTTCAACTTGACACAAACACTCGAAAAGCGGCCATTCCGCATTCCGATGGATGCAGAACGGATGCAAAGGCGAAATAAATGCTCCGAAACGTGTGAAATCATTCTTCACTGCTGAGTAAGAGGTGAGTAACTGTAATAGAAAAAAAAAAGGCGGCGTGCTTCAAGAATGATAACGGTGAATTGAGTCTATTATAATAAAGAAGTCAGAACTGTGACGAATGTGGCGGTAAGTTGTGTCTATGCTACGAAAAGTCGGTATCGTGTGTTCGACGAACTCTTAATGGTGTGCGTTACCTTCGACTGCTCGTGCGAAGGCCTCGTGGCGCCTTAGGCTTGTAACAAGATGCATGTAGCGCTTATATACCAGAGCTCGTAAACTGCGGAACATTTGCGGATTACGGTAACAAAAAAAACAGAAAGAAAAAGAAACAATACTTGTAGCGAGCGAATGAAGAAAGTCGTCGAAACAGCTCACATTCAGGCTTTATCAGCTACCTGTCAGGAACAAACTGTTTACGCCGAAGCCGACACAGCGACCTCGACGCACTCGTTAAAGCGATGAGCGGGAGTACCTTCTGTGCGTCGATAAAGTTCGTGAAGCGGCCGAACGTTAGATTTATGTCTTTGAGCCGCAACAGTTCAAGAAGTATGTATTGTTATGAATTGTTATGACTTCGGGGTGGAGAACGAGAAACGGAGTCTTGGAGCAGACGAATAGGAAACGAAAGGCTTTGTAACACCATGTATACAGATATAGCAGAAAATAGCGCGCATGTAGCGGTAAGAGCGCACCAGACCAACGGGGCGGCCGGTGGAGACTCGTCCAACAATGGACCGGTTCTGCTTTAAATCCCTTTAAAAGCCCATCGTCGGCAGGAACGTGGCGGTGCGAATGCTGACGGGAAGGGGGCGCCCGTCGCCTCGACGATAGGCACGTATATAGGGTGGCAAAATAGTATCGATTGAAAAGTACACCGATGCCACGGTGCTCAAAGGCTCAAACCTCGACTTCATGATCGCTGCCAAGCGAGTAACAAACGAACAAAGGAGGGTCGTCAAGAACATGCAGGTCACCCACTTCAAACTGTGCGGATAATTAGTTCGAGTGAGCAATTGTGCGACCGGTCGCTGAGTGTTTCGCTCGACAAAGCATTTCTAATTATCGGGCGTACATGTTCATTATGCCCGAAGCCGCTGCACATCCTGGGAAAAATTACTGCTGAAGCTTCATAAGCTCAATAATGTAGTCATCGATTGTACTTTGATTCTCCTACACACCATAATGTCCGAATTTGCATATTTCATTTTATAATTAGCAAGCATAGAAGTTCGACAAGTGAAGTGCATGTCTGGCGCTGGTACAGCGATCGAAAAGAAAAAAAGAAAATAACAGTGAGAGTGAGGCATTCGCAGCCTGTCTTACTAGTGGCAGTCGATTCCACACTTTCATCGCACGTTGTTTACTGCTGCTCCTCATGACACTGAGTGCTAGCACTTAGACCTTCGCGGGCATGGTTGGTTGATCTTATTGGGTCAGTTAGCTCAACATAATTATTCGATCCCACAGTTGCCCCTGACGACACTTTCGAAAGGACACAGAGGAAATCCTTCTACGCAGGACACAGGAGCTCTTCTGGCTGACATTCTCAAGAAGGTGTGAATTCTTCGCTCGTGTGCCTCAGTTTAAAATCACGCGCCGGGAGAAAGTCCCTCAGTACCTCATAAGGCGTGTCATCGCGGCAACTGTGACTAGGAAGAGTTTCGCTTAAAACCCTGTGAGCCTTTCCTCACATCACCCAGACACGGTCGACTACAGTGAGCAATGGGTGATCATCAAGAGCGCTCGGCACCCGCAACGTGGCTACGCTACTTTGTGCTCATAATCGTCGACGTCCTAGCAGCGTACCAGGCGGTCCTTCTGGCAATCGACGCTTTATCCGAGAGCGCCAAAGTAAACCTTTCCTTCGCCCACCTTCAGCTTCTCACCAGCCTGCTGGCGAGTACATTAAGCGGCCACATCTTCATGTCGTCGGTGGGCAAGCTCCAGCCCCACCGGCTGAAAAGTCACGCCGATCTCAAACCCGCCCGTAAGCATCAGTTCCGAATGCCCAGTCTCAGCAGAGCACTCCTGATCTGTTCCTTCATCGTCTTCGCCGTCCTCGACTTTT
The DNA here is from genome assembly GCF_050947875.1 of Dermacentor variabilis. Lineage (NCBI taxonomy): Eukaryota > Metazoa > Arthropoda > Arachnida > Ixodida > Ixodidae > Dermacentor > Dermacentor variabilis. The sequence goes on from NC_134576.1 coordinate 93,322,246, forward strand.
GCGCCCAATCTTTCAAGCCGTTCAAGTATGCAAGCGCAGCACGGTCCAGGCGCCCGAGTCCAGCCGACAGCAGCAACAACGCCTTGATGCGCGCGTTCGCGCTCGCGGCCAGGCGGTCCATGTACTCGGGCGGAATGTTCTCCCTGTCGAGCCGACAGCTGGGAGACCTCGCCTGCTTCTACGTCGCCGGGCTCCTCAAGCTGGTGGTCATGCTGAATTACATGCGGTTAGTAGAAGATGTTCAGGCGGCCATACGCAGTCTGGCCCTCAACTCGCGACGGGTGGGGACCGTCACCGCGCATGAAGTCAAGGAGTTCGGCGCTGCCCTGCTCGACGTCTTCAAGGAGGTGCACTCCCTGGAAGCGGCATTCTCCCTTCTGGTGCTAGTCTGGTACGCGGAGCTCATGCTCGCCATCGTGGCATCTGTTCACATAGGGCTCAGGTGAGAGGGTCCGATTTGCTTTTGAACTCCACTGCGTGGGGCGGTCACCCTGACCACGAAAATAACTGCGTAGGAATGATTGAATCACTAGATAATCAATCACTCATTAATTTGTTGAAAACAGGTAGTTCTGAGCCTAGTTTGTGAAAAGGTTTGCTAAGTTCAGTGACTGACAACCGATTTTTAAGCACCTGGTTCTTTTATGGCGCAACGCAAAGCTCACCTCGGTAGTGTTTACATATGCAGTAGTTACTTCCAAAAGCGCGTAGATATTTAGTAGGCAGAATTTTTCGACCAGCCTCTAAAAAGTAAGAGTCCCTCCTCCAGCAATGCTGGGAAGTGAGAGCGATGTCGATAGCCCGCCCACGTTAATTATTAAAGTCGACCATCGTTCTGCGTTCGCAGGAGCGAGTGTAACTATGGTTAACCACCTACACTTTGACCTTTTTAGCCACTTTTTAAAATAAAAAGCTGGTACAATAAGTTCGCGTTGTTGTAAAGGCATTTCTTGTATTTGTACCACGTTCTTCCCCAAGCACATACCTATGACATGGCTGCCTGGCCCCCGTCATCGTTGTTCTGTGGATAGACAAGCCAAGTCAACTCATCGAAAACGAAGGCGTACGAAGCGCGACTTTTCTACTCACTACAAATGGAGGCCCAATCTGAACCCCATTGTAAGTTATAAAACACTTATAACAGAAAAAAGTGTACTGCATTTCAATACTAAGAGAAAGACCAGGAACCAAGTACTTTTTAGTCTTTAAAAAAACGGACAGTGATGACATTATGCAAAATAAGAAAAAAGAAGTTGGTGGCGCAACCTACCGCCCCGTTTCAAAAAGGACGCTCATAGCATCCATCCACCCAGACAACTTTCTCACCGTTTTCCAGACGGTTCCAGATGTATTCTATTGAACGGTTTCGAAGCTATCACCTTAGCTGTCTGCGTAGATTGTCTCCTGGCTGTGGTGTTAGGCTATTGAGCACGAAGTCGCGGGATCGAATCCCGGCCACGGCGGCCGCATTCCGATGGGGGCGAAATGCGAAAACGCCCGTGTACTTAGATTTAGGTGCACGTTAAAGAACCCCAGGTGGTCGAAATTTCCGGAGTCTTCCACTACGGTGTGCCTCATAATAAGGAAGTGGTTTTGGCACGCAAAATCCCACAATTTATTTATTTTATTCAGATTGTCTCCGATGCTGGCCAGAATTGGAACACCCCATTGAGCGTCTCCCTGCTCGGCTGGCTCACGCGTGTGACCGCGGAGACACCTAGCGGGCGCGGCGCCTTCTAACGTCCTTCATGCCAGCAAAGTGTACGCGTTTCCCTGTCACGCAGCTTCGTCGAAAACAGCCGGTCCTTCTGGTGGAACGGCGCCAGCCTGCCCCGCAAGCTCTACCTGCTCTCGGTGTACGCGCTGCTCTCGCACCGGCTGTGCTCGGTGCACGCCGAGGCCCGAAAGATGGCGACCACGCTGGGCCCCGGGCTGAGCAGCCGCGCGGACCCGCGGCACGGTCCCGTGTGCGCCGCTGTCAAAATACTGCGCCGCTGCGCCTCCTCGGGCGAGGCGTTCGCGCTCACCGCGCTCGACGTGTTCGACCTGGACGACCGGTTCTACGTGAACACGCTGGGATCGGTCATCATGTACGGTGTCATCCTGCAGCAGCTCACCACCTCCGCGGGGTAGCCAACCGTAGGCGTCCAAAAGAACCTATACAAAAAAGCAGCGCTCAATTTCTTTTTAGAAGATTTGACCTCCGATTGCAAATGCAGCACCACTGGACGAGGACAGAAAGGGAAAATGACATACACAGCGCTGTCATTTTCTTTCTCTGTCCTCGTCCAGGAAAGCTGCATTTGTAATCATGAATCACAATCATACTGTAAAATAATTTACACCCTTAAAAGCGATAAGCGTGTAAATCGGTCTGTAACTGACACCCTTTAACCCTCTTAGGGCGTAAGTGCGTGAGTTATAGGCCAGTTGTATACCGATGTGCATCCTTACTTAATTTTAAAGGTGTAAATTATCTTCCAGGGCAAGTAGCCCGTCAACGCCATTTGCCTCCAAAGCTCTTAGAAGTACATGAAAATTCAGAAATCAATATTCTTGGCATCCACATACGCAGAATTTGACTGTATTTGTTGAATTCAAAAGAAAATCTTCAAATGTACTGACTGTATCAAGTACTTTTTTTGACAGAGGCAATCAATATTATAAGAGAAATTCTTGTATATCCCGAAGTTTACAAAAATCTTCAGCATATAATTTATGACTCTGTAACATTTCAATAAAAGCCGATATCACGATTCCCTAAACTGCATATATTGAGACATCCAAAGTGCACACAATTAATGTTTTATATGGCAATATAATATAGACCACTGCATGCTTTGTGAGCACGACATTTGAAAAACCCCTCGTAGACGCCAACAATGTCACGTCAGCAACAAACTCATGCATAAATTTATTCGGTTAAGACGTTGTAGCAGACAAAGTTTCTAGAACTACGATAGCTATTATTGGTACCGTGTTATAAATTTGTAAACTACGTTCTTCTGTCCTTGTATATTTTTTATTATTATTATGTCGCAGATTTTCGGCATACATCGTGAAACAGCTTAAATCCTAAACCAAAATTTTGATTCCTGCAGCCGGTGAAATGTAGCTTTCTTTCTCGAATTCAAGAACCTTTACTAAACTCGGTTCAGCTTTTCTCGAACAAAATTGTTTCTGCGTTTCGTATGTACTTGAATATAGGAAAATTAGAGTTGGTCCAGACTCAAGCCTTCCTTTTAACAAAGTCACAGAAACAGACTGAACATTCGAGTATGAACCCGGGGGCGGGGGCGAGGGGGGGGGGGGGTGAGGTGCTGCACTTCATATGCAAAGTGTACTGAGTGGTGCGCTTTCGAAGAAAGCATGGGACTAGTTCTCAAACCGGCATATCTTTAACCTTTCTACACATTCGTTGCCAAGAGTTGATTGTTGTTGTTCTTTAGAGTAGAAACCACTCGGTAAAGAAATAATTATCCAGGCAGTTCGTCTCAAAAGTAAGCTGCCACCGAGGATAGACCACAAATTACGCGTTTCCTGTAAGAGTCGATCACACTGTATACGTCCTCCTATGACACGGCTGTTCCCAGCGCCAGTATATCCCAATGCACACCACGATAGATCATGTCGCCAACTATATCCAAGAATAACAGTTGAATTCCTGTACTGCTGCACTTTTTTTTCTGTCGACCTGGATCTGTAGACCTGACTAATAAACTTGGGTTCTACACCAGCGCCCAGAATTTCAGCGTACCCCGCTCTGTACGTATGTGTTCCATTCATGAAACAACAATCCAACAAAATTTGGTAGGCATGCACCCAATGCTGCAGCCTGTCGTAAACATTTGTCTGGCTTCTCCGTAGCTCTTATCTGTGCGACCTTTCCTAAACGACATTTTAAAATCACACACGCTTGTTCTCTGCAGAACAGTTTACACACATTGAAATGGGGTATTCAATAAATACCACCAGACGCGCCTGTTAGACCCAGACGGAAAAACGAATCAATTGACGCTGCTCTTCTCGGACGACAGAGGCGGGTCCCCCAGCTGACGTCACTGGAGCGCCATTCCCAGCGCCGATATAGGCCGCGCACGACATATTGTCGTGTAAAGTGAAAAAACAGCTGTATGACAGAAAGTATCTTAGTCGCATTATTCGGGCTGTAATAACACCACAGAGAAGCGCTTACCGTCAGCGCGTACGACATAACTTAGGTACTTTGCTAAACCACTTTTGCAGCTTTGCAGGAGCGCTCAAAAACGACCAGTCGAATGTGCCATAAGTAATAGAGAGTTTTAGAATAAAGTACCAAACGTTTTGGGGCCCCAAAGAAATAGCGTCGAAGCCATTGCGCATGCGCGAGACGCGAACTGCATTTGGGTTTTGCGTTGGAAACGCTATTTCAGCAATTTAGCGGCAGCCCAAATAGCGGCCCCAAAAGCTTTGCCTTAGCAAACATGGCGGCACCCATAGAAGCGACGGCTCTAACCTATAGCACCAAAGGGTTCAAAGGGTTCGATTCTTGGTAACGCGTGAAGTTCACAAGCTAGGAGAAGTGACTGCGGTTATCGCTTTCTCTCAACTAGCACGTGTTATGAAGGTTGATTCATTAGACGCCGCTGATTCCGAATTCGACCGTGGATATTATGGCTCATAGGCCTAACACGGCTAAGCTTGGCTGGTGAAGGCACGTAAAGTTGGTTTGCTCAAAACTAAGCACAACTAATTATTTGCTGCTTAAAGAGTAACCTCTAAATTGTAATTAAACGCGAATACACGCAAGTCAAAATTACTACACTCTAAAAGAAAAAGGACTAAAAGGGGTAGAGAGGTTAGTCCTTTTGGGGACTAACTGATTTGCCACAACCATTAGCCCTTTTGGGTACTAACTGACACAGGATGAACTGCTACTCCCGATGCGCTTACTCCTTCGAGGATTAACAGTGGCCCTTTTCCGATGCTCCTCACGGGAGTAACGGTAATTCTTTCCGATGCTCCGCAAAGGTGGAATTAATAAAATTAGGCATTTATACCCTCACAAAAAAGTTAATGAGCTGAAAAATGTGCGCGAAAGTAGGATTCGAACTCACGTCCTCTCACTCACAAGTCAGGCACTCTAACCACTTCACCACGGTGCTTTTGTTTCCTTTATTGGCACTTCACCACGGTGCTCAGTTGACGGTTGACAGGAATGGATATTTAGACGAAGTTAAGCATCGGAACGCAAATGCGACAATATAAAAGCGACTTGGCATTTTA